>NC_136514.1:47030922-47080922 GCF_053919585.1 Euprymna scolopes | reverse complement strand
AAAAGGAAACGCTGTTGTTGTTGTTGTTGTCGTTGATGCTGTTGTTTGAAAAATGCCAGCACCACACCAACCACCCTCATCAGCGTAGTCGATCGGTTCGGTCAGTGTTGGTTGGAGTGGTCTGGCATAGTCTTGCCAACTCGGGGTCTCGGACGAGTGCCAAGAAGAACATGTGAGAGGCCCGCCACTGGCCAATCGCAGAGTCGCGTCCCACCGCCCCCCCCCCCCATCGCCCGCGTTCGGCGAAGGGAAATGAATTTAACGCGATGGTTAAAAAAAAAAAAAAAAGAAAAAGAAAAAGAAAGCGTGAGCAAGAAACATAGGAGGCAAACCTACAAAATCTTACTCTTTTTTTTCTTTTTTTTTTACTCAGAAATCACCACCTATCAAGGCCCAGAGGTCACTCGAGGATAAGGGTTAATGCGTATACATTAGTCAATGTGATTATAGCGTAATAAACATAAGTAGTGGGAATTTTGTAAATTGGATTACTTAGGGGGACAGTTCATCAAGAACTTGTTTATGTTGGACTTGAAGACAATCAGATTGTAGTCAGATGGAAAGCAGGCAAACGGAAGAGAGTTCCACATGCGAAGCTTTGTTCATGGAATCTACATTTAGGTTTCGGCACAGATAAAGAGTGTGGGAAAGTGTTGATAGTGGTTTTGGCTAGACGAGTGTTTTTCGTGAAATTTTGGCGAGGGAGGACCATAGATTGAAGTTCAGATGAACACTTGCCATGGAAATAACGAAAAACAAAGACAGGCTCGCAACGTCTCTTCTGTGGGAAAGAGGTTGCAGGAAAGAGAAAAGGTCATCCCCCACTAAGCTATGAAGTCTGTTTTGAACTCAGTCACGACAGGATAAGCTGCTTCTAACAACTCCTGCCCAGATGTGGCAACAGTACCTCATCGTTGACCGTACCTGGCTTTTATAAAGGTAAAGAACTGCATCAGGAGTCAGATATCTACTGAAACGGTAAAAGGACCCCACCATTTTTTCCAGCGACCTCGGCAATGGATTTGATATAGGTGTTTCATTTCATTTGCTCAAACGGAAACATAAACAAAAGAGATAATGAACGTGGATTACATGAACAAAGCCTCTTTCCTAGAATTGCCCGCCTGTGGAACACTGTTCCGCTGGTCTGCTTTCCAGCTGACTACAATATCGTTGTCTTCGTAAATAATCTAACTGTACTAAATCTCTACCACAAAAGATTACTACACTACTGCCCCAATACAATACACACATTAACCTTATCCTCGAACGGCCTCTGGCCCTTGATATGTGGTAACCCTTTGTAAAAAAAAAAAGTACTTCCCCGACCCATGTAATTTCTTTTTCGTTTTTATACTACAGAATCACCGCTTATCAAGGCCTGGAGGTCATTCAAGGATATAGGTTAATGGATATCAAGTGAGACAACACCGTGATGATCGGTTATGGTGGAATTTGAATGCATTAATCTATTTTAGAGAACGGCTTGTCAAGAACTTGTTTACGTTTTGTAAACGACCATGTTATAGTCAGCTGGGGAGCAGCTGTGTATTATTGTTTTCAGCAGACTAACAGCCCTGGAGTAAAACCGCTGCTCATTGAATTTTCGTTTAGTTTTAAGCACAGGTAGAGAGTAAGAGAAAGTGTTGACAGTGGCTGTAGCTAGTCGAGTGTTAGCAGTGAAAGACTTAAAATATAGTTTGGCTTTGTTGTTTTGTTTAACTGTTGTGTGTTGGTGTTGGTGAGGAGACTCATGACGGGAAAAGACATGTAACGGAATATAATGGAATTCAAACGTAGATTCCATGAGCAGAGTTTCTTTCTTAGAAATGCACGACTGTGGAACTCTCTTCCGTTCGCCTGTTTCCCACCTTACTACAACTTGGATGTCTTCAAATCCAACATAAACAAATTCCTGACAAACCGCCCCCTTAAGTAAGACACTCTATCAAATCTCCAATACTAATGATTACTACAATACTATCTCACGTTTGGTCAAGATCAAAGTGTAGTATCTGTTCCGGCAGATGCTGCACTTAAGATGGTTTGTACCAGTCAATGGAGGGGAAACCCTCTATACTGGGACAATTATTATTTTTGGTAACCAGAGTGCCCCCTTTTTGCCTACTTTTAGGGGAGCTGGTTTTAACCTCACATTAAAAACGGCCTTGTGCCTAATTTGCTCAGTGGGGGAGCAAATAAACACCATCTGTTCCGGCAGATGCTGCACTTAAGATAACTTGTACCAGTCAATGGAGGGGAAACCCTCTATACTGGGACAATTATTATTTTTGGTAACCAGAGTGCCCCCTTTTTGCCTACTTTTAGGGGAGCTGGTTTTTACCTCACATTAAAAACGGCCTTGTGCCTAATTTGCTCAGTGGGGGAGCAAATAAATACCATCTGTTCCGGCAGATACTACACTTAAGATAATTTGTACCAGTCAATGGAGGGGAAACCCTCTATACTGGGACAATTATTATTTTTGTTAACCAGAGTGACCCCTTTTAGGGGAGCTGGTTTTTACCTCACATTAAAAACGGCCTTGTGCCTAATTTGCTCAGTGGGGGAGCAAATAAATACCATCTGTTCCGGCAGATACTGCACTTAAGATAATTTGTACCAGTCAATGGAGGGGAAACCCTCTATACTGGGACAATTATTATTTTTGGTAACCAGAGTGCCCCCTTTTTGCCTACTTTTAGGGGAGCCGGTTTTTACCTCACATTAAAAACGGCCTTGTGCCTAATTTACTCAGTGGGGGAGCAAATAAATACCATCTGTTCCGGCAGATGCTGCAAGCTATGACTAGCTATGACTAGCAAAGACCAGATGTGGGGGCAACCCCACATGCCTGACCATTAACCAGCTCCCATTTCCCACCTCTCGGGAGCTGGTCCTCTTTTTCCCTTCCCCCTCCCTTCACTCCTCACATTAAAAATCGGCCTTGTGCCTAATTTGCTCGGTGGGGGAGCAAATAAACACCATCTGTTCCGGCAGATACTGCAAGCTATGACTAGCTATGACTAGCAAAGACCAGATGTGGGGGCAACCCCACATGCCTGACCATTAACCAGCTCCCATTTCCCACCTCTCGGGAGCTGGTCCCCTTTTTCCCTTCCCCCTCTCTTCACTCCTCACATTAAAAATCGGCCTTGTGCCTAATTTGCTCGGTGGGGGAGCAAATAAACACCATCTGTTCCGGCAGATACTGCAAGCAAAGACCATATGTGGGGGAAACCCCACATATAAGACCTTGGTCAATGTAGGGGCAACCCTTCATACCAATTGTCACTATCCAACTCCCCTACTCCCCGGGGAGTTGGTCCCCATTTCCCCTTCACTCCTCACATTAAAAATCGGCCTTGTGCCTAATTTGCTCGGTGGGGGAGCAAATAAATACCATCTGTTCTTCAGATGCTGCACTTCTATTTCTTGTTCTCTTTCGGTGGAAGAGAAATCCTTCACGACTGAGACAATTTTTATTTTTGTACCTTTTCTCCACGTTAAAAAACGACCCTGGTGTCTAACTCTGTCCCGTGGGGAGGCATAGTAAATAGATACAATACTATCTCATTGATTACTGTACATGCAATAACCCTTATCCCTGAGTGGTCTCCGGGCCTTGATAAGTGGTGACCCTCGTGTAAAAAAAAACCGTATTGCTTCAGAACTATCTTCCTAATCTACATTAATGATCTTCCAAATCACATCTTTACACCATTCGTAGTTATTTATGTTGACGACACTATCATCTATGGTAGGACATCAAAGACCGTAAACGATTAAGTTCTCTCTAATTGTCTCTCCAATGCTAATGATTACTACAATACTATCTCATTGATTACTGTACATGCAATAACCCTTATCCCTGAGTGGCCTCCGGGCCTTGATAAGTGGTGATCCCCATGTAAAAAAAAAAGACGGATAACGAGGAACGAGACGTCGTTTGTATAACGGCGTATACGACGACCACGGTGATGACAATTACTTGTTTTTCATTTTATTAATAGGAGGCTGATATAAAGCGATATGAGGGGATGTGAAATGGACAGTTCTTTTAACACTGAGGAGAAGGGAATTCATTATTGATGAGTGGGACAGACAGTTAACACTTTGGAAAGGTCTTTCATACGATGCTCATTTACAAAGACGAGAGACAAAACACATTACCTTGCGATGGATGAAAAACGAAGACAAAGGTTTACTTCTAACATGAAGACATTTATTCCAGCTGGTTATGATGATAATCAGGTATTCAATTCCTCGCATAATTACTTTGTCTTGTTCCCCTTTCTAGTTCGCTTCCGAAAAGGGCTTTGACTAACTCAACTCTTCCAACTCTCTATCAACTCCGAACTCTCCTGACTCCTTCTCTCTCTCTCTCTCTCTCTCTCTCTCTCACACTCTCTCTGACTGCCCTAACTTAACTGAATATATTGTAATCTATCTTTCTTTGTGATGTCAGAACGTGCTCAGACATGTGAATGTCTCCTCACATGGATTTACGTATTACATATAAAATAAAATATGCATCAAGTGCGCTTGAAAGCCAAATCACAGCGTAATTTGAGGAAAATAAACAAACGTTTTACTTGTTTGAAATTTATAGCAAATATATTTCAGAGATACGCCATCTTCAGTGTGTCATTTTGTTTCTTTTTTTCTTTTCTTCTTCTTTGCCATATTGTAAAGTTGGAGAAAGAAAAGTCTGTTTGTAAAGAGCTGTACGTTGTATCCAGCGGTTGTATTTTGAAATGTTTGAACTGTGCGTAGGCAAGGCAACAATGATGTCAAGGGTGTGAGTTCCATATAGAAACGTTATTTTAATTTGAATAAAATAAAATATGCATCAAGTGCGCTTGAAATCCAAATCACAACGTAATATTACGAGAATAAACAAATGTTTTACTTGTTTGAAATTTATTACAAATATATTTCAGAGATATACTCCATCTTCAGTATGTTGTGGTTTGGCTTTCATTCTTGCGTTGCCTACGCACAATTCAAACATTTCAAAATACAACCGTTGGATACAATGTGCAGCTCTTTACAAACAGACTTTTCTTTCTCCAACTTTACAACATGGAAGAAAGAAGAAAAGAAAAAAGAAACAAAACAACATACCGAGGATGAAGTATATTTCTGAAATATATTTGCTATAAATTTCAAACAAGTGAAATATTTGTTTATTTTCCTCATATTACGTTGTGATTTGGCTTTCAAGTGCATTTTTTTCTGAAGCTAAGCCTGGGTCTCTTTGGATTTGTGCGCTAGCACCAAGACCTGCTGCCACACCTAGGGTCTGCCAGCGGCCACTTGATTGCATCAGGGGATCACCACACTCTTCAGCAGATTCAGGTACACTCTGGTGTTGACTTTCAAGGCGACTTTGAAGATGTGAAGCGGCATGATAAGGCTCTAGCTTGAAACCACACAAACGACCATAATCGCATCCGGAAATTTTCTTTTTATCACTAAGGATGTCGGCAACTTTCATACTGTTCAACCCATAAGAACCTGATGTTGTCTTTCTAAAAAGAATTCTGACCAGAAAAATATCTGGGAAACCAATGCTGACAATAGAATTTTCGGATTTATATAATATGATGATGATATACAAATGTATATTGGTGTGTGTGCATGTGTGTGTATGCGTGTGTATGTGTGTGTGTGCATGTGTGTGTATGCGTATGTATGGGTGTGAGCATGTGTGTGCACATGATTGGTTTGTGAATTGGCCTTTTAGAGTCACAGCGTTGTCCAAACTAATTGCAAACATTGAGGCTACTTGTGTTTTCCTTTGGGAGTAAATCAATCCGCACATTCAGATCGAACTGGATCCAGTCGAAAGATCGATGGGATATAATCATCGGATCTGGCATTTAATTGCGATTCCGAAAAGGGAAATCAAAATTCTAAAAGATGTTTTTTGAAGGTATTATAAGGAGGGCGAGAATAGCGAGTATTAATTGTATTGAGCCCCCACCCACAAGAAGGGCGAGAATAGCGAGTATTAATTTTATTGAGGCCCCACCACCCAAAATATTTATTAAGATAACTTTTGATCTACACGTTTAACGAGGAAATTTCTATTTCAAATTGGAGTATGACACATTGCCAAATATATTTAAAAATTAAGTGTGAGATACGCATAAAATTCTATATATAGACACACACACACACACACACACATACATATATTTATATATATATATATATATATATATATATATATATATATATATATATATAAAATTATTACTAAAATAATTTTTTAAATACCTACAGATACTTATGTTTCATCGTTTTGGGAATCATAAGTTCAGGGAGTTAACGATTACATCTGATTGGGAGATTCAAACCCAGCCACGAAGCCATCTCAAACTCCATTAGCAAAGAAACACACACACACACACACACACACGCACACACACACACACACACACATATATATAAATGCATATATATATAATATATTTATATATTTTAGTTGATTTTGATTTTGTTTGTTTTTTCCTGTTGAAACTGATTCATAATTTATAATTATAAATCTTTATGATAAACAAGCACACACAAACACACACACACACACACACACACACACATATAGAGACATATATCTTATAAATGAATAAATAATTTGAAAACGAGAAAAAAGGAATGTATAAAACAATTGAGGAATAAAATAAATAGATAAATATATACAGCTTATCAATAAAATAGATGGATAATGAAGTCGCCACCAGAGAAGAAAACAACAACCATAAAAACCTAAGATAGGGAACAAACGGCGATACGGGTAAATATTACTTCAGATTAAATCTATTGAATATTATATAATAATTTGCCCGGTTTACTAATTTGCAAAAAAATATAAAACAAAAAAAATAATAACGATAATGTCGTTCATCAAATTCGGTCTGTATTTGTTTACTATATAACGTCATTTAGGCTTGACGATGAATGACCGGGAAACTGTCACCACTGTCACTAAATGTCACTACTGATTAATGTTTAGTTTTAAAATTGCAAATGAAAAAATAATTTGTGGCAATTTGAAATAGTACCGCTTTTTTATCATAAATTGAACTCATTCATAAGAAAAAAAATAAAATGGTAAGGTACACCTGCTCTTAAATACGGGGTCATTCAATCTGTAATTGAATGCTTTCCACTGAGCTATATCTCCAAATGACAATAAATCCGTTTTGTAAGAAGAAATGATTTGCTGAGATTTTATTATCTCCCTTGGCCAGTGTAACGTAAAATCTTCCTTTGTAAAAATAATTTTTTTTTATCTATAAAAGAGAAAAAATATTTTTAAAATCGATTTTTTTTCGATTTTCAATATTTATTGGATGAATTTCTGTACAAAACATATCTAAGAACACTGCCAGACATATAAATTAGCTTTGTGTGAAATTTGCATAATTTAGACTCAGCGTTTTTGGAACCTATATATGTTATACATAATATCATGCAGAGTATACAGGATGAAACGATAAAATTGTCGCCCTAAAGAAAACAGCACTACAGCTTTATATTAAAACTTTTATTGAAAAAAATCAATTCAGGTAACTTGATTATGTAGTAGAGCTGACATCTAATTAATGTAGCCGCCTTCAGCCTCAATCACCGCTTAGATATGGGTTCGGAACTGGGAGTATGCCTTTTCCACAAGTGCCAGCAGGAGCTTGGCTAATACTCGGCAGATGGTGGCGATCAGGCTGGCTTTGGTGTTATGGGAAGTCATATTGGTGATGTTCTCGAAATATGGTCAAACGAAGCAATCCAACAGGTTCAGGTCGGTGAAAGAGGAGGTGCAGTGAGAGAAGGGTATAAAGTCGTAGCACTCCTTCTGAAGACAAGCCTGGGTCTGTTTGAACTTGTGGGCCGGCGCTGAGTTCTGCTGCCACAACCAGAGTCTTCCAACGGCCACTTGATTGCACCAGGAGAGCCCATACTCTTTAGCACATCCAGGTACACTTTTGAGTTGACTTTCAAGCCGACTTTGAAGATGTGAGGTGGCATGATGTGGCCCTCACTTGAAACCACACCAAAGACCATAACCGTGGCCATAAATTTTGTTTTCATCACCCGAGGCACATTCCTGTTATTCACGGCAATCCAGCAATGCATTTTGAAGGTGCTGGCAATGGTCCTGTTGTCATAACTTGGATCAGTAGAGAGCATGACTTGTGCACCAGTGTATCTCTGATCTTGCTCGTCAAACATTGTGTCACTTTCAGACATTGTGCAAGCCTCCTATTGCTCTTGGGATTTGTACACAACTGGCCAACTAGTAGATGGTCTGCAACAAAGAAATTAAACCGGTTTTCATCAAACGGAAATGGAATCATATTGTCTTTTCTAGGGCGACAATTGTATCATTCCACCTTGTATATAGATATCTTTCTTCAGCTACAAATTTGAATTTATGTAAAAGAATGAATTAACTTTTACTTGACATTTATACGTGGATTTGTCCTAAGTATTTTAATGGCACAAAGTACAGGTTTGATTATTCCTTGGTATTGGGATTGAGTTATGTTTGTAAAAACAATCCACTTTAATTATCATAATAAGCTGTAATTTGCAATTTACTCGCGAAGTAACGCGTAACTTGCGCAGTATCTATTTTTATATGTTTTTATGTTATTTGTCTTGTTCGTGTTCTTGACAGTTTTTTCCCGTCATAATTTTGAATTTTTATAAACAATCTAAAAAAAAACCCAGAACATTGAAATAATCCATTATTAACAATATGGAATATCACCGCACTATTTAACTTATATCTGGAGAGAGATAAAGAGAAAAGGGAAAGAGATAGCGAACATTCATCAAAGCCCCCTAATAAGGAGTCTCACCATAAATGCATTTTTAAGGTCATATCAAAGACCATTATGGACAAACAAGACACTTTGAAAGGAAAAGTTATTAAAACGCAAACTTTAGGACTTAAGACTGTGGTCATTTCTGTCTAAAATTATTTAATCTTTGGTAAAGTGTTTGATATTAAAAAGAAAAAGATACTGTGTTTTTATTCATACTGTTTTCAAGTTTGATATCAGATAGGCTCTAGGAGGAAAGCTTGTTGTCACTCAGGTTCCAGTAAACACCAGCTGTTTTTGCCAGTGAGCGATCAACCGACGTACTGCCTACCATCACTGCCTAACCATTTGAAGTTGTTTTCGTTGCTAAAAAGCACTTTTGACCAATACGAAGAGTCATGATCTTCATTGCATCTGACAAAGTCCAGACGGCGCTTTCTGTTCTTTACAGAAATCATTGGCTTGCGTCTTGCAACATATCCTCGCAAATTAAATTCTTTTAAACTGTTCTTGACAGTAGAAAGAGAGCATTTTTCAACAAGATTGCACTGTTGTTAGATTTGGGGAGCCATTTTGAATCTGTTTCTTAGGCTGCGGATCTTGATAGCATTGTCTTCCCTGTTAGAAGTAAATCTAGAATGACCAGATTTAGGGGCATCACGAATACTGCCGGTGTTTTGGTGCTTTTGCACAGTCTTTCGTACCGTTTTCTCATCACATTTCAATCTGCAACCGATTTCTCGATTGGATAAATCAGAAAGGTGGAGATTAATGATCTCCTGACGATCACTAAGAGAAAGTCATGGCATATGGACTAAACGTTAATATTGAACATGATTCATGTAAGAACTCAGAGTGAGTTAATAAAGGAAAAATTAACACCTCAAAAGTCGCTGATATGTTCACAGCTAAATATAGCAAATAGAATAAATACGCATAATATTAATATCTTATAATCCGTACAGAAACTGAGACATGTGCATGCCAGTATTATGTTTTTAATTAACAGTTAACTCCTGTAAGTAACAAAAAAAAAAGAAGAAAATACTCAGGCAGAGATCGAAACCGAAACCTAAACACAATGAGTCAAGTACTATGACAGAAAGGCTACGTTGATACGATCTTTAAAAATGTTTTATAAATTTACTTATTCTTAATATAAGCAATCTGTCATAAGAATAATTTGCGCATGTGCACTCATAAAACAGTTAAAAATCTGATCCATCCCCACCCCAAGTACCAATTTTTCAATTTTTGACTCCTTAGCAGTCATTTTTTCGAATAAAACCCAATTAAAAAGTTTTCTACATGTCTGAAATCCCTATATACCATATTTCAAGTCTGTAGATCAAAAATTTGGTGAGTATATAAGTTGACAAGTGTCCTCGCACACATTCTAACTTTTACAGATAAAGTAGAACCCGGGGATACATGTTACGATGCAGAATACAATGTATTTCCGGTTCCTGAATACGGCATTTGCCGAGCCTTACGGTGTTATTTATAATGTTCTTTGATTATATGCACGTGTATTATATACTGTATCGTATTTTGTCACTATTTTTAATGCCATATCTCGGGTTCACACTGTATTTAGATTATCAAAAAAAAAACAAAATTCTTTTGTACAGAAGCCTTACATATACTAACCCTAAACCTAACCATAACCCTACTCCTAAACCCAGCCCTAACCCTAAACCTAACCATAACCCTAACTCTGACCCTAACCCAAACCCAAACACTAGCCTAGCCCTAGCCCTAAACCAACCCGAAAACTAACCCTAACCCTCGGCCAAACCCTAATCATAGCCCTAGCCCTAAACCCAATCCTAACACTAACCAAGCCCTAACCCTAACCTTAGACCTAGCCCTAAGCCTAACACTAACCATAGGCCTAACCGTTACTCAACCCAAGCCTATCCCAAACACTGACACCAACCAAAACCCAAAATCTAACCCTAACCCTAACCCTCCACAAAGCCTGAGCCTAACCATAGCCCTAACCCTTGTACTAACCCTGACCTTAACACTAACCCTAGCCCTATCCCTAACCCTAGTAATTATCCTAACACTAGCCCTACTCCTAGCACTAAACCTAACCCTCCCAAAACCTAAACCTAACCCTAGCCAAACCCCTAACCCTAAACCGAGCCCTAATCCTAAACCTAAACGCTAACTCTAAAGCTAATCTTAACCTTAGCCTTAACCTTAACCTTAAACCTAACCCTAACCCTCACCAAACCCTAACACTAACCTAACCCTAACTCCAGCTCAAACCCTAACTCTAACACAAACCCTACTATTTAACCCTAACACTAACCTAAGCCCTAACCCTAACGCTAATGCTAACCCTAACCTAATCCTAGCCCTAACCCTGACACTAACCCTAGCCTTAACCATAGCTCTAACCCTAACTCTAACCCTAACCTTAGCCCTTACATTGCCACTAACAATAGCCATAAATATAACCCTAAACTAAACCCTAAGCCTAACACTAACCCTAGCCCAAACACTAACCCCAACCCAAACCCACCGCAAAACCAAAGCCTAATCCTAGCTCTAATGCTTGCTGTAACCCTGACTCTAAACCTAACCCTAGCCCTAACCGTAGCACTTACCCTAACCCTAGCCCTAGTCCTAGCCCTAACCCTAGCACTTACGCTAACCCTAGCCCTAACCGTAACTTTCCCCAAAACACCTAAACTGAGCCCTAATCCTAACACGAGCCCTAACCCTAACCCTTACTCTAGCCATCTCAAACTCTAACCCCAAGCCTAACCTAACCTAACCTAACCCTAGTCCAAACCCTAACCTTAATATTAATCCTAGCCCTAAACTCTTACCTGAGCACGGGCCCTAGCCCAAACGATAACCCTAAACCTAGTCTGAACCCTAGCTCTAGCTCAAAATCTAACTCTAACTCTCCCCAAACCCTAACCTTAACCCAAGTCCTAACCCTAGATTAACCCTAACCTTAGCCCTAACCCTAACGCTAACCCTTACGCTAACATTAACCCTAACCTTAACCCTAGACAAAACCTTAACCCTTATCCTCACCCTAATCCTAACCCTAACGCTATCCCTAGCTCTAGCCCTAATCCTAGCCCTAAAACTAACCCTAACCCTAACTCTGCCCAAAACCCTAGCCCTAACCCTTACCTTAGCCTAAACACTAACCCAACTCTTACCCTAGCCCAAACTCTAACACTACTCTAACCCTAACCCTGCCCAAAACTCTAGCTCTAAGCCTAACCCCAGTCCTAGCCCTAACCCAAACCCTAACTCTATCCCTAACCTCAATGCTAACCCTAAGCCTAGCACTAGTCCTAATCCTAAAACTAACACTAACCTTAACCCTAAACCTGCCCCAAATCCTAGGTCTAAAACTAACCCTAACCCTAGCCTAAACACATACCCCAACCCTAGCCCTAACCCTAGCCCTAGCATTAGTCCCAACCCTAACCCCCAGCCTAGCCTTAACCCTAGCCGTAATCCTAACACTAACCCTAAACCTAATACTATCCCTAACCCTAGCCCTAGCTCTTATCTTAATCCTGGCACTAACCCTTACCCTTGCCCTAACCTCAACCCTAACCCCAGCCTTAACCTTAATCCTAACCCTAACCCACACCTTGACCAAACCCTAACCCTTACTCTAGCAAAACCCTAACCCCAGCCCAAGCCCTTGCCCTAACCCGCCCCTACCCCTAACCCTAGCCTTAACTCTAACCCTAGCTCTAACCCAAACCCTAGTCCAAACCCTAGCCCTAACCATACCCCTAACCCTAGCCCTAGCCCTAATCCTGCTTCAAACCCAAACCCTAATCCTAGCCCTAACCATAACCCTAACCTTGCCTCAAACTCTAACCCTAACCCTAACCCTAGCCCTAGCCCCATCCCTTCATACTTCATCAACTTTTCAACTGCGTCATTGGTCTTGTGGTCCACCTGGAATTCATCTGTTCTTGGACGGAGGCTGGAACCTAACGAATGCATTTCACTCCAAGATGATGGTTAGTTTTATATAGTTTTTATTCACTTTCCAGGTGTTGATCGTAGAAGAATGGAAAGTGAGTATCTTTGCTTGGGTGGTTAATTCTAGGTCTTTATTCTGAGACACGTCAGCTCCCTCTCCAGTGAAGTGGAGAGGGGGCGACCTGTTAAACCGTCCAGCCTGCTCAATGTCTAAATTCCAACTCGACTCTATGTCCAGCCAACTAGAACACGTGACAACAACACGTCCTGTCAGTCAGCTATTTTTAGAGCTTCCAGTGCATTTTATAGTTTTGACAACTTTTATCATAACATAGCTTCATATATCAACTCTTGTTTACCTCGCCTGTTAGATAGACAGAGATAGATAGATAGATAGATTGAGATAGATAGATAGATAGATAGATAGATTGAGATAGATAGATAGATAGATAGAGATAGATAGATAGATAGATAGATAGAGATAGATAGATAGAGATATATAGATAAATCGATACATAGATATATGATGATTATGATGATTGCAACGTCTTGTTAGACGAGTGCCACTCCCTCAGACACTTAAAGTCTATGAGCCCAAAAATGACTTCCATCACCATAGGACCATTTTTATAGACAAATGCCTGAGGGAGTATCTATACATAGATGATGTCTTAGCTTTGTACAACATCTAAGTCTCCCTTTCGGTTCAAAATGTTGAGATCCAGCAATAAGCAAGAGCAAGATAGCCAGCAACAAGTTAAACTGCAGACCAGCTTAATGCGGATACTGGTCTCCCGCTTTATGGTTTTTTAAATCAGAGATTTGCTTCTCCTAGAAAGGTTGCCTTCATCATGGCTTACGGGAGCCCTCTCCACCCCAGCACACACATACACACAAACACACACGGTGCTAGTTGGCCGTTGACCCCAAAAAGGGTTCATTCTCCCTAGATATATAGATATATAGACAGATAGGTACACATAGATATATCTGTATCCCTATCGAAGCTTCTTGATAAAGTGCAGAACCGTATCCATAATTTGATTGACCCACACCTTTTTCTTCTTCATTACAGCCTCTCTCTCAAACATGATGTTGCTAGTCTCAGTCTTTTTATAAATACTATTATGGCATGTGCCCTTCGGAATTGTTAGATCTATTCCCTGCTTTCTTTGTTCCGACTGATTTGACTCTTTTGTCTAGCGGTATCCATTGCTTCGCTGTTTAAATTCCTCATTGTAAAATAGCTTCTTATCCCAATAGCTTAATGCAAGGTAATGGAACTCCCTTCCTGCTGAGTGTTTTCCTCTTACATACAACCCTGGTCTTTTCAAAACTAAGATAAATAGGCGTCTCCTGTCTTTGCTACAATCATCTTTCGTTCTTGTTAGCTCCTCACATCAAGTGGCTTCATTGCTTGTCTCAAGCAGTTTCCATTAAAAAAAGAGAACCTGGAACCAAGGATGACTAGAACTATAACAAGATATTATTTTCCTTGTTTTGATTCTCAGGTATATATCCATTGATATCATATGTTTTTATGTAGAGTGATGTGGTTCTCCGTTGATTAATTGTCTCTAACTCTGTCGGATATATACTCGAGAGTCAAAACAATGATAAGAATATGTTGTTGTTATAGCTCTAATGATGACTAAGGAATGTTTTCACGTTCACCAAAGTTCCCTAATTAGGGGTCTCAATACCAATGCACTTTAAGGTCATATCAAGGACATCTATAGATCAGGTAGACATTTTTATTTGATGTATATATAAATAAATACTTAATTTTTTCAAGATTCATCTGAGAACTGTATCAGACAGCAGATATCGATTACAACCTCATAAATTATACCCCTCCCCCCTTTACCTTGTTTATATATTCATGAAACTTCCGAAATCTGATAGCCAGACACTAGGAAGGTGATATCTTATTTTGGAACTTCACTCAAGTATGTTATTCGATTGGTTGCGTTTATAAATGTAATCTGTTGACCTTTAAATAAGAGTTTATTCACTTTCTTATTAAGAAGAAAAGTGAATATGTGTTTGTGTGCGTTTGGATGACGTCACACGTCACATTTTAATTGTACAATTCAAACAAACTTTGAATGCCTACCTTTTTCCGGCTCTCGTCTATATGTTATGATCACACGGACACACCGGTGGGTTCTCGTTAGATCAACAAAGTTAAGTGATGTTGAGCTTGGTTAGTACCATATGGGTGACCATTTGGGAATAGCAGGCGCTGTATGTAGGAGGGCGTCAACACTCCCAACAGATCGTACATCTCACCTGGCCTCCAGCTGTTTCGACATTCTCCTGTCGCTGGATCAGGCTGGTTGGGATGGAAGAGTGAAGCTGATTCTGTGCAACCAAGCAAATCAGCTTCACTTTAAAGACAAACTTTTAGCACGTATCATTCATCATCTCTAGGATGACTAGGTGGTCTTCATCGTTCCAACGGATGAACTCTCTATTGAAACAATCGATTTATTAACTCGAGATCACAATGTGAAAAATTATTTTTTAAATGCACCCAATCGGTTGGTTTAGTGATAAAAAATGCTGTTTCAAAGTTAAACCGGACAGATCGATGGACTGAACAATAGATGAATAGGGCCGCCTGGTAAAAATACATCATCAGCATCAGCATCACCAATGACCCTGTTTGGCTCAAATTGTAGAGCCATGGTAATTTTGGGATGAGCAATGGTAATTTTGGGATAAGCAATGGTAATTTTGGGATGAGCAATGGTAATTTTGGGATGAGCAATGGTAATTTTGGGATGAGCCATGGTAATTTTGGGATCTTTTTTAGTTGTTTCACGACGAAGGGCAGAGGAATAGTTGGCTGAAAGATGAGGATGCTAGTCTGCAATAAATAAATTAACAACATTGCTTTCGAACGTTTTTTTTTCTGTACATTCTTACTTTCCGTTTTTTTTTTTTTTCTGGGTAATCCGGGGATGGGTTCCTGAATAGTGATGGGACAATTCCAATATTTTCCCCAATTCCGTTACAATTCCCGATTCCATACTAAATTCCCGATTCTAACACAATTACTGATTCTTTATAAATCTTTAAATATTTAACTATAGAGTTGTTATTTTTTCCCCCTGATTACCGTAAGAATGTATGCTAAACGTGGAGATATTTTCCTAAACGAACGAAAAAAAAAATACACTTGTGGGGAATCATCTATCGATTTTAGTTTTACTAGTAGTTAAAAATCAATAAATATTTATTATTTTATAATTATTACCAGTAAAGGAAATTTTTGCTTTAAACATATTCAAAAAAAAAAAAAAATAAAAAATAAATAAATAAATAAAATAAAAATAAAATAAAAATTAAAATTAAAGACAATTAAAAGAATCGTTTTGGTATCGGAAAATATGCACAAATTTTCCCGATTCCAATACCGATTTCGATACCCCCAAATGTTCTGATTTTTTTGATTTCCGATTCCGATTAATCGCTCCAGCACTAGTTCTAAATATGTAGAAATGTTCTGGGATATTAGTGAGAAGGTTCTGTAGGGGAAAACCGGATTTCGGTGTTATATTCATATAAGGGACACACTGGAACATCTCAACTAACTCTTGAGCGTGTAGCTGTAATCTAAGGAAAAATATAATACAGTCAAATAGTAGGATGAAATATTTAGTAGAGTGTAGAATTTAGGTGTCGAATATAATGAATTCGAAAAAAAAAAAAGCGATTAGAATTATAACCACAAATAAATCGGAATATGATTTGATAAAGGGGTTATCAAAGTTATATAATTAAGATTGGGACAGAGCGATTGTGAAGAATCATCAGACCAGTCAATGAGAGAGAGCAAAATGATGATATGGGAGGATATGGGAGAGAGAGAGAGAGAGAGAGAGAGGGAGAAAGAGAGAAAGAGAAAGAAAGAGCAAGAGAGAGAGAAAGAGAAAGAGAAAGAAAGCGCAAGAGAGAGAGAGAAAGAAAGGGCAAGAGAGAGATAAATAAAGTAAGAAAGAAAGAGAGAGAGAGAGAGAAAGAAAGAGCAAGAGAGAGAAAGAGAAAGAGAAAGAAAGAGCAAGAGAGAGAGAGAGAGAGAGAGAAATAAAGTAAGAAAGAGAGAAAAAGAGAAAGAGAGAGAGAGAGAAAGAGAAAGAGAAAGAAGGAGCAAGAGAGAGAGAAATAAAGTAAGAAAGAAAGAGAGAGAGAGAGATTTTAAGGATGGGAGGAATTCAATATTAATAAAAGAGGAGATTGTATAGGATAGAAATGCGGGGGGGGGGTGATAGGTAATTTGGAGAGAGAAAAAGAAAGAGTGGATTCCTTCGTAAACGTGTTTTGTGATTGCCTACCGAAACAAAAACTTTCTTTGATCTCTCTTGTTTGTCTTTGGTTTTATTTCGGTTGTCCTTGCACTTAAAATTCTTCCAGTAATAGAACATTTCTCCCGGATGTCTATAACACTATTGTTGGAAGCTCCCAGCCATCTGGCTTTCTCTCAGACATTTTAACTTAGATTTTATCAAAAGCAAATGAAGCTAATCGCTAACCACAATAATTAGCGAATAAAACCTTATACCAGGCATATACAACACACAAACACAATGTGTAACATGTTTGGTCATTCAATTAGCTCAATATATAAGGTGTTGGATTTTATCTGTCTAAAATATTGAATAAATACTATATACACAGGCGGCAAAAAGAAAGTCCGCACTTGTAATTTTTTTCAAAAACTGCAAATTTAAGCTAAATTGAATGTAACTGTTTAAACAAACTATACCTCATTTGATTGGCCTTTTATTTTTCTATGATTTTACCTTTGAAGTTATTTTTTTAAAATTGACGTGAACACTAGAATATTTCAATTAAAATTCAAATATGAACAGGTAAAATTATAGAGGAATAAAAGGCGAATCAAATAAGGTATAGGTTGTTTAAAAAGTTACATTGAATTCTGTTTAAATCTGCAGTTTTTAAAAAAAATTACAAGTGCGGACTTTCTTTTTGCCGTCACTGTAGGGTTTTGGATATTGGTATTTATTTGCTCGCCACGAAAGCAAAATGTGGTCGTTTTTAATGTAGGGAGAAAAACCAGCACACCAAAAACGGGGCACCCTGGCTGTTGCAAAAGTACAAATTGCCTTAGTATAGAAGGGGTTCCCTTACATTGACAAAGAACAAGTGTAGCATCAGAACAGATACTTCAATTTGATCTTGGTATTTATTTCAATGGCAAAAATGTGACACAAGGTCGTTTTTAATGTGGGGAAAAAACAGCTCTCCAAAAATGGGCACTTTTGAGGTAGGCAAAAATAAAAATTGCCTTAGCATAGAGGGGTTATCGCCTCGATTGACTAAAGACATATTAACTAAAGTGTAACATCAGAGCAGATATTACACTTGGATCTTAGCTCAAAGGCGAGATAGAAACATAAATATGGCACAATCATGTTGATACACCGGTTCTCGGATCACCAAAGTTAAGCAACATTTAGCCTGGCCTTTACCAAATGGATGACGATTTGGGAATACCAGGCGCTGTATGTAGGAAGACGTCGACATCTCCCTGCAAGATCTGCAAAACCTAACGTCGTTATCTCTCGTGAGGATATACAGGTAGCCCTAGATATATCTAAGACTTTTAACAGGGTATGGCATGATGGTCTTCTCAGGAAAATCAGATCATACAGTATCACTGGATGAATACGTAACATAATTAAATCCTTAAATAAGAGAAGAATCCAGGTTGTCCTCGACGGTCGTACATCTAAACAATATGATATAAATGCGGGTGTACCTCAGGGGTCTATTCTTGGACCTTTATTATTCCTAATATTCATAAATTTCCTCCCTGATAAAATTGTCTCTGGGATGGGTATATTTGCTGATGACACCACGCTCTATAACAGACACAAGGGGAAAACAAATGAACACATATCTAAGGAAATGGCAGAAATACTAAAGGAAGACATAGACATACAATCTGTAGGAACAAAAATGGATGGTCACATTCAATGCTGGCAAGACTAAGCTTGTCTCCTTCAATAATTACAAGAAACCCTCTAAACCACCAATAGTTATGGCTAAAGATACATTATCTGAAAGTACTTTGTTCAAACTTTTCGGCTTAATGTTCACAAGGAACATTTGCTGGAACAGATGCATTGAGAGCATTGCCAGGACCGCTGTGAGGAAGGTGGGCTCTCTCTACCATGCTAGAAAGTCACTTACACCTAAAATTATCCTGTATCTTGCCCCATGTATGGAGTATTGTTGTCACATTTGGGATGGTGCACCTGCTACCAGTCTCTAACTCCTGGACAAGGTTCAAAAGAGAGTCGCCAACCTGATAGGTCCTGTACTGTCATTCAAGCTTCA
Source organism: Euprymna scolopes (assembly GCF_053919585.1). Classification (NCBI taxonomy): domain Eukaryota; kingdom Metazoa; phylum Mollusca; class Cephalopoda; order Sepiida; family Sepiolidae; genus Euprymna; species Euprymna scolopes. The sequence goes on along the minus strand of NC_136514.1, from coordinate 47,061,744 downwards.
ACCACTGTCCCATCGACGAAATGTTGCATCCCTCTGCCTGTTTTACAAGTATTTTAATGGTGGATGCTCTGAAAAACTACAAGCCCCCTCGACTTAAATGCCCCCGACAAACTCGACAAGCAGCCAAGTCCCACCCCTACACAGTTGAGATCCCTAGATGTAAGAAAGCCTTCTACTCTAATAGTTTCTTCCCCAGAACTGCTTCCAAGTTCATGCTTTCCCAACTGTACTGACACGGGAAGTTCAAGTGTAATGTGAAAAGATATCTTGCTGCTCAACTCCCTACATAGTATCCCTGCAACTACTGTCCCGATAATAGCTCCCTACATCAAAGTAGCACTGTGTCTTGTTTAGGGTGAAAATGGAATACAAAAAAAAAAAAATCTTTTTTAATATACATGCGACTTGGGACTGCTTATGAATTTCATACTCCCATGAAACTTTCTCCTTTGGAGGAAGCCGTTTAAACCCGCCTGGTTTGAGTGTTGCTTCAGTACATCACAGTATATAAAGAAATAATAATAATAATAATAATAATAATAATAATAATAATAATAATAATAATAATAAAGGGTTTTAGAATTATACTTTGTTTTTAACTAAAATGTGAGAGTTAAGAAAAGTTCAAAGTTATAATTGGAGGTAACGCCAATCTTCAACATCTCAAGTACTCATGCTGACGATGATGATGATGTTTCCACTGCTGTTACTGTTGATGTTGTTGATAATGATGATGATGATGATGCGTCTGTTGTTGCTTCTGTTGTCAACGATGACGTTGAGCATCATTCATTCATTTATTTCGAAAGTTGTAAATTAAAGTGAAAAAAAAAAAAGTGCGACGTTAACCATTGCCCCACCGCGAGATGCTAACGGAAACACGTTTGAATTTATTTAATTACTTGGATTTAGCAGGTGCCCGTTGTAATGAGTTAATGAGGTCAAGTTTGACTGCGGGATAGTATTCATTTACTGCTGAACGCTTTGTTCCCCCTAAGATGTTATAGGAAAAAGAATAATCCACATGCGGCGAGCGACAAATATTGAATATTTATCTTCCCGAAATCGAGCAAATTAAATAGACAAGCGAGCTTTATTGTTAACTGTGAGATATTACGATTTATATGTTATATAAAAAGTTTTAAAAAGTTGTGAAGCGAGCGACCGCTTCTCTGAAAAAAGCCTTTTGTTGACATACAGAAAAAGCGAACATACATACATACATACATACATACATACATACATACATACATACATACATACATACATTTTCGCTTTTATATATATAGATGGTGGGTGATTGAACTTAGGGTTTACGTATATTGGATTAGCGTTATCTTTTAAGTAGGGTTCATATGTGTTTTTATCTAAATTTAACGTGATGTCCATGGAGTTTGTTATTTTTATGTTAGCTAATACGTCTACTTTTAGGCCTAATTTTTTCATTTCCTTGTGTATGATTTTCTTAAAGCTATCTCCCTTGACTTTATTGGAGTCTTTTATCATAGCTAGCCCATTATCTCCATATAGGCCAATATCTGTAGTATCAAATATGCTTGTGAGGGTATATAGAATGAATAATCCCACAAGATCTGATGCCAGATCAACCAATATCTATGGAACAGTCCTAAAAAATAGTGGATACAAAAATATTGATATCAAATATAAGCAATAAAACACCAATAACTATAATAAAATAAAAAATAGAAGAAAAAGAAATATAATCTGGTATACGGCGCCATACAATCAAATGTTAAAACAAAACTTGGCAAGAAATTTCTAGATCTTATCGAAAAGCACTTTCCCGCAACCAATCCCTTACACAAAATTTAATATAGATGTAGGGAAAGAGGGATAAATAAAGATCTGACTAATTGTAGATTAGAGGGAAAGCGACATGAATAACGATCTCACCTGATGTAAGTTATTTATAAAAATGAACCTGACAGAAAGAGGGATAAGTAAAGTTCTGGCCAAGTGTAGGTTAGTTTAAAAAAATGGAGTTGATAGAAAAGGGGATAAATAAATATCTGGCCAGTTGTTTGTTAGTTTAAAAATTATATTTGAGGGAAAGAGGAATGATTAAAAGTCTTGCTAGATGTAGGCTTGTTTAAAGATGGACTTGAGGGAAAAACATGAATAAAGATCTGGCCAGATGAAAGTTAGTAGAAAATATACCTAATACAAATAGAGGAAAATAAAGATCTGCCCAGTTGTACGTTAGTTTAAAAAATGGACTTCATAGAAAGAGGCATAAATCAAGATCTTGCCAGATCTAGGTTAGTTTAAAATTGGACCTGAGGGAAAACGGGGGTAAAAATAAAAATCTGGCCAGATGTAAGTTAGCTTAAAAATGGACTTAAGGAAAGAAAGAATAAAGATCTGGTCAAGCCAAGTTAGTTTAAAAAATAGGCTCGAGGAAAAGTGGGATGAATAAGGACGTGACCAAATGTATGTTAGTTAAAAAAATTGACTTGAAGGAACGCAATATTAATAAATGACTGACCAGATGTAAGTTAATTCAAAAAATGAACCTGATAGAAAATAGGGATAAATAAAAATCTGGCCCGTTTTACGTTGCGATGGTGGCTTCATGTTAACATGTGTTTAACGTTACATTCCCACTCAATGAGGGTCTTATTTTCTTCAAAGAGAATATATATTGGGTGATCTGACAGAGATATTTTCCGTTCTATGCTCATTCGCTCTCTTACTTAGGCTAAGCATCTGTTTATATTGCCTTGAATAAAATATATAGCGTTTTGAATGAGATTGTTGTATACGTTCTATGAATACTGATCTAACGGAGCACAGATAGTCTTATTTATTATATTGCTCGAATAACGGTTTTATTTCTTTGTGTGTTAATTGGCGCATATATCTTAGACTCAGCGCTAAATTATAAAAAGATTTGATGAGAAATGACGCCATTGTTACAAGACGTGTATACTAAGATTTACATTTCTTAGAACAGATTACACTGTTGTCAGTCATGAACTCTCGTTCTGGGAATCTTTTGGTTAGGTTATCCATGCGATCATTCATCGTCGTAAAGGAGCTCTGAGAATAAAACCCTTAGAGGTTATTAAATGATACGTGCGTACGATAGGTAAACAGATGTGAAAGAAGGAAATGAGATGTTGCCTGCCATTCAGCATCAACGAGAACTGCGCAGGTGGAAACGAAACATGGTGATGCTCTTGTGTACGTAGATACGCCATCTTGCCTATGGCTTTCTTGGGTAAAATATCTGAATGAAGATTTATTTAAAAACAAAAACAAAACAAAAAAAAAAGAAAAGAAAAAATGGCGGCTGTACAACAAATGCTTGATAACTAGTATTTTCAGATTTCATTTTATAATTCAAAAACATTTTGCGACTTCCGGTTATTTGGATTCATCGGACTACTGTTGTCATCTTGAATGTAATTTGCACAACGTTTCGATCAATGTAACCTTCGACCTTCTTCAGATGTATGTTGTGGAACTCGTGAATGTTTCTGTCAAACTCCGGAATTTGGACGAAATTTCGAACGGAACTCTGTCTTTATTTCACAGGGATAGCAAGCTCTTGTTTCGTCAGCCCTAACTGGATAAAGGTCTTAAGTTATTCGTAATTCTATTTTTCAGTCGCCCACACTGAAACTTAAAGTAGACCTAGTATAGGATTTAACACGATATCGGAGTCGTTAATTATAAAATAATAGATAGTAATCCGTAAACATATATATATATATATATATATATATATATATATATATATATATATATATGATTATTTTTTACTATAATAATTAAATACCTACAGACACTAGTGTTTCATCCTTTCGGGAATCTTCAGTGCAGCATATATATATGCATATATATATATATATATATATATATATATATATATGCATATATATACACATATATACACATATATATGCATATATATACACACACACATATATATATATATATATATATATATATATATATATATATATATATATATATATATATATATATATATATATACTAGCATTTCAGCCTGGTGTTGCCCGGATACTCGGAGGTGTATGTTAAGCAAAAAAAAAAAAAAAAGTTGACCCCTATTATGACCCCTTAACATTTATTATTCAGGGCTCAAATCAAGTTATTAAGTTAGATCCATGTCCATGGTTGCATTCAAATCTAATGTTAACAAATTCCTATTAAGTCGTCCATTTAGATAATTTAGTCATACTCAGGTTCCGCCATGACTGATCCTATTGTCTCACTATCTATCTAACACTCAACCCTTATTCTCGTGTGGCCTCTGGGCCTTGATAAATGGTGAACCTCCAAGTAAAATAAATACCAAAGATGTCAGAATCAAGCTGGTTTTCAGCGTTTATTGAAGGACATTGTAAGGATCGCTTGTTCCAGATTCAGCTATCCCCATGGAGGCCATTTTGGAGGATCTGGACAGTTTCTTTGAGTGAGCTGTATTTGATGAAATATTCTCTAAGTTCCTTTACAGTGGATTTCAAGAATATGCCAATTATTGGTGCTGATAAAAGCGTCAAATTTTTCTCAAGCATTCTGTTGAAAATTTCCATGTTTGAAAGGTCACATCCGAAAAGCCTTAGAAGTTACAAATTGTGAATAATCCAAGAAGCCTGAATAATCTAATGAATGAAATAGATCCCTATATTATATTATATTGCTTCGTTCTGTGCAATAAACTTCACTTAAAACCTGCAAATAAACAGTGCCGGGTTGTTTTATGTTATTACTGTTTCTAATCAAAATAATCGTTTTCCCAACATTTTTGCAACAACTCAGTTGTTGCCTATAACCAAACATTGTAGCGACTCGAAAGAACACAATGCAATTACGGAAAGAATATATTTCCACGCAAAGCCCCCCAGATTAAATTACTTTGAAAACCGAATCGAATTCTGAACAAAAGTTTCTGTGGCAAATTTATTTTTTGAGCGCGCTTTATGTTCTTTTGGTTATGCGATGACAAAAATCAGTCACACTTTTATGCGACAAATTAACTGAATTTTCTACTTATTTATAAACAGTTCCTTAATTGCATCGAGGTAAAGACTAAGGTGCTGACACATAATTAGCTTTTATATATATATATATATATATATATATATATATATATATATATATATATATATATATATATATATATATATATATATATATAGGATAGGATAGGCTCCTTCAGTCATTGACAGACTATCGATACCCACCGTAGGAGTGCCTACACAGGGAATTTTTGTGACAGGAGATGCACAATCTCCAACCACATCTCTCCTTAGTCGACATTGTTAAATACCAGTGGCAAGTGGAGTATATGTTTAGGACGACTGGAAACAAATGCCGAGATAAGCGGAGAGCATCTACAGCACCTAGAATTTCCAAATGGGCACCCATCTGGTACTAATCAGGCTCAATGTTGCTTAACTTTTGTGATCTGACCAGAACCGGAGTGTCAACACAATTATGCCATATATATATATATATATATATATATATATATATATATATATATATATATATATATATATATATATATATATATATATATATATATATATATATATATATATACATATATATATATATATACATATATATATATATATATATATATATATATATATATATATATATATATATATATATATATATATATATATATAAGAATAACAGGAGAGTTACATTTCAAGATCCAAATATTTATTTTTCATACAAAACAGCTCCTCCAGTTTATTTAAATTTTGGTACATTTTTACAGATCCGTTTCGTTATGCAGAAACTATCGGTTATTATTATGCCAATACTGATTCTTTTTCATGCATAAACTCCTCAGAAAAATGAGAAATTCTTTGCTTGGAAAGAAAAAAATGCATGACAATATAATGTTGAAAGAAGAAATTGTCACACATTATTTCTTTCTCAGCATAGAATTTCTAATTTTCCCGAGGAGTATATGGACGAAAAGATCGGTGTTGACATAATAATGACTGTTTGTTGCTGAATAATGAAACTAATCAGTAAAAAAAAAATGTACCGGATTTTAATGCGGTGAAGTAGCTATTCTGCATGAAAAAATAAATATTTGGATCTTGGAATGTAACTAAAAAGTTAATATTTTCTCTACGCTCAGTTTTTATATTCAGTTTTCAAGCAAAAAAAAAAAAAAATGCACAAAGAGTGAAATATAATCGAAAAACAAGTAAATACACAGTAAACGAGGCATAAAAAAATGACCAAGTTCAGCATTTGCTCTCTCCTCCCATTTAGCCCCCAAAATCCCCTAGGGGACGTCAAATCCTGGTGAAAATGAACAAACGGTGCAGTTTTCGGCCTTACCATATGTAAATTTGAGTTCAGCATCATGCAAAACTACTAAATAGACATACACAGAAAGTTTTGGAAAAATATGGTAAAATAGTCCCAAAAATGGAGTGTTTTTATTAGCCCTAAAAAACCCTGTGGGGCACACCCAAGAGTTATCGTTGAAGTATAGACAAACAAAATTATATAGAAATCAGTTAGTTACAACTTTTTAGAAAGTTTTATAAAAATTCAAGGCATCAATTTTTTTTAATAAGCACAAAAGTGTCAATTTTAGCCATTTTAACACAAAAGGCACCCCTAGGGGGCAACCGGAGTTTTCCCGGAAAAACCGTTTCGTTACTTTTTTTACTTATATCATGCTTAATATGTGTGCAAAATTTCCAAAAAATTCCAAGGTGTAGTTATTGAGAAAAGTGTGGACAGACGAACGGATGAATGGACGAAACGTCAAGCGGACTAAACGTCAAACGGACAAGGGTGAATTTATAGGTCCACCCCCCTTTTGTCAGGGGACCAAAAATATTTTAACAAAAAAGGTATATATATATATATATATATATATATATATATATATATATATATATATATATATATATATAATCTTAGTGCTTCATATTAGTAGGAAAAAACATCAAAGTACTCAATTCTACTTAAAGTACTTAATTATTTTTTATTTAACTTCATAACTTTGTACTTTGGTGATTCCCGAGTTCGACTTTCGAATTAGACGTTTTCATCAACCTTCCACATTAAACAGGACTCATAATTCTATCTGGAGAAAGAACAAGCCAACTCTTTCTCAATTCTAGGATGAACAGATGGATTAAATCTTGGTATTTCTATTTTCTCAGCAAATACAGTAATATATTGTTATTGGGTACTGATCTAGAACATGACCCAAGGTTGCAGTAGACTTACCCTCGAAAAGCATCTTCCAGCAGTTTACAGTAACCTGCCAAGAAATAGCTGGATAAAGCCAACATGATGATCCAATCAGACATTAGCTCTCAGCAGGCGATGTTTTTCTTAATAGCAAAAAATCAGTTATCTGATACGAGTCTTGAAAAAGAGATTGTTATTAATCATCGTTGTCTCTGTGAAAAGAATTTGTTTTTATCATAGTTTTTTCTATGAAAAGAATTTGTTTTTTTTTTTACTATAGTTGTTTTTATAAAAAAGAATTTGTTTTTTATCATAGTTGTTTCTATGAAAAAGAATTGTTTTTTATCTATAGTTATTTCTATGAAAAGAATTGTTTTTTTTAATATTGTTGATTTTATGAAAAATAATTTTTTTTACTATAGTTGTTTCTATGAAAAAGAATTTGTTTTTTTTATCATAGTTGTTTTCATGAAAAAGAATTGTTTTTATTTACTATAGTTGTTTTTATAAAAAAGAATTTGTTTTTTATCGTAGTTGTTTCTATGAAAAAGAATTGTTTTTTTTTACTATAAAAACAACTATAGTAAAAAAAATTCTTTTTCATAAAAGCAACTTTTATGAAAAATAATTTTTTTTTACTATAGTTGTTTTTATGAAAAAGAAATTGTTTTTGTCATAGTTGTTTCTATGAAAAAGAAATTGTTTTTTTTTTTACTATAGTTGCTTTTATGAAAAAGTATTTTTTTTTACTATAGTTGTTTTTATGAAAAAGAAATTGTTTTTATCATAGTTGTTTCTATGAAAAAGAAATTGTTTTTATCATAGTTGTTTCTATGAAAAAGAAATTGTTTTTATCATAGTTGTTTCTATGAAAAAGAAATTGTTTTTATCATAGTTATTTCTATGAAAAAGAAATTGTTTTCGCCATTACAAAAAAACCCCAAAAAACGAATTTTATTGAATCTTTTCTTTTTAATGTCAACTTTTCCAGCTGCTTTCTGTTGTTTGTTGGAAGATGCTGATGCGGCCTTGGATCAGGTTTTGGACCACTACTATTTATCATCAAAGACATAAATTTATTAGTCATGCCTGGTGTGATAATATATGCAATTATTCATTTGTGCAGTAGACTTACCCTCGAAAAGCAGGTCCATCGCCTGGTTGTAAGCATTCGAAAGTGTTTAAAGATAAGGATGGCAGCTTGCAGGAATTGGACTGAGGTCCAAGACAAACCCTAGAAATAAAAGAAGAATTGAATGAATCTCGATTAAAATAATTTTAGGCATGTAAATATGTTCACACTAGTGTTGGGACGATTAACTGGAATCGGAATTGAGAATCATAAAAAATGGAACTTTTGGAGGTATCGGAATCGGAAAAATTTGTGCCTGTTTGTGAATGCCAAAAAACGATTCTTTTAATCGTCTTTTCTATTTGATTTTGTTTAAAGCCAAAAAATCTTCAACTGCTGGTAGTAATGATGAAATCATAAATATTTATTGATTTTTAAAACAACCAGTAAAACTAAAATCGATAGATCATTCTCTGCAAGTTTGTTTTACGCTGAGAAAATATCTGCACATTTACCATGTGTTTTTATGCTAATCAGGAATAAATAACAACTCTACTGTTCAATATTTAGTGATTTATGAAGAATTGGAACTAGAATCGGTAATTGTATCGGAATCAGAAATTTAGTATCGAATCGATAATTGTATTGAAATTGGGAAATTAGTATGGAATCGGTAATTGTATTGGAATCGGGAAATTAGTATGGAATCAATTATTGTATCGGAATCAAGAAATTAGTATGGAATCAATTATTGTATCGGAATCAAGAAATTAGTATGGAATCAATTATTGTATTGGAATCAAGAAATTTATATGGAATCAATTATTGTATCGGAATCAAGAAATTAGTATGGAATCAATTATTGTATCGGAATCAAGAAATTAGTATGGAATCAATTATTGTATCGGAATCAAGAAATTAGTATGGAATCAATTATTGTATCGGAATCAAGAAATTAGTATGGAATCAATTATTGTATCGGAATCAAGAAATTTATATGGAATCAATTATTGTATCGGAATCAAGAAATTAGTATGGAATCAATTATTGTATTGGAATCAAGAAATTTATATGGAATCAATTATTGTATCGGAATCAAGAAATTAGTATGGAATCAATTATTGTATCGGAATCAAGAAATTAGTATGGAATCAATTATTGTATCGGAATCAAGAAATTAGTATGGAATCAATTATTGTATCGGAATCAAGAAATTAGTATGGAATCAATTATTGTATCGGAATCCAGAAATTAGTATGGAATCAATTATTGTATCGGAATCAAGAAATTAGTATGGAATCAATTATTGTATCGGAATCAAGAAATTAGTACAGAATCAGTAATTGTATCAGAATCAGGAAAAAAAACTGGAATCGTCCCATCACTAGTTAATAAAGTTAAAACTTTTTATTAAGCAAACTGTTTTGAAACCATATTAAGATACAAATAGTAAAAAAATCATTCAATGTTTTTTAAAAGTTGAAATGTTTTTCACTAATTTTGGATAGTTTTAAGTTCTATTATTTTTTATTAATTTTTTATTTTTTTTAAAAATAAAATGTTGGTGGTCCGTGTTGTTGTATCGAAGCTGCGTGCTGCTGTTGTTGCATGCGGTACTGTAAAGAAGAGCACTTCACGTTAAGCTTTGTTTGTTCTCGGTAAGTTTGTGGTTGCTGTAATTTAATATAAATTGGCAAAAAACCCGACTGAAGCATCTTCACAAAAATTAAAGCTTTTGAACAGACATACATAATTTTGAAGCTAGGATAAGACGTAAATATTTTATTTGAAATATTATTCATTTTCTAAAACTTATATATCTATATATATTTGTGCATGCATACACATACATACATACATACATACATGATAATTGCAACGTTTTGTCAGACGCGTGCTACTCCGTCAGACACTTAAAGTCCATGAACCCGAAAATGACTTCTTTTTTTTTAGTCCTACCGGTGAATTCACACGCTCAAGCAGGCATGACACTGAAGATGGTCATTGAGATCAATTATTACATGCTTCCAGCATTTCAAGTCTTCACACGTCACAACTTTTCCATCGCCACAGGACCATTTTGATAGACAAATGCCTGAGGGAGTATCTATACACAGATGATGTTACAGAGTCTTAGCTTTGTATGACAGCTAAGTCTCTTTCAACGGTTTAAAATGTTAAAATCCAGCAACAAGCAATAGCAAGATAGCCAGCAACAAGTTTTTTTTTTTTTTTTTTTTTTTTTTTTACACCGTGATCACCACATATCAAGGCCCGGAAGCCACTCAGGGATAAGGGTTATTGCAAGTACATTACGTTAGTGTGGAGATTTGATGAATGTTTACTTAAGGGGGCGGTTCATTAGGAATTTGTTAACGTTGGACTTGAAGACATCCAAGTTGTAGTCCGGTGGGAAGCAGGCAGACGGAACAGAGTTCCACAGGCGTGCAGTTCTAAGAAAGAAGCTTTGTTCATGGAATCCACGTTTTGATTTAGGCACAGATATAGAGTGGGGGAAAATTTTCACAGTGGATTCAGCTAGACGGGTGTTTTTCGTGAAAGATTGGAGTTCAGACCAGCACCTGCCATGGAAATAACGATAAAACAAGGATAGGCTCGCAACGTCTCTTCTGTGGGAGAGAGGTTGCTGGGTAGAGAAAAGGACATCCCCCACTCAGCCACGAAGTCTATTTTGTACTCTGTCAAGGCATGATAGGCTGTTTTTAGCAGCTCCTGCCTAGATGTGGCAACAGTATTCCATCCTTGGACGTACTTGGCTTTTGTATAGATAGAGAATTGCATCAGTAGTGAGATATCTTCTGGAGCGGTAGAAGGATCCCACCATCTTTCCAGCGACCTTGGCAACATACTTGATGTACGTGTTCCATTTCAGATCAGGAGTAAAGATCAAACCCAGAAGCTTGTCAAAACACGGGGCCTCACCCAGACGAGAGCCATCCATCACAATTGATGATAGATGGGGTTAAACTTCAGACCAGCTTAATGCGGGTACTGGTCTCCCGCTTTATGGTTTTTTAAATCAGAGATTTGCTTCTCCTAGAAAGGTTGCGTTCACCAGGGCTTACAAGAGTCCTCTCCACCCCAACACACACCCAAACACACACTGTGCTAGTTGGCCGTTGACCCCAAAATGGGTTCATTCGCCCTTTGGAAGGTCTTGTTTTTAATCCTGCAGGGAGACTAGCCATCCTCCTCACCAAACAAGTCTGGTGGGGGTACCAGTTTAGTCGCCGGTGAACCGACCATGGTACCAGTAGCATATGACATGACCTGACATACACACACGCACATATATATATATATATACTAGTAAAGGACTTTTCTGCACACTAAGGACACGATTTGTGGGCACCTTTCCAGTAAGTGGATGTTGTAAGAGGGAAGTAAATTTCAACTCGGTACTTGAATCTTATCTAACACATTGAATACTGAAAACATACCACAATCAGATCATATCAGTTTTTCATCATATCCTTTTGTAGAACTTTTCATTGAAGAGCCTCGTGGTAAACTACATTTCTGCTTCTTTCATTTGGAGCCAGAATGTACAGTTTTTTTGAACTTCCTGTCCTGATGGAGACGTAGAACATACCGTGACTGAAGCAGTCTGATGTCAGGTCTACACCAATGGTTTTAAACGTCTGACCTTGTCTTTTATTGATGCTCATTGCAAAACATACCTTCACAGGAAACATTTCTAGATAGTACAATTACAACAACGCCCCAACATCCCTCCCGGCCGCCGCCGAACCCCCCTCCCCGTCCCAATATAAAAAAATGATTTTTTGGCGGGGGGGGGTCAACGTGTGGGTGCTCATGTTAGGTTAAATTATCATAGAAAAGTGATCCCCCGCTTTATTGAAACTAACATTTCTTCAAAAAGTCCCAGGGTCTAGGAGTTCATACCATGCAAACGGTAAATTTGCGACGGGTTTGATTATCAGGTTTAATGTCAGAAGAAAAAAATCGGTTTGTGTCAAAAAACGAAAATGACTGTCATTTTTTATAATAAAAATAATTATTTGTCCAATCACGAGAAAGTGCATCATGTGGACAAGGAAAGGTAAGCGATGCCTATGCCTGGAGGTGTCAGGCTACCACATGCCGAACCTTTACATCAGCCGGACTGGTACTTTTTTTTTTCGTTTTAGACTTACAATTGTCATTGTAGGCGTTTGAGCGAGCAACACAGAAAGACCTCCAGCACGAATGCAGAATACGATTCACGCACAAACCATTAATAAAACAACAGTCTAAGGAAACAACAATATCTGTTTTAATATGAAAAAAAAAAAGAAAAAAAAATCTATCTCACCCAGTTTTGTTTCAATTTTTCTAGTTTTCAGGTTTTTCCTTGAGAAAAAATATAAAAAAATAACACCCCAAAAAACAAAGATATTTTATTTTTCAATTTTTCTTGAAAAAAAAAAAAAACTTTACAAAAAAAAAGTGTTTATTTGACTTGCCTTTGAACCTTTTCTCGAACAAAAAAAATCGGTCAATGTGAAGTTTCTTTCAAACTCTTCAAAAAACATTTCTAAAAGTTTTCGGTGGGGGTTGAAAACAAATATCACATTTAAATTTAGGGCAGATAAGTAGTTTTCATGACATGAAGAAATTTTTTCAAAAAGTGAGGGATCACTTTCCTATATAAATTTAATGTAAAATGAGCACCCATTTCTGGCCACTTAGTAATTTCTTCATATCAAAAAAAAATTTAACTGATATTCGTTTTCAGCATCTCCGAAAACCGGCGCTGTTTTTTTTTTTATAAGATTCATTCATTTTTTCAATCATTATTTAGGACGCTTATTATGCTGTCAGTAAGTTTATAAAAACATACTTTTTTTTTCATTATACAACTTGTATAGTTGTTAACAGGTGTTTCAGCAGTTAAATATTTCACAAAAATTCTGTTTACATTAGGGGGCTGTGGAGTCCCCTAATGTAAACAGAATTTTTGTGAAATATTAAACGATTCTGCTTTAATGGTTTAATGGTTAATGTCGACACGTTACTTACAGAAACACCTGTTAAAAACTATGCAAGTTTTATAATTGAATACCCACCTTAAAAAAAAACAAAAACGCTCATGTAAGCTTACTGACGGCATTATTAGCATCCTAACTTATAAAAAAATGAACGAATCTTGCAGTTAAAAAAAATTTAAAGAAACAGCGCCGGTTTACGGAGGTGCTAAAAGTTAAGTTTGTTTTATATGAAGAAATTATTAGGTGGCCAGAAAGTGGGTGCTCATTTTACATCAAATTTATATATTTATATCCCCCACTTTTTGAAAAAGTAATTTATTCATATCATGCCCCAAATTTAAATGTGATATTCGTTTTCAGCACCACAGGAGAGACGTTGTCAGCCTTTGTTTTATCGTTACTTCCATGGCAGGTGCTCGTCTAAGCTCTAATCCCTGGTCTCCCCTCGTCGATCTTTCACGAAAAACACCCGTCTAGCTGAAACCACTGTCAAAAATTTTCCCCACTCTTTATCTGTGCCCAAACCAAAACGTAGATTCCATTAATAAAGCTTCTTTCTTAGAAGTGCACACCTGTGGAACTCTGTTCCGTCTGCCTGTTTCCCACCTGACTACAACTTGGATGTCTTCAAGTCCAACATGAACAAATTCCTGATGAACCGCCCCCTTAAGTAGACACTTTATCAAATCTCAACATTAACGTACTGTACACGCAATAACCCTTATCCTTGAGTGACTTCCAGGACTTGATAAGCGGTGACCACCTTGTAAAAAAAAAAAACACCGAAAACTTATAAAAGTCATCATTTTAGAGTTTTTGGAGGAGTTCAAAAGAAACTCGACATTGACCAAAAAACCTTTAACATTATTTATCTAAAAAATAAATGGTGCTAATGCAGAGAATAATCCGTGGGATTTTTTAAATCGTATGTCCACATTTAATTAAAGTTTTATGATATGTTTTTTTTTATTCAATTGTAAGGTTAAAGTACAGAATAGGTACAACCCCCCATGTTAAGAATGACTTAATATAATAACGTTATTATTTCAGCACGGATCACTCTCTGCACAAGTACCAAATATATATACAGCAAAAACAAAACAAAACAAGAAATATTGTCATAAAATTTTTCTTTACAGTCAATAAAATTTAAAATTTAAGGTAAGTTTTCTTTTCTTGTTATGCTTTCATCGGCGATGCTCGGCTTAATTTCCTCAGCGACGTTCGGATTACTCCAGCTGTTGGCGTCATGTTCCGGAGGCAGCCGGGTGGACTCGGAGTTCACCCTCTGCATGAGTACCAAAAGGTTACTTAAAAATTAAGAATAAGTGAAAAAAAATTACCTCCGAATTAAAAATAAAAATAATAATTCAACTTAGAGGAATATTTCGAAATGAAAACAAATCTATTATAGAAAATATTTAATAACGTGCTCAAAGAATTAAACGATCACAGTTATACCCCTTGGTTTTCTGGCTTGAAAAGGTTTCAGATTTACGCTAATAATAAGCAAATTTAAGTTAAATAAAATATAAATTGAAATGAAAATAAACTAAATATTTACATTTTAAATTATATTTTTAAATAGTACAGTATTAACGAGGCTATTATGTCGAATAAGTAATATAATCGAACTAATTATTTAAAATGATTTAATTTAATGAGATATGCTAATAACCATAACTCAGTCGCTGTATATGTGATGTGAAGAATGCTATATCTACAAGTTACACATAAAAATAAATGTCTCCTTTGACAGAAGTATCCTACAATGGGCATTAATATTTCTTGATCAGGAGAGGTGTAGACACTTTATATTTCTTTGATCATAGGGAGTTGTACACACTGACAAACAAACACACACACGAACGCTATTTCTTTATATATAGATATAAATGGAAATTCTGAATTAAATTGTAAAATTTGCTTAAAAATGGATTATTTATTATTATGAATTTTGTTTATAAGTGGATTAGTTATAATAAATTTAGCTTATTAGTGGATTATTTATTATAAATTTAGCTTTTTAGTGGATTATTTATTATAAATTCAGCTTATTGAATTATTTATTATATTTATTATAAATTTAGCTTATTAGTGGATTATTCATTATAAATTTAGCCTATTAGTGTATTATTTATTATTATATATTTATTATATATTTTGTTTATTAGTGGATTATTTATTATTATAAATTTTGTTTATTAATGGATTATTTATTATTATAAACTTTGGGTATTAGTGAAGTATTTATTATTATTAATTTTGTTTATAAGTGAAATATTTATTATAAAATATTAAGTATTTATTATTATAAACTTTGGGTATAAGTGAAGTATTTATTATTATTATAAATTTTGGGTATTAGTGAAGTATTTATTATTATAAATGTTGTGCATTAGTGTAGTATTTATTATTATAAATCTTGGGTATTAGTGGATTATTTATTATTATAAATGTTGGGTATTAGTGGAGTATCTGTTATTATAAATTTTGGGTATTAGTGAAGTATTTATTATTATAAATTTTGTTTATTAGTGAAGTAATTATTATTACAAATTTTGTTTATTAGCAGATTATTTATTGCTATAAATTTTTGTATTAGTGAATTATTTATTATTATAAATTTTGGATATTAGTGGAGTATTTATTATTATAAACTTTGGGTATTAGAGGAGTATTTAATATTATAAATTTTATTTATTAGTGGATTATTTATAATTAAGAATTTTGTTTATTAGTGGATTATTAATTATTATAAATGTTGTTTATCAGCAGATTATTTACTATTATAAATTTTGGGTATTAGTGAAGTATTTATTATTATAAATTTTGGGTATTAGTGAAGTATTTATTATTGTTTATTTTGGCTATTAGAGGATTATTTATTATTATGAATTTTGTTTATTAGTGGATTATTTATTATTATGAATTTTGTTTATTCGTTGAGTATTTATTATTATTAATTTTGTTTATTAGTGGAGTATTTAATATTATAAATTTTGAGTATTAGTGAAGTATTTATTATTAAAATTTTGTTTATTAGTGGATTATTTATTGTTATAAATTTTGTTTATTAGCAGATTATTTATTGTTATAAATTTTGGGTATTAGTGGAGTATTTATTATTATAAATGTTGTTTATTAGTGAAGTATTTATTATTATAAATGTTGTTTATTAGTGAAGTATTTATTATTATAAATGTTGGGTATTAGTGAAGCATTTATTATTTTAAATTTTCGGTATTAGTGAAGTATTTAATATTATAAATTTTGAGTATTAGTGAAGTATTTTTGTTTATTAGTGGAGTATATATTATTATTAATTTTGTTTATTAGTGGAGTATTTAATATTATAAATATTGAGTATTAGTTAAGTATTTATTATTATAAATTTTGCTTATTAGTGAAGTATTTATTATTATAAATTTTCTTTATTAGTGAAGTATTTATTATTATAAATTTTGTTTTTAGTGAAGTATTTATTATTATAAATTTTGTTTATTAGTGAAGTATTTATTATTATAAATTTTGTTTTTAGTGAAGTATTTATTATTATAAATTTTGTTTATTAGTGAAGTATTTATTATTATAAATGTTGCTTATTAGTGAATTATTTATTATTATAAATTTTGTTTTTAGTGAAGTATTTATTATTATGAATTTTGTTTTTAGTGAAGTATTTATTATTATAAATTTTGTTTATTAGTGGCGTATTTATTATTATAAATTTTGTTTATTAGTGAAGTATTTATTATTATAAATTTTGTTTATTAGTGGCGTATTTATTATTATGAATTTTGTTTTTAGTGAAGTATTTATTATTATAAATTTTGTTTATTAGTGAAGTATTTATTATTATAAATTTTGTTTTTAGTGAAGTATTTATTATTATAAATTTTGTTTTTAGTGAAGTATTTATTATTATAAATTTTGTTTTTAGTGAAGTATGTATTATTATAAATTTTGTTTTTAGTGAGGTATTTATTATTATAAATTTTGTGTATTAGTTAAGTATTTATTATTATAAATTTTGCTTATTAGTGAAGTATTTATTATTATAAATTTTGTTTATTAGTGAAGTATTTATTATTATAAATTTTGTTTATTAGTGAAGTATTTATTATTATAAATTTTGTTTATTAGTGAAGTATTTATTATTATAAATTTTGTTTATTAGTGAAGTATGTATTATTATAAATTTTGTTTTTAGTGAAGTATTTATTATTATAAATTTTGGGTATTAGTGGATGGGTTAAGGAAAAAAAACCTTTAAAAATCATCTTTACTCCTTGTCAAACAATAAATGTTGTTGTAAATCTACATAATTTAATTCTGAATTTCCATTCGTTGCTCTATCTCGTACTTTGGAGCTTTCTGTATCTGGGTAGGGATTGTCTTATAAATACTGATACTAATATTTATTTAGCTTTTGAGTAATTATACAATTTTTATCCGACATTTCAGTATTATACAATTTTTAATCCGACATTTCAGAATTTCAGTATTATACAATTTTTAATCCGACATTTCAGAAGTTCAGTATTATACACTTTTTAATCCGACATTTCAGAATTTCAGTATTATACAATTTTTAATCCGACATTTCAGAATTTCAGTATTATACAATTTTTAATCCGACATTTCAGAAGTTCAGTATTATACACTTTTTAATCCGACATTTCAGAATTTCAGTATTATACAATTTTTAATCCGACATTTCAGAATTTCAGTATTATACAATTTTTAATCCGACATTTCAGAATTTCAGTATTATACAATTTTTAATCCGACATTTCAGAATTTCAGTATTATACAATTTTTAATCCGACATTTCAGAATTTCAGTATTATACAATTTTTAATCCGACATTTCAGAATTTCAGTATTATACAATTTTTAATCCGACATTTCAGAATTCCAGTATTATACAATTTTTAATCCGACATTTCAGAATTTCATCTAATTTAAGAAAGAAAAATCTGTAATTTTCTCTGGTCTCTCTCTACTAAGCTGGGGACAAGCCTCGGCAATCAACCCAACAGTAGTTTTGTTGTTGTTAGGCTGAGGTGTGGCTCTGTCCAATATTATGAGATCCACCTTTTAAGGCTTTACTATTTATAATTTGTTGTTAATTACCTGAGATGGAATTCAGACGAGGCTCTTTAGACATTTTTAGAAGTCAGAGTAAATTTATCCTAATGGACTGGGTCTTAAAAAACATGCACTAAACCTTATGTCTAACCTTGTTTCAAAGTAAGTGAATATATAAGGTGCTTTCAATAAGTTTCCAGACATATTTTGTATGGCCACTTTTATTGATAGTAGACACATGAAGTAATCTCCTCCAGCTGTAATGCACTTGTTGTACCGTTCCAACGCCTTCTGGAAGCCTCCATGGAAGTCCTCTTGTGTGAGCTTGTCAATGACTTTTGTCACAGTCTCTTTTATCTCCTCAATTGTCTCATGACGAAAGCCTCCAAGGTTTTCCTTGACCTTAGAGAATAAGGAAAATAAAAAAAAGGGAAGCAAGGTCTCGACTATAGGAAGTGTGAAGAACTGTCCTGATGCCCATCTTAATCATGACAAGGTCTTCCTTTTTGATTTTCTCTGAGCGCCCTTGGGACAAACTTTGCGCAAATCTTCTGCATCTTCAGTTCTTCGCAAAAACTTGTGCGTACTGTTCTCACACTGACATCAAACTGTGCACTTATTGTCTCTATAGACAAACGACGGTCCTTATCCATGAAATTCTTTATTTGGCCAATCAACTCTGGTGTTCTTAAATCCTTACTCCTCCAACACCTCTTATCATTCCTCATAGTCTCCCTGCCTTCCTTTAATTTTTTATGCCACTCAATTCATGCTCGATTTATGCAAGTTAGTCCCAAAGTAGTCTGAAGCATTTCATACGTTTCTGTAGCCTTTTTACCAAATTTCAAACAGAATTTTATTGCATATTCTTCTTTAAACTGTCCCTACGTCCAAATTGCATTTTTAAAATTCACCAGCTGTGACAATCAGGCTTTAGTAGGGTGTATTCCAAATCCTGTTGAAGCTGTTCATTTGAACTTGAAATCATAAAAAAATTGATTAGTCATCTCATAAGATGTATAACAATAACATGCTGAATTTTCAAGAATCTACCACAATTTTAAATGCTTGTACATAAAAAAAAAAAAAATCTAGAAATTTGAAGGCACCTCGTATCTTGCTAGAACCCCTGTCAAAATTGATGGTGTTTTAAGCAAACCGGAAACATCCTAATCTAATTAATCAACAAGTGACATAGTAACTCTGCCCGAACACTCAAACGACAAACCAAACATAGAGGGCAGCACATTTGTCGACGTCATTCATACTACGAGTAAAGCTAGAGTCAAAGAAAATTAGAATTCTCCGAAAACCGACTTCATTTTCCTACCAAGCTAACGGTACAAAGCAAAAGTACACTGGAAAGCATTTGTATATTAATTACGCCTAGCAACCGTATCCAATTTTATGGATCCGTGCTAGATCATATTTTTAGCGCCATTACATCAGATTCGGTCGATAGAAGAAGTCGGTTATAAATTAGCTATCAATAAATAACTGACTCAGTTCTATCGGATCAATATTTGCTTTCGTCAAACGCTGAATCGCAAAAGTTATTTCTATCGCATCAGAAAAGAGAAAACTAAAGCACAAATAATCCACAGCCGCGGCACAGTTAATTTATTAATTAGTGTATCGACGACATAAATGCAACTCTCTCTCTCTTTCTCTCTCCCCCCCCTCTCTCTCTCTCTCTGTATATATATATATATATATATATATATATATATATATATATATATATATATATGTGTGTGTGTGTGTGTGTGTGTGTGTGTGTGTGTGTGCGGGTATATATATATTATATATATAGTTATATTTTAGTTTAGTTTCGTATATGCAAACATGTATAATCTATATACCTATAAAAGTGAACGTGCCTGTCTGTCTGTGTGTCTGTGTGTGTGTCTGCCTGTGTGTGTGTGATGTCTGTCTGTGTATATGTCTGTGTACATTTTCATTCGCAATAACTCTGTTAATTTTCAGTCTACAGACTCGAAATTTGATACTGAGTTTTGAGAAAATCGATGTGATCGGTTTTCGGCCAGAAATTTCGCTGTTAAGAGGTAAAAATTCAATGATTTGCCCTTTGAGAACTCTACCAAACTCCTCCGACAATTTTGGGTCTAAACACTTGAAAATTTAGATATAGGTTCCTTGGACATGGATCTAACTTAATAATGTATTTTGAGACCAAAACAATAAATTTTAAAGGGTCATAATAGGGGTCAATGTTAAAAAAAATTGACCTTTTTTTTTGCTCAGCATACACCTCCAAACATCCGGGCAACGCCGGGCACCCATACTAGTATATCTATAAAAGTGAACGTGTCTGTGCGTGTGTGTGTGTGTGTGTGTGTGTCTGTCTGTCTGTCTGGGTGTCTGTGTGCATTTTCTTTCGCAATAACTCTGTTAATTTTCAGTCTATAGACGCGATATTTGATAACCAGGTTACTGAGATTTGGGCAAACCTATGGGATCGGTTTTCGGCCAGAAATTTGGCTGTTAAGGGGTTAAAGTTCAACGATTTGACCTTTGAGAACTCTACCAAACTCCTCCGACAATTTTGGGTCTAAACACTTGAGATTTTAGATATAGGTTCCTTGGACATGGATTTAACTTAATAACTCAATTTTAGCCCAAAATAATAAATTTTAAGGGATCATAATAGGGGTCAATATTAAAAAATTGACCGTTTTTGTTTTTTTCTCAGCATACACCTCCAAACACCTGGGCAACGCCGGACACCCATGCTAGTAGATTAATATTATTGAAGTTATTTGATAAGCATGCATACATTAATTAGAATGCATAAATTTACTAAGTATTAAATAGAACATTTTGGCAGAATATTCCTGAATTATTAGAACGTGTTAGATGCGTTTAATGACTTTAATCCTAAAATTCAAAATGGCGTAATGAAAATATATTATAAGGTATTTACAGCTTCTCTTCCAATTTTCGAAATTTTAATCATGTCAAAACACAATTTATTTCCTTTTGATGGATTGATTGTTACTATTTCTTCTGATGAGTTAAGGGCAAAATAGATTCACTAGTTGATATAATAATGAAGTGATTGATTTTGTGCTACGAAACAGATACTGCCAAGAGGTGTAAATACCACCTGAATTAAAGGAATAAACATGGTCAACATCATGAACTTTGGAATATAGACCTTTGTCATTCATTCACTATATTGCTCTGTAATTATATTGAACTTCTTAAATAAGGATTGGCATATATTATAAGGAAATAAGATATATTTCTACAGAAATATACATACATACATATGATGATTGCAACATCTTGTCAGACGAGTGCCACTCCCTCAGACACTTAAAATCCATGAGCCCAAAAATGACTTCTCTCGCCACAGGACCATCTTTATAGACAAATCCCTGAGGGAGTATCTATACACAGATGATGTTACAGAGTTTTAGCTTTGTACGACAGCTAAGTCTCTCTCGGTGCAAAATGTTGAGATCCAGCAGCAAGCAAGTCGCCGGTGACCCGACGATGAGGCAGGTAGTACTAGGTCACATGGTACCAGTAGCATATGACATGACCTGACATACAATACATACATACATACATACATACATGATGATGATGATGATTGCAACGTCTTGTCAGACGGGTGCCACTCCATCACACATTTAAAATTCATGAGCCCAAATGTCTGAGGGAGTATCTATACAAATATGATGTTACAGAGTCTTAGCTTTGTATGACAGCTAAGTCTCTCTCTCGGTTCAAAATGTTGAGATCCAGCAACAAGCAAGAGCAAGATAGCCAGCAACAAATTAAACTGCAGACCAGCTTAATGCGGGTACTGGTCTTCCGCTTTATGGTTTTTTAAATCAGAGATTTGCTTCTCCTAGAAAGGTTGCCTTCACCATGGCTTACGGGAGCCCTCTCTACCCCGATACACATATACACACACACAAATATACACTGTGCTAGTTGGCCGTTGACCCAGAAAAAAGTTCATTCGCCCTTTGGAAGGTCTTGTTTTTAATCCTGCAGGGAGATTAGCCACCCTCCTCACCAAACAAGTTTGGTGGGGGAACCAGTTTAGTCGCCGGTGAACCGACCATGAGGCAGATAGTACTAGGTCACATGGTACCAGTAGCATATGACATGACCTGACACACAATACATACATACATACATACATACATCTCCAAATCCTCTGGCCTTGATGGAGAGGAGACTAAAACTTGCTACTATAGTTTCAAATGATCTGAAATAACAGTAAGAGGAGACTTGATTCCAAATATTTCTCATATGTTATATCTCCCTCCTTTTGGAAATATCTCCAGTATTAAATGATCCTTATACACTGTGAAATTTACTTTATATATGAAAACCATCGGATTTTTTCAATCGTCGATACTTATCGAAGACATTCCAATACAAAACCTACATAAGAACACTGCCAGATACATAAAGTACATCTCTATGAAATTAAAAAAACCCAAAAAACTATTCAACTGTTTTTAAGTCCATGGAGAACTAACTCACACACACACACACATACACACACACACACATACACACACACAGACAAAATTCTTATATTTATATAAAAAATTGATTAGTCATCTTATAAGATATATAACAATAACATACTGAATATTCAAGAATCTTCCACAATTTTAAATGCCTGTACAAAAAAAAAAAATCTAGAAATCTTGCTCGTGTATATATATATATATATATATATATATATATGTGTGTGTGTGTGTGTGTGTGTGTGTGTGTGTGTTAGTGCATTACGACTTTTTCCGGATAAAATTTAATTATCGTAATTATGAAGGAAATACTTAGTTTAAAAAAAAAATTATTCATGGCAGATTCCAAAGCAGAGGAGGAGCGAAACCGACATGCCACATCGCTGACTCTCAAAGTTGTTTACAGATTTTCGAGTCAGTCTCAGTTCTTTCACGCAAGCCGTCGCTTTACCGACAGAAAGAATTTATTAAATCATTAGACTTGCTCGGAGATAGATTTTAATCGTCCTCATACCCCCTCCCTCCATCGCGATTGTACGTATATTTTATATTATCTATATATCTATAAAAGTGAACGTGTCTGTCTGTCTGTCTGTCTGTCTGTCTGTCTGTGTACATTTCCCTACGCAATAACTCTGTCAATTTTTAGTCTATAGACTCGAAATTTGAAATACCGGGTACTGAGATTTGGGAAAATCGATGTGACGGGTGTCAGCCAGAAATTTGGCTGTTAAGGGGTCAAATTTCAACGATTTGACCTTTAAGAACTCTACCAAACTCCTCCGACAATTTTGGGTCTAGACACTTGAAATTTTAGATATAGGTTCTTTGAACCTGGATCTAACTTAATACAGTGATTTGAGCCCGAAACTATAAATTTTAAGGGGTCATAATAGGGGTCAAATTAAAAAAAAATTACTTTTTTTTTTTTTGCTCAGCATACACCTCCAAACACCCGGGCTGAAATGCTAGTTCTATATATATTTAACACAAATTCCCATTCTCCTTTTCCCCCTTTTTTTGTTTCGTGTATATCTCCGAGTATTTGCTCTCGCGTGACAATTTAATTCGTTTTGGTTTTTCTTTCTTTTTTTTTTGCATCGTTTTGCAATGTTTTGATTCGATTCTAGTTCATTGCTTTTTTTTTTTTTTTTACAAGATGGTCACCACTTATCAATGCCAGGAGGCCACTCGCAGATAAGGGTTATTGCATGTACAGTATGCTAATGTTGAGATTTGATAAAGTGTCTTACATAAGGGGGCGATTCATCAGGAATTTTTTTCATGTTGGACTTGAAGACATTCAAGTTGTAGTCAGATGGGAAACAAGCAAACAGAACAGAGTTCCACAGGCGTGCACTTCTAAGAAAGAAGTTTTATTCATGGAATCTACGTTTTTTTCTTTTTGACATTTGAAATTATTACTATATATTGGGTACAACATAATAATTAATAGCGGATTAGCTCTATAGTAATAAATACGAAATATGCATAAATTACAATATCGTATTTAAGCATATGATATGACCAGGCAACGCTAGGCGGCCTGTCCGTGTATTAAGAAAACTGCGTTACATATTCCAGAGACGTTTTCCACAGTTTAATTAACATGAAGAAACCACAAGGCTCTTATAATCAATCCTACATCTTTAGCGACTCAGGAATTAAGACAATTGAAAAAATGGAATTTGATGGTCATTTGTGTTATCGTCCGGTGAATTTTCTCACGTGTTCATTTAGTCGAAAGTGCTAGGTTTACTGTATTTGTGTATAAGACCTAATCATAAATTAGTATGATTTAAAAATATATTAATTGTTGCTTTCGGCTGTTTTTTTTTGTGGTGCGCTTTTATATATATATATATATATATATATATATATATATATATATATATATATATATATATATATATATAGTCATCCACATACAGTACTGTTTCGCAGCTCATCAGTGCGGCTAGACAGGCAACTGCCTCAAGCCAGGATCGAAACTCGACCGCCCAAAGACTTCTCACCATTACACTATACGGCTGCTGCTGTGAGGGTAATGAATTTAACAATGTTTTTGACATCGTCCAAATGCACCCGCTCGATTTGTTTACACAAAGAGCGTCGCTTAATACAGTAATGGCAGTTTGTATATCACTTCCCAATATGTTTAACCCAAAATAGGCAGCATCACCCCCATATATATATATATATATATATATATATATATATATATATATATATATATATATATATATATATATATATCATTGTGCACACATGCAGTTCTTTTAGATATATAGTGTCTTACTTTTTTCTGTTTATTATTATTATTATTAATTATTATTATTATTATTATTATTATTATTATTATTATTATTATTATTATTTTCTAATCGATAATACACTATAACGCTACTTTATTTTAAATGTATAGACAATATATCCCCCGATTTAGTTTTAGAAGAGTGAGGGCGAAACCGGTCAGCTAGGCTCCCTTTATTTTCTCCCCTACTTCTTTTAATCGTGAATATCGATAAAACAAGTTTCCATTCATAATTGTTATATGGAAATTTTGTACGTCACACAAAAAATGTTGAGTTGTGCAACTGGATTACTTCGAAATGGATTTTATGAAGTTGGACAGGGATATTACTTTCCATGACAAAAACAATTATTTCCAAAAGGGATTAGACCAAACAAAAGCTTCTGTGACCTCCTAGTCCTTACCATGAAAATGGAGAAATTACTCAGAAGAATGAAATGGAAAGTACATTTCAGATATATAGTTCTTTCTGTTTTTTTTTTTTAATTTAATTATTATTTATGGTCCGATCTAATAGGATTGAGGTTGGGGATATGCCGGTTATATAGTGTGGTATTGTTAGATAGTTCAATAGGAATTATTAAAATTCCTACTTCCAGCTACAACCTTTGATTCGAGTAGCTTTATGAACATTTTTACAGTACGCATAAAGCGTTCTGTTTCATCATTAGCCTGGAGCTATAGGGGTGTCTGAATCCAATGATAGAAGGGTAGGCTTTGGTTGGTTGTTGGTTGTTTTTGTTTTACGGCATATCAACCCTTTTCGGGTTATTTAATGCCGAATCCAAAGATTTTAAAGAAAAATTTTTTTTAATAGAATATATTTGTTGTTTTCACGTCGGTTTCTATTTAACCCATAGTTAGGACCTTAACAGGTACTACCACTCCGGGTCAGAGTGGACCTGGGAGCAATGGTAATTAAAGGGTGGCTCCACACTCCCCAAAGCCCACAAGCTGGGGCCTCACCACTGGATATAGTTTAAGGTCAATACCCAGGACCCCCATTGAGGGACTTTTACCCTCTGCAGGGGGCAGTCGGTGTATTCTAATGCCCCACCGATAGGGCCGGATAGGCTTTGAAATCGCAGCTGTTGTATAGTGTTGAATTGAATACCTAAATGTTTATGCAAAAAATAGATACAAAGTATATCTTGCTCTACTTTGGTATTGAGCACTTTTGTATAAATCTCGTTAAACTCGTATTATTTGGATTCATCGGACTACTGTTCTCATTTTGAGTGTGATTTTCACAACGTTTCGGACGATGTAACCTTCAACCTTCTTGTATGTAGGTGTATCTTGTTGAACTCGTGAATGTTCCTGTCAAACTCAGGAATTTGGACAGATTTATGAGCGAACCCCTTTATTTACTTCTCAGGGGTAGCGTGCTCTTGTTCTGTCAGCCATGACAGGATAGAGGTCCTAAGTAATTCGCAACTGAATTTTTCGGTCGCTCACACTGAGGATTAAACCTTCAACTTTCAGGAGAATATCACTTTTACAACTGATTTTTCCAAGTACTCTAACTCTGTGCCACGGGTCCTTGCGGACATCAATTGTAAAAGAGTGGTATTCTCCTGAAGGTTGAAGGTTCAATTCTGAGTGTGGGCGACCGAAAAGTACAATTCCGAATTACGTAAGACCTCTATGCTGAGGGAACAAGAGCACGCTACCCCCATGAAGTAAATAAAGGGTTCTGCTCGAAATTTCGTCCAAAATCCCGAGTTAAAAAGAAACACTCCCGAGTTCGACGAGACACGCTTAAAGAAGGTCGGATGTTTCATCGACCGAAACGTTGTGAAAATCACACTTAAGATGAGAGAATTAGTCCAGTGCATCGAAATAATACGAATAACCAATCCTCATCTAAAAAAATTCAGAAACCTCGTTAAACTCATTGGATGTTTTCACATTTGAACAATATTAACCTGGCGTCATTATATATATATATATATATATATATATATATATATATATATATATATATGGTCTAGAATAGGCATTTCAATGTTATAAGGGGTTTATGAAGCATAAAAACGATGTTTTGCCTTTTTTTAATTTAATATATATATATATATATATATATATATATATATATATATATATATATTATATTACTTTTTTACATATCCAACATTTTTTCATTTTGTTAATTGGCAATTTATAACGATAATAAATTGCGGTCTCACTTAATGCCTTAACTAGCAAATTCTAGCATTGCTACAAATATAATTTGCTGATTTCTTTATGTCCTCTGATGAGAAAAATAATAAGAATAGCATTCTTTGAAACTCTGTGGAATAAGAACTTTGTAAATTGTTTTTGGAGTATTCAGTCGAACAATAAATTTTGATTGTAAAATTCACCTTACAGTTTTGATTTTCTTTCTCTTATATATATATATATATATATATATATATATATATATATATATATATATATATATATATATATATATATATATATACAACATTTACTTTTAAAGTATATCATCCTCTACTTTGGTATTGAGCACTTTTGTATAAACCTCGTTGAACATTGTGTCACTTTCAAACATGATTTCTATCCCTATAGGGATTTGTACACAACTGGCCAACTAGTAGATAGTCTGCAAACAAAAAAAGAAAACCGGCTTTCATCAAACGGAAATGGAATCACGTCGTCTATCTATCTGTACAGAGATATATGTTCCGTTTAGTTTTCGCTGAGGTAAAACAGATCGTCGATCTTAACTCGTATTCATTTCTTGTCCTAAAATAAAACAATTTGATTTTCTACGTAAAAAAAAAGTGCGCGTTTCTGTACAGTATTTTTTCTGACCTAGTCTTAGAGATTATCGATCGAACCACCTAATGCTTCGAAAAATTCAGGCGCCTGCTTCTTAAATATAATTATATTTAAAAATAGACATTTGTTTTGTTAATTTTGGTTCAACAATCTCTTCTCTCCCTCCTTCTCCCCCCCCCGCCGTAGGTGACTTTTTACAAACACATAATAGTCGTACTTATCGTTTGTAATACTCCTCATTACAGAAGTAGAGATAGCAAAAATAGACGTTATTAGATTTGCATAAGACGTGTTGAATCGTTCAGAAAAGTCGATAGATCTGTTGACTATGATATGACGTCGACACTAAGTTTAGAAAAAGCCACGCTTCAGCATTTTTAGTTGAATTTCGTCGGCCTATATACTAAATCTCTGCATCTTTATTGATATCCTTTCTTACCTCTTTTTCACCCCCCCCCCTCCCCTCCCCCAAACAAGACATATTGCCGCGTGGAAAGTAAGGGGTTAATATTTGGGTTTATATCTAACAAAAAAAAAAAATAACGTAGCGAGATGTCTGTTCTCATTACATTTAAACTTCTGCGGGTTAGTACAGCCAGGGAATTCGGAAACGGGGAGGGAATTCCGAAGTGTAGCAGTTCGGTTTGTATTTGATTATCAACCAATCTCGTTGATTGGATTTGGATTATATTTAGATTCATGGGCATCATTTTCAATCTCCTTTTACGATTTTAATAATTTTTTGAATATTACAATTTTAATAATTTTACCTTTGTACGCTTGCTAGCAATTCTCGTTTACAATTCTAGTTTACAAGTTTTGTCTTCTGAAGAAAAAAGTTTAATTTTTGAAACTCCATGGAATAAGAAAAACTCTTTTGTATTCTCTGTTTTTAACCATAAATTTTGTTAGTTTAAATTTTCTTCATTTAATTCGGTTCGTCTCTCTCTTTGTCTCTCCCTCTCTCTCTCATATATATATATATATATATATATATATATATATATATATATATATATATATATATATATATATATATATATATATATATGAAATTTATTGCTGTGAGTCCAGAATGAATTTACATATTGTTTCCGCTAGGAAGATATCCTCTGAAGATGAAGAGAGATCCGACCAGCTTCGTCAGAATTCATCTATGAATCTATGAATTCTGACGAAGCTGGTCGGATCGCTCTTCATCTTCAGAGGATATCTTCGTAGCGGAAACAATATTTAAATTCATTCTGGACTCACAGCAATAAAGTTCCTATATACTTCTCTGGCTACACATTGAGCACTCTCGTCCGTTTTTTTTTCACCACTGAAGAAATATATATATATATATATATATATATATATATATATATATATATATATATATATATATATATATATGGTACTCCTGCAGTATTTTACCCACCGATTTCACGATCTTAGCCGAGCGTTGATCGACATCCGTCGGAAAACGCCGGAACATGGCGAGCGGTACGATACTCTATCAGCCAATCAGGGCGCTTCAAACGAATGTGCAGCAGACGAATAATTTTCATTGAAATTACACACATAGCGTTTCATTTCAGTTATTTTATTGGTCAAAGTAAAAATACACAGCCTTTCATTTCAGCTATCTAATTTAGCGATAAAAAAAAAAAAAACCGGGAGTTGTTGGAAACATATTTATGCGAATTTATGTAGAGACAAAAATTTGGACACAACCCTTTTGTCTCCATAATAAATCAAATCGCGGAAGGCTACCCGGTTGGGAAGGAGCTTCTTTCCACATCCTCTGAAAACCCTTTGCTCCCTACTTTGCCTCTACAGTCAGTAGAAAATCTTCCAGTCGGAACTAAAGATAAACAGTAATTGTTGTCCCCCCCTACAAACATTACTGAAAAAAAAAAACATTGTTGTTACTGTTTAATAACGTTTTGTTAAAAACAAACAAACAAAAAACATTAAAGTGTTTATTACTGTTGCTTACCCCCCCGCCCCCCCCCAAAAAAGCTATCGAAAAACAAAATGAACCAAAAAAAAAAAAAAAATTCAACAAAATAAATTTATTTTACTTTAAAAAAAACTTACGGTAAGTGTTTGTGATTTATTTTATCCAAATTTTTTGTATTAATTTTATCCATTTTGTTGTGTGTGTGTAATATCTTTTCCTTGTAATGTTGTTGCTATTCACATACTTTTAGCGTTCTTGCACCGTAGCTCCGAATTCTCGGCTTTCGTCGGCGTTAACGCCGAAAGCGTTCGTCAACGCTCGGCTAAGATCGTGAAATCGGTGGGTAAAATACTGCAGGAGTACCATATATATATATATATATATATATATATATATAATGTACTCTCCCGTCGATTTCGACGTATGAGCACCCGCCACAGCAAATAAGTTGCTCGGAAATCCACACAAATGATTTGTTTATAGTGGTGAAGACTTTGTGTAGATTCATTCACACATTTTAGTATTACTGCTAACCTTTGTCGGTACAGACGACTGCCACGGGACAAAGTATACAGTAACACGCAGATTTTTACATCAGAGGTTCCTTCTTCTAGATGCATGTCTTAACGAAGACTCAGGGTGCATCTCTTCCAGTGAATCAATGCGCCTCCAAATACCAACCTGGAAATTTCTACAACTCGGCGCGTTACATTCAGCTCCTAGATTTCCCAAATGGTCACCCATCTGGTACTGGCCTGGCTCAACGTTGCTTAACTTCGGTCATATGGCGAGAACCGATGTGTCAACATGATTGCGCCATATATATATATATATATATATATATATATATAT
>NC_136514.1:47003422-47025922 GCF_053919585.1 Euprymna scolopes | reverse complement strand
CACTTGAAATCACAGCAAAGACCGTAACTATAACCAGAAACTTGTTTTCATCATCCTGGGCAGGTCTCGTTTATTCATTGTAATACAGCGATGCGTTTCAAGGGTGCTGGCAATGATCCTGTTCTCATAACTCTATAGGTAGAAAGCATGAGTTGTATGGTGGCGCATCTCTGATCTCGCTCGTTGAACATTGAGTCACTTTTAGACATGATAGAAAGTTCCTATCCTTCTTGGGATTTGTATACAACTGGCCAACTAATAGATGGTTTGTAGAAAAAAAACTCCCCCCCCCAAAAAAAAACCTCAAAAAACGGTTTTCATCAAACGAAAATGGAATCATGTTGTCTTTTTTTATGGTAAAAATTTTATCTTCCTGTTACAATATTTTTGAATATAATGGGGAAGTATCCCGCACAGTCGGGATGTTCTATTTATAAGCGATACTGCTAGGAACTGACTAATCGAATTAATTCACGTTCTGCTACCAACCAATCAAAAACCAGAATTGCTCCATAAATATTAAACCTTTCTGTAGCAATTCGCATATGCTTTTTCCGTCTCAACGCAGAAAGAATCTTCTGTGGATTACAACTCGAGAACTGTCTACTGCCAACCAGTCAACTCCCAGGACTTGTGTAGAACAACGAACCATCGGAAACTGTTCTGAAACTAAACATGGTTTACACTTCTAGAAACTCCCTCGGGAATAGGTTTGCTTCAAAAACATGCAGTCCTTAGTAGAAGCAACCATGAGGAACTCTGACACCTGCTAGATCAGCACTCCCAAGCTGACAAGAGACCCATACTCTCAGTAGCTGACTTCAGATACCTGCAGAATGGAAACTATCTTCTGATTGTCACAGATGAATACTCATGCAACGTTATTGTCAACATCCATTTCAATAACACCAGTCATAACTTGTCTGGATAAGATATTTGCCGAACTTGTGGTACCAGCATCCCTCAAAACGGATAACAGCCCACCATTCAACAGCTATGATTTCAAAGCCTACCCATCCATCACTGGATTCAGACAGGAAGATAACCCCATTGTGATCCCAGACCAAAACAGAACGCTTTATGTGCCCTGTGAAAATGTCCATCAAAGTTGCCCTAATCAAAGGTTGTAGCTGGAAGTAGGAATTATTCAAATTCCTGCTGGAGTACCGAACAGTGCAGCACTGTACAATCAGCATATTCCCAGCCTTAAT
Organism: Euprymna scolopes; assembly: GCF_053919585.1. Classification (NCBI taxonomy): domain Eukaryota; kingdom Metazoa; phylum Mollusca; class Cephalopoda; order Sepiida; family Sepiolidae; genus Euprymna; species Euprymna scolopes. The sequence continues at coordinate 47,024,711 of NC_136514.1, read as the reverse complement.
CCTATGTCACCGAGCCATAAAAAATCGTCTGCGACACCTGTTCACACCTATAACTGGAGATCCTAGCATTAGAAAACTTGACACCCAAACAAAGAAAACGATAAAGCAATACGCTGATTAAAAGGCATACATGAAACCCAATGATCTCAGTATGGGTGACACAGTAATTCTAAAATGCAACCATACCTCGAAGACCTTCATAGCCTACCAACCTAATCTAATGACTGTATCAAAGAAAAAGGGATTTATAATTACAGCCATACATCAGGGCAACAAAACCAAAAGAAATGTCAGCTGCTTCTTCTTCTCCAAAAAAAAAAAAAAATATAAATAAATAAAATAAAAAAAATACCTGAGCCACAGACAAACTCCACATAGGACCTACTTGATTACTCCTCATCCAGAGATGAAAGCTGCACACCTGTGACTAGACCAACAAAGTCTAAAGACAATCAAGTACAACACACTTTAAGCCTTAGGCGTCCAGGCTGGACCACCCAGAAATTTGATTACTACCCCCTCAAAAAAATACCTGTGTACAGGATAGTTAATAATTGCTATGTTCTTTCACTTAGGTTAATAGATGGTTCCTCCTATAGAAAGTTTGCAAATACTCCAGCAACCTCACATTTTAAATGAACTTTATTTTAGAAGAAAAAGAAGAAAAAAAAGAAAGCATTGTAATATTCTAAGCAATAAAAAGGGAGATAACTCGTGATGTCACAGGAGTTATGGCCCCTGGTGACATCCAGGTTATTTTTTTTATCTCGGGAAATCTATCAAACGGGAATGTGTGTTCGTTTTCTATCTCTTTTTAATCAAAATCCATCCTGCTACCTTACCGTGGTCCATCCAGCGCGGCTGTAGCCAAGATTGAACTCACTACACGAGTTTGTAGTGTAATTCAAATCTTGTCAATAGCTGAATACTTGATGCTTCGCCAGGGCTATCAAGGGTATATTTTATCGTGACGCCACCACTAGACGGGGTGCCTACCACAGCTTAAGAGAGCTCCATCTACCCCGAGAGAACGATAGACCGTGCCAGTTTCTCAATCTGGTATTTTACCTTGTGGTACATACAGCGCCTCACTTTCCCAAATGGTCACCCATCTGGTACTGGCCAGGCTTAACGTTGCTTAACTTTGTTGATCTGGCGAGAACCGCTGTGCCAATGTGATTGTGCTGTATGTGGTAGTAACCGATATTTAGCTCAAATCGATTAGTTCATATACCAAATATCACAGACACCATAATACTTAGTTCGCTGAACCTTATAACAAATATTCATCCAAAACATCAGGCAGCTCGGCTCTAGAGTTTCAAAGATTACTTGTAGAGTAAATGTGCTATTACTGTGACCAATCCCTATTAGTCCCTAACTGTGCATGGAACAAATACCATAATAATTAGCTCGCTGCACCTTAAAATAACAAAGCTAAATTGGTCCAGTAGTTTTCTAGAAAACTTCTTGAGTAAACATATTGTGGTGACTAATCCCTATTAATTTCTAACTGTGCATCAAATGGATATCATAAGACGTGATTCACTGCACTTATCATAATTAAGGGTCAAATTTTAGCCAGTTTCTTAGAAAAAGTGGAACGCACAGACACTAGAGACGAACTAAGTAAGAGAAATCTGATATAGATTCTCTGTAGGATAATTATGTAGTATATATATATATATATATATATATATATATATATATATATATATATATATATATATTAGTCCTCACGCAAAAGAGCAGAACACAAAATGTTTTAAATAATAATAATAGAATAACAATAACAAAGACTTTCACTGGCGAGGACTACTATTGACCGCAACCAGTTATACAATCCTTTTGAAATTTTCATCTCTATTTTTCTTGTTATGTACTGAATATTTGTTAATGAAACCTTTATGAAATATGTTCCTTATTTAATTTTAAAGATTTTCTATTCTGAAAGAAAAAAAAAAAGTTATTTTAAAGTTTTTGTTAAAAAAAATTCAGATTTTCTCATTATTCAGGTCTGTATCACAAAGAGGGGATTGCAACAAATGAGTTGTGGCGTGAGGAGAAATACAAACTGAAACAGAGAGAATATTCAGACCTGTAATAATACAAAGAGGGGGTTGCAAAAATGAGTTATGGTGTGAGGAGAAATACAAACTGGAATAGAGAGAAGGAAAGTTTTAAAATATAATCTTAAAAAGATAAGATACAAGTTAGAAAAGCATTTCATCCAAGGTATGAAAATTGTTAAACAAAATGTGTTTACTATAGGCTTTAAAAATAAAGGTACAAGATTCAATTTGAAATTTATTTATCTTCAAAGTGCACTTTTATAATTTTTGCAAAATAAGGTATAAAAATTTAATTTAAATTGAATAAAAAAATTACCTTGGATTTATTTTATGTAGTGCACATTTTGTTGCAATTTAAAACATTATCTTTCATCTAGCAATCAATGATATAGATATAAAATTTTCAATTATTTTTTTAAAAAGTGCAACAGAATGTATATTACATAAAATAAATCCAAGGTAATTTTTTAATCAATTTAAATTAAATTTATATACCTTACTTTGTAAAAATTATAAAAGTGCCCTTTGAAGATAAATAAATTTCAAATTGACTCTTGTACCTTTATTTTTAAAGCATATAGTAAAAACATTTTGTTTAACAATTTTCATGCCTTGGATGAAATGCTTTTCTAACTTGTATGCATATATATATATATATATATATATATATATATATATATATATATATATATATATATATATATGTGTGTGTGTGTGTGTGTGTGTGTGTGTGTGTGTGTGTGTGTGTGTGCGTGTGTGTGTAAGTGTGTGGGCGTGTGTCTGTGCGTGTCTGTGTTTTGCAGATAAAAATAATCCTTTACCTGGTTTAAAACAAGGGACATGAATATTCAATTCAGGTATTTGGCACCTGAATGCATGTCGCACGATGGCAACACATGTTAGGAATAGCTGTCTTTAGAAATTATTACTGGACACTTTATGCAAATTTATGCTACTACATCCACAGTCTGTCTGAATTAAATTCTATAGAGTCTGAACTGTGCATTGACTTATTTAAAATTAATCTCTGTATAGATAAAGTAAAGTAAAGTACCATTCTCCTTTCTCTCTCTCTCTCTCTCTCTCTCTCTCTCTCTCTCTATATATATATATATATATATATATATATATATATATATATATAGTTTAGTAGAAATGGTAATTAATAAAAACCTGAAGAACGTGCTCAATACTGTTGTAGAGCAAATATGCGTTTTATTTTTTATTTTTATTATTTATTTAACAGAAAAATACGGTAATAAAAAATAAAAGTATATATATATATATATATATATATATATATATATATTTAAATAAGGGGTAGTCACTAACAATGTGTAGTTTTTAACATTATTTTATTATTCCGTGTCTTGGTTTTTCATTGAGAATTATGTTTGGATCATTGTAATAATGTTTTTAAATCATTGAGAACGTTTTTACGCGTTTCAGACGTTCTGTGAAGCGTGCTCGTCAGAAATTATTTTCAAATGTGTTGGAGATGTAAAAATGGCATTTTCGTAGTTCATTTTAAGTGTTTCCAAGGGGTGGAAGCGTGTAAGTGTCTACTATTCAATGGAATGTTCAATTTTTATTACTCTTTTATTGGGCTTGTTGAGGCCGCTGACCTCGGCTGTGATCACTCCTGTGTTGTGTTTCTCTCTCTCACTCTCTCTTTCTGCTTGTGTTTTTTTCTTTTCCTTTAGGGTAGGGTGTGTGTGTTTATGTGTGTTTTCTTTTATTGGCTTGAGAATGTGTGTACTGTTTTATAGTATTATGAGGTTATTTGCTTCCTTAGGGAGGTGACTGTGATGCAAGGTCGTTACTAATGTGTAAGTGTGAGGATGGGGGACCAGTCTTCTGAAATAAGGGTAGGGGTGCTTTCATTCTATGTTGATATTTATTTTTTGGATTCTTGGATTTTAGTATTGTGATTTTTCGTTTCAGTCTTTTCGGGTATTCTTTATATTATGTTTGTTTAGATAGAGGGGTGTATTTAAAATATGTATAGGGGATTTTTTAATATTTCTATTTATTTGTCTCCCCATGTGGGTATGGCCAGACCCAGGATCGGTTACTAGTGTGGGGAAGATCTTGTTCCCCAGAGGGGAGGGGCCAGTTGGAGGGGTATAGATATGGGAGGGGGTGATAGAAGGGATGATAGTTGTCTCAGTCATGAGGGGTTTCTCCTCCACTGACTGAGGAGGGAGCGAGGTATTGCAACATATATTATACTATGGTTCTAGGTGTTTCCTAGTGTTGTTTTTGAGGTTAAGTAGAGTTGGTATTGTTCAGTGTGTTGTATTAGAGATAGGGGTGTTATGTCTGTGTGTGGTTGTATGCGTGCGCGTGTGTGTGTTTTAATGTGTCGGTTCTGATTTATGTGTGGGTGTGTATATGTATATGGATGTGCATGCGAGTGTGCCTTGCATTTCATGTTTTTGTGTGTTGATATTAGGCTCTGTTCAGTTCCGGAGTGAATCTTGTGATGAAGTTTTTTTCCTGTGTAAGTAAATAAAAATAATTGTCTGTTTGGAAGATTGGCATTATTTTGAAGCTGTTTCCACTGCACTGCGTGTTTTGAAACATAGAGGTGTCTTTATCTGCAATTTTGATGTTGCTCTTATGTAAGGCCACTCTATTGCTGAAATTTTTGGTGGCGCCTATGTAGGATTTGTTGCATGTTGTGCATCTTAGTGCATATACTACATTTTTTGGAAGTGCAATTTAGATCCTTTTTTATTTTGAATGTTTGTGCTGGGTTTTTGAATGTGTATGTGTTACCTTCTATTATTATGTCACATACTCCACATCGCGGTTTGTTGCATTTTGTAACCCCTTTTGTAGTGTGTGGAACGAGTTTTGAGGAAGTTAGGATGTATTTTAAGTTTTTGGGTTGGCGTTTGCTTTTTATTATTTTTGTTGTTTTATGTATGTTGTTTAGTTTGTCGTTCTGATTGAGGAGGATAAGGTTTTGTGTTATCTGTGTGAATAGTTCTGGGTTGTTTGTGTTGTGTGTAGAGACATATGCTAAACTTGTTCTTTGTTGTGTTCTTTTGGGATTCTTAGTTGGTCTATTGGAATTTTTCAGCCAGTTCAATACCTTTCTGTATTAGTGGTAGAGGATATCCTCTTTTCCGCAGTGTTATTTGTAGTTAATTCAGTCGTTGAACAGAGGTGTCTGTTTGTTACTATGGTGCAGACTATACGTTCTAGGGAGTAGGGTATTGATTTTAGACAGTTTTTTATGATGGTGGCTTTTGAAGTGGAGGTATTGTTGAGTGTCTGTGGGGTTGTAGTAGATGTCTGTGATTATGTTGTTGTTTTTGATTGTTACTAGGATGTCTAGGAAAGGTAGTTCTGTGGGGCTTTGTTCTAGTGTGAAGTTTATTTTTGGGTGTGGATTTTGTAGCAAACTGTGGAATTCTTTGATATTCCCCCATGAGGTTCTCCAGAGGATAAAGCAGTCGTCTAGGTATCTTTTTTTTTTTTTTTTTTTTTTACACAGTGATCACCACTTATCAAGGCCCGGAAGCCACTCAGGGATAAGGGTTATTGCAAGTACATTACGTTAGTGAGGAAATTTGCTGAAATGTTTACTTAAGGGGGCGGTTCATTAGGAATTTGTTAACATTGGACTTGAAGACAACCAAGTTGTAGTCCGGAGGGAAGCAGGCAGACGGAACAGAGTTCCACAGGCGTGCAGTTCTAAGAAAGAAGCTTTGTTCATGGAATCTGCGTTTTGATTTAGGCACAGATATAGAGTGGGGGAAATTTTTCACAGTGGATTCAGCTAGACGGGTGTTTTTCGTGAAAGATTGGCGAGGGGGGACCAGAGATTGGAGTTCAGACGAGCATCTGCCATGGAAATAACGATAAAACAAGGACAGGCTCGCAACGTCTCTTCTGTGGGAGAGAGGTTGCAGGGTAGAGAAAAGGGCATCCCCCACTAAGCCACAAAGTCTATTTTGTACTCTGTCAAGGCAGGATAGGCTGTCCTTAGCAGCTCCGGCCCAGATATGGCAACAGTACTCCATCCTTGGACGTACTTGGCTTTTATATAGATAGAGAATTGCATCCGTAGTGAGATATCTTCTGGAGCGGTAGAAGGACCCCACCATCTTTTCAGCGACCTTGGCAACAGACTTGATGTACGTGTTCCATTTCAGATCAGGAGTAAAGGTCAAACCCAGAAGCTTGTCAAAACACGGGGCCTCACCCAGACGAGAGCCATCCATCACAATTGATGCCAGATGGGGATCAGAGCGTTGATGATGTAAGGATAGGAGTTTGGTTTTGGATGCATTAAAGGTAACCAGCCACATCTTCCCCCACTGAACCACGCGCTCGAGATCAGAGGAGAGAGAATCAGAGAGAACTTTGTCATTTACAGCCTTTGATGTGTTGCCGTAGATGGTCGTGTCATCAGCATAGATGTCAACAAATGATTAAAGTATGTGTTTAGGGAGGTCATTGATGTAGATCAGGAAGAGAGTTGGGCCCAGGATTCACCCCTGAGGGACTCCAGCATTTATATTGCAGGCCTCCGATTTTTGTCCATCGACCACTACTCTTATAAGCCTATCGGAGAGAAATGATTTAATGATTGAGAAAACATTTCCCGTTATACCGTAGCTGGAAATCTTGTGAAGTAGACCCTTATGCCATACCTTGTCAAAGGCCTTTGATATGTCAAGAGCAATTGCCCTAGAAAGAAAGCCTTTGTCAAGAGATTCACTTATCCTGTGGGATATAACCGTCAGCACATCTGCGGTAGATCTTGCAGAGCGGAAGCCATATTGTGTGTCACTAAGAAGGTTATTCCTGCTGAGGTGGTTGACTATTTCTCTATTTAATATGGATTCCAGCAACTTACTCATAACACACAGGAGACTTATTGGTCTGTATTGAGAGGGAGATGACTTATCACCTGAATTCTTAAATACAGGGCTAACTGATGAGGTCTTCCAGGGAGTCGGAAAGCACTTCTCCTTAAGGCAGCGCTTAAATAGTTTCGTAAGTATGGGAGCAAGTTCTGGTTGAAGCTTTTTTAACACTATAATTGGGATGCCATCAGGGCCAGTTGCTTTACTGGAATCTAGGTTCTTTATTAGCTTGGCGATCTCATGCATGGATATTTGTATGTTACCTAGCTTGTTCTGTGTTATAGGAGGAAATATGGGGAGTTGATGGCCTTCGTCGCATAGAGTAGAATTAGCTGCAAAGTTCTTTGCAAATAGTTTGGCCTTGTCTGACGCTGACGAGATGACCTCTGGTCCATTGATAATGGTTGGGATAGAACGCACACTTCTGTTCAGGATCCTATTTGTTATTTGCCAAAACTGGTGGGATCCAAGCCGCTGATCAGCTACCTTGGATTTAACAGACTGGGCATATAGCTCTCTTGCATTTTTTATTACTCTTTTACAGTGGTTGCTGGCAGACCTGAAAGCAGCTTTCTTTTCCAATATATTATGAAGAGTGTTTTTATATTGTGCCCGTACTTTTGCTCTATCCTTTCATAAAGGGTCTCTTCTAGGAAGGCGAGCGTAAGGGTTGCATATGTCGGTGCCATTTTAGTACCCATTGCTGTGCCTAGTATCTAGTATTTGGATGTAGTTGTCTTTATTGAATTGGAAAGGGTTGTTATTGAGGTCTATGTGGATGCTATCAATCACACACACACACACACACACACACACACACACACACACACACACACACACACATATATATATATATATAATACTTAAAATAGAAAAATACGGTAATAAAAAATAAAAGCATATATATATATATATATATATATATATATATATATATATATATATATAATACTTAAAAGAATGACACATTTTTAATAAGTCATAGTAACAGCTTCTACTCTCAACGATCCTATGATTGCTGAAGGCATGAATTAAATTTGTTTCGTTTTTTATGTTTTTGATTAAAAAAGAAGAAAAACAAACACAAATTTACATAGGAATCCGAGTCTTGGGCCATTTAAGGATTGACAAAAGCATAACACTGTATATATTATTACAATATTTTAAAATGAATATTAATAATTTTTATACCTACAGACACCAGTGTTTTATGCTTATGGTTTCTTCAGTGTAGGAATTAATAATTACTCCTGATCAGGAAATTCGACCTCTGTCAATAAAGCCACCCTAAACTTTCCTCCAAACCACCAGCAATTAACACAGGAACAGAAGGAAATAAAGATATTAGGTTGGGGCAAAAATAATATATATATATATATATATATATATATATATATATATATTATAAAAAAGTGAACCATATCGTAAATTCAATCAACTAAAAAATGGAAACCGGGGTGAGGAAAAGAAAAAAAATATATATATATAATGGGGCAAGTTATATGTACAATTAAATAAAATAAATAAGTCGATTAAAAAAGATCGTTAAAATATACCCAAAGCGCTTTTCGTTCAGACAAACATTTTCAAGGGTCATAAGTCTGAAAATTATTATTTTTTTAGAATATTTGGTAGTGATATGGAATACGAGCGGAGAGGTTAAGAAAAAAAAAAAAAAAAAAAAAAAAAAAAAAAAAAAAAAAAACCTGACTACCCAAATAATTCTAACTGAAGCCGGAGGTTTCTCTGCTTGCACAAAGTAGGGGGGTTAGCAATGATGGTAAGTGCTTCGAGGACAGACAGATGGAACTTTGTGCGTCCTCGGTGCAAAACAGAAAAACACTCCGGAGAGAAAACAAGACCGCATTCCTTTTTATCGACCAAATGTTGGCCGATGGACGATTCTATCAGTTGGGATTTTCTGGTAGTAGCTTGATGATCCCTGATGAAACGGGGGACATGTTGGGCGATTCTAACCTGAAGACGCTGGGTCGTCTTGCCTATATAGACGGCACCACACCGACATTGAAATTTATAAATAATATTACTAGTTTGGGAGATAGGCAAGACATCCTTACGAAATGAGGGAAAGGCGGTTTTTGTGGAAAAGGCAATACGGAGCGATAGAGCACCAAAATTAGAAGACACCAGAGAGGAAATCTTATCGCAAATAAGTTGGCCTTCAAGTCCAATCCAGGGTAACCTAAGGTATACCGGAAATCTACATGGACCGTATTTTGGTAGCTCAGAAAAGGATTTAATTTTTTTATTAATAACTAAGTTAACTAATGGAGGTGGATATCCATTAGTAATAAAAATCCTTTTAATGTTATCAATTTCCACATCAATAAAAGGTGGGGAACAAATAGCAAGTGCCCGATGGGTTAAGTTTCTAATAAGATTTAGTTTGGCAAAGTTATCATTTCATTGCGGCTAAGCAATTAAAATGCAATAATGAGATTTACATTTCTCGCCCAGATAAAGGCAACGGTGTAGTTATCCTTGACCGTCAAGACTACATTGCAAAAATGCTTTCTATTCTTAACAATGATAGCAAATTTATCTGTTTAGGTTCCCTGGACTCTGATGACACTCCTTCAATTGAAACCAAGCTTCAAAATAAACTACTTCGATGGCATAAACTTAAATATTTATCTAAGGAAGTTTATAATAATATCCGACCGGTGGGCTCTCAACGCCCCAGGATTTACGGATTGCCTAAGGTACACAAAATTGATACTCCATTGAGACCAATTTTGTCGATGGTAGGTTCGGCCCAACACAATCTGGCTAAATGGCTGGTTTTAATTCTTGAACCAGTCTGTTCTTTTTATTCAACACATTGCACACCTGATTCTTTTCATTTCGCATCGACTATCAAGGAGCTTCCTCTTACCACTAACAACTGTTATTTGGTCTCCTTTGATATTAGCAATTTGTTTACCAATGTTCCTCTTGACGAGGTCATTGATATATGTGCTGATTTTCTTTATAGAGGCCCTGGCCCCCTCCCCTCTTTTCCTGAGGCGGTGTTCGTTGAACTTTTGGAACTTGCTACTAAGTCAGTTTCCTTTAGTTTCAACGATGTGATATATCGCCAGTTCGACGGTATATCGATGGGATCACCCCTTGGCCCAACTTTGGCCAATATTTTTGTGGGTTTTTTAGAACAGACGTTGTTTGACAAGTGCCCTAGACCAGCATTTTACATGCGTTATGTTGACGACACTTTTTCTTGTTTCGCAACGCATGATGAAGCTATGTCCTTTTTCCACTTATTAAATAATTTACACCCTTCTCTCAAATTTACGATGGAGGTGGAAAAAGATAACTCCCTTCCTTTCCTTGATGTGTTAGTTTCTAAACGTGGGCTTTCCTTTATGACATCTATTTATAGAAAACCCACTTTTACTGGTCTTTATCTTAGTTGGGATTCTTTTGCACCCACAACCAAGAAACTAAATCTTATTAGAAACTTAACCCATCGGGCACTTGCTATTTGTTCCCCACCTTTTATTGATGTGGAAATTGATAACATTAAAAGGATTTTTATTACTAATGGATATCCACCTCCATTAGTTAACTTAGTTATTAATAAAAAAATTAAATCCTTTTCTGAGCTACCAAAATACGGTCCATGTAGATTTCCGGTATACCTTAGGTTACCCTGGATTGGACTTGAAGGCCAACTTATTTGCGATAAGATTTCCTCTCTGGTGTCTTCTAATTTTGGTGCTCTATCGCTCCGTATTGCCTTTTCCACAAAAACCGCCTTTCCCTCATTTCGTAAGGATGTCTTGCCTATCTCCCAAACTAGTAATATTATTTATAAATTTCAATGTCGGTGTGGTGCCGTCTATATAGGCAAGACGACCCAGCGTCTTCAGGTTAGAATCGCCCAACATGTCCCCCGTTTCATCAGGGATCATCAAGCTACTACCAGAAAATCCCAACTGATAGAATCGTCCATCGGCCAACATTTGGTCGATAAAAAGGAATGCGGTCTTGTTTTCTCTCCGGAGTGTTTTTCTGTTTTGCACCGAGGACGCACAAAGTTCCATCTGTCTGTCCTCGAAGCACTTACCATCATTGCTAACCCCCCTACTTTGTGCAAGCAGAGAAACCTCCGGCTTCAGTTAGAATTATTTGGGTAGTCAGGTTTTTTTTTTTTTTTTTTTTTTTTTTTTTTTTTTTTTTTTCTTAACCTCTCCGCTCGTATTCCATATCACTACCAAATATTCTAAAAAAATAATAATTTTCAGACTTATGACCCTTGAAAATGTTTGTCTGAACGAAAAGCGCTTTGGGTATATTTTAACGATCTTTTTTAATCGACTTATTTATTTTATTTAATTGTACATATAACTTGCCCCATTATATATATATATTTTTTTTTTCTTTTCCTCACCCCGGTTTCCATTTTTAGTTGATTGAATTTACGATATGGTTCACTTTTTTATAATTATTCTAAAATTTTGCCAATCGAATAAAGATATATATATATATATATATATATATATATATATATATATATATAGTTGGACGTCTAAAAACGACATTATTTTGACACCTATCTAATACTCATGAATGTCGTATCGCCGAGCGTTCACAATCAACAGTCAGGAAAGTATTCAACAAAAGGAAGTTGGAATGATGCATTTTCGCTTAAGTTGACTGTTTTTTTTCTCGATTTCCAGCTAACGTACTTCCTTATTTTCGGCAGAGCGCTACCGGAAGCGTTGACAAGGAAAATCAGTTCCTTCATATTTATTGTTCTTCAATATTTCTCTCTCTCTCTCTCTCTCTCTCTCTCTCTCTCTCTCTATATATATATATATATATATATATATATATATATATATATATATATATATATATATACATTTGTGTGTGTGTGTGTGTGTGTGCGTAAGTGTGTGTAAATTCACCTATTATCTCTTTTTTTTTAAATATGGAATGGCCCGATCGTGGAAGACAAGATTCAAATAAGCAAACAAGCAAAGACGCCTGGACGGTCCACAGAGTTTCATAATTATTAAGATATCATTTCTAATATAGACAAAGACCTTTAAAATTAGAACAATTCCTAGACGTGTGTTCAACAGTGTATCACGTATATCTGGCGAGTTTTGTATAGTTGTGCAAAAAAAAAAAAAAAAGAAAAGAAAAAAAAGAGACTTTTTCCGAATGTCTGTGTAGACTAAATTATGGTCAAAGGTAAATGTTGTGATTTTATTCCATAGAAATGAAATAAAAATTGCGACAAAATTCACAACCATTGAAAAAATAATAAAAGTTTAAAATGGGTGACGAATTGACACTTTTTTTTATTGTCTTTCAATAATTTTGAGAACGCATGAACAAGAAAAACAACGATTACATAATTAGAGAACATTCAACTTTAATTTCTTGAAAATACATTAAATTGTATTAATTTAAAAAATATTTCCGTTTTATGAATTTGATATAGATATATTTTATTATGCTTATCTTTACTGATATATAAAAGGCACTTTGTGTGTGTATCTCTGTGTGTGAGTTTGTTCCATATGGACTCCGAAACGGCTTGGCTGATTTTGAAATAAAAATATTACACGAATGCACTTTATGTGTCTAGGAGTGTTCTTAGAAAGGTTTAGTATCGGAATGCCCTCGATAAGTATTGAAAGTCGATAATCGAAATAAATCTAATTAAAGAAACAACAGTACGATTTTGACAAAACTTTATACCTTTATACAGCATAACACCAGAAATTTATTTGAGAAGTTTTATCACTGCACAGGCAAAAGGACCCGACATATAAAACCAACAGCAGCTCGTTCGAAATTAATATTTCTGTTTAAAGCACAATTGAACTAATATACTTGACGTTTGCATTTTAAACTTTAACTCAAGGCGTTATAAATAATTTCATAAAATCAACAGTATGTTCTCTACAGTGCAATGTAGACTATAATGCATTGTAGACTAAGTCACTTCAGGGAAGGCATGTGAAGCTTCTTCCCGGGTGCACCGCAGTGAGTCCCTGAGTAGAGCAGTTAATCAATCGATTTAATTAAAAAAAAAACTCGGCGATTTCACAGATTTCGATTACAATAAAAGCGTCAAAAAATTTGTTGATACCCATTTAATCCCTCCTGGGCAATGTTGGGTTTCCCTAGTAGTGCTTAAATAATTATGATGTGTTCGCCTATATTTGTGTTTAATTTAGTTTTGTGAAAAGCAGAATGAAAATATATGATTTAATAAAAACAATTTTATCTTAGACGTTCCGGAATGATGTCTGGAGAGCAGGAGAAATCAGTGTCACCTCACATCGTATGTAAAACTTGCTAAGAGGAATTGAGCCACTGGGTTAAATTTTGCGGAAAGGTTTGATATAAGAGGTTGCAATTGTTTGAAGGCAGAAAAAGCGCACTGATGACGCACTGTTGTTATGTCAACGTAAAATGTATAATCATAATTACATAGTGGAACGATAAAGTTGTTGCCCTAAATAAAACAACACTACAGCTTTATTTTAAAACGTTTATTGAATAAAAAATCACTTCAGGTAACTTGAGTATGTAGTAGAGCTGACATCTATTCAATGTAATCGACTTCAGCTTCAATCACCGACTCGATACGGGTCCGGAACTGGGAGCATGCTTTTTCAACAAACGCCGGCAGGAGCTCGGCAAATACTCGGCGGATGACAGCGATCAGGCTAGCATTGGTGTTGTGGGAGGTCATGTTGGTGATGTTTTCAACGTATGACCAAACGAAGTAGTCTAGCGGGTTCAGGTCCAGGAGGGGCCAGTGAGAGAAGGATACAAAGTCATAGTACTCCTTCTGAAGCGAAGCCTGGGTCTCTTTGGATTTGTGGGCCGGCGCCGAGTCCTGCTGCCACACCCATGGTCTGGCAGCGGTCACCTGATTGCACCAGGAGATCACCACACTCTTCAGCACATCCAAGTAAACTTTGATTTAGACTTTCAAGCCGACTTCGATGATGTGCGGTTGCATGATATGGCCCTCGCTTGAAATCGCACCAAAAACTATAACCATGTCCGGAAAGTTTGTTTTCATCACCCTAGGCACGTCTCTGTTATTTGTGGAACCCAGTGATGCATTTTGAGGGTACTGCCAATGGCCTTGTTGTCATAAAACGTAGAACGCATGAGTTGTACAGTTGCGCATTTCCAATCTTGTTCGTTGAATATCGTGTCAATTTTAGGCATGATAGAAGGCTCCTACATCTCTTGGGATTTGTACACAACTGGCCAACTAGTAGATGGGTTGCAGCAAAAAAACAAAAAACAAACAAAAAAAAATAGAAAAGAAAACCGGTTTTCATCAAACGGAAATGGAATCAATTTTTTATGACGAAAATTTTATCGTTCCACCCCGTATTCCTAACGAAACAATGATCTTAATGCATACTTTATGAAAAAATGTAAGTAATATTTATTGTTGGATACGTAATAGAGCTGGTGACGCCTTGTGAAATTATTTAACGGTATCTGATCTGTATAAATTGTATTGTTTATCATATTGTTAAGAGTATTCACTAATGAGTCGAGAGACTGACGTTCAAATCACAGTCAAGTCATATTAAAGACTTAATAAATGGTGCTTGATGACGCCTTGTTAAACACTCAGCATTAAAAGGGGAGGATCAAGCATAAGTGGAGTAATCATGGTAGTAGAATGGCTCCCTCACCTATATCTTAGTGTAGCAGCTAATGGAAAGGAAGCCTTTGAGTCGCCCTCGACTATAGTCGGCCAATTCACTTTTATTGTATTAACAGTATAAATGTCTGCAATTTTTTAAGATTTGAATCAAGAATATAGTAAAAAACATTTATCAAGACCCAGAGGCCACTGGAGGATAAGGGTTAATATGTGCACGGTTGTTATTGGGGCAATAGCGTTGTAATTGTTAGTAGTGAACATTTGATATAATTAGATTATTTTAGAAGACGGTTCAACAAGAATTTGTTTATGCTGGACTTGAAGGAGACAATATTGTAGTCACCTGGAAAGCAGAGTTCCACAGGCAGGCAGTTCTAGGAAAGAAGCTTTGCTCATGGAATCCACATTTGGGTTTAGGCACCGACAGAGAGTGGGGGAAATTATTGATAGCGGTTTTGACTAGACAAGTATTTTTTGTGAAAGATTGGCAAGGGGGGGGGGAAACCATAGATTGGAGCTCAGACGAGCACTTACCAACAATTTATTTTATCGCATATAAACCATTTCCAGGTTATGTTGGTAAAAAATATTTATTTGTTCTTTATATTTATTTTTTTTATATTTCTTTATATTTATTTATTTTTTTTTATATTTCTTTATATATTTTTTGTATTTATTCACAGTTTTGGTTTGCCTTTTTTTGTTTTACGGCATATCAACCCTTTTTAAGCTATTTAATATTTAATCCAGTTATGTTAGAAAATATTTATATCCCGAGTTCTTTATATCTTCAAGTATTTATTTATAGTATTTGGTTTGGTTGTTTTATAGAGGAAAATTGTTGTCTTTGTTATTACTTTACAGAACATGATTGAGTTTTGCAATGGAAAAAGAAAACAAAAACAATAATTTGGTGCATTTAAAGTCAGGAATCCCAGCATTTTCAGGCAGCATGATCTGAAACACCAACGAAGAAGGTTGGCGGTTACATCGGCCGAAACCTTATCACAATAACATTCAAGATAAGAAACAATAGTGTGTTAATAATTTAAGTCATGTAGATTTCTTCGGCTCACTGCTTGTGTAACTTTTTGTTGACAATTTGTCTCGCTTCTGTCAAGCGGAAATTAACTCCTTAAGTGAATAATCAACGAATTACTGTTGCTCTACGTTAAAACAGCGAATGATCGAAGAGAGGCCATGTGTGCCGAGTTGGTCATTTCATGCAATTAAAACCAGAAACAAATATTGTAGGTAAACAAAAGCTGTCGGCGACTCTGACAAATTAATTATCGACAAAAACGACCACAAGTTTTAATGAGAAAAAGTTTCGTATTGTGAAAGCGTTTGTCAGTTTCGCATTTTTATATAACGCCCAATTAATGACATTTCTTCTTCCTGTTAGTAGACAAATTGATATCTATACAAAGCACGTATGTGTATATATTGACAAGGTTTCTTTATGAATTAGAGTCGTGGACACCTTACGGCAATCATATCGATCAAATGGATGTATTCCACAAAGTCTGTCCGAGAGTCATCTACGGCTATAATCTGTTTAGCATGATCGTACTTGTTTAGCATGATCGTACTTGGACTAAGTTCTTAGCTGAACCATGTATTCACATGTGTAGCCAAATTTTTTTTGTATGAATAGAAAATAATATTATTTATATATTGTAAACATATATATATATTATGTGTATTTAGGCAGCATTCTTTTATTTAAACAAACGTTGTTAAAGACAACAGAGAGCTTCCGTTTGATTAGGATTGCGGGTTATGACTGTAGCTGTTCATTTGAACCTGAAATCATAAAAATTGGTCAGTAATCTCATAAGATGTATAGCAATGACATACAGAATTTTCAAGAATCTACGACAATTTTAAATGCTTGTACAGAAACAAGTCAGCAAACATTGAAGATACCTAGTATATATATATATATATATATATACTTTTATATATATATACATTTATATATATATATACATTTATATATATATACATTTATATATATATATACATTTATATATATATATATATATATATAACTACTTCATTTACTCACATACAATTAATATACGAAAGTATAGATTTATGCGTAAACTTTAAGTATTTACTTCAAAAGTGCTCAATACGTAGGTAGAGCTAGTTAGTAATTTATAAAATATATATGACGATTAAGCTACACTGAATATTCGGCGTTTCATCCACTATAGGATTCGTCAGGCTTATGCGCCAATTCTATGGTTGTTTCTCGTTTTAATATATGTTGAGGATTTTAGTTAGCCAATCAGCTTTCTAGCATCCACCGCGCCGCTTCCTATCAGCCAATGGGCATGCATTTTATCGAACAAAGGATCTGTTTTAGAACTAGGTTAGTTGTTTAAGGCAGACCATTTTCCTCCTTTTTTATATATAAATATACATATGTGTACACCCATACATGCACACACACATACATATATATATACATATATGTGTGATCGTTTATGTATGTTCATAAAAAAGGAGGAAAATGGTCTGCCTTAAACAACTAACCTAGTTCTAAAACAGATCCTTTGATCGATAAAATGCATGCCCATTGGCTGATAGGAAGGGGCGCGGTGGATACTAGGAAGCTGATTGGCTAACTAAAATCCTCAACATATATAAAAAACGAGAAACAACCACAGAATTCGCGCATAAGCCTGACGAATCCTATAGCGGATGAAACGCCGAATATTCAGTGTAGCTTAATCGCCATATATATTTTATAAATTACTATATATATATATATATATATATATATATATACGCGTGTAGGTAGATAACTGTTTTTAAAAAATAATAAATAAATAAATACGTCCCAATAAAAAGAGGGCGACTTTCTAAGAAAACATCGGATCTCCAAGATGGAGACGATAACCTTAATATCGTTTAAAAAATCAACAACAATAACTACGTAAATAGATAAACGATAAAAACTAAGCAGTAAATGTTCTATGGCATCATAGCATGGTCGATTAAGACACTGGATTGAAATACATAAGGTCCGGGGTTCGAGTCCTAACAACAGTCAAGCCAAGCTGAAGAGGAGTAGGACCCTGAAACACGCGTGTACGTAGATTACTGTTATATATATATATATATATATATATATATATATATATATATATATATATATATATATATATATATTACCATAGCGAATGGCCAGAAAATATAAAACTGTCCTTATAAAAAAAATTGCTTCGAAGCTCATATAATAAGACATCAACCCGAGAAATACTTTACAAAGAACTAGCAAACATAAAACAAACCCTAATAAGCAATAATTTTCCCAATAAAATTATTGATAAACACATAAAACTCTATTTAAACTCAATCCACAATAAAAACATTAACCTCAACCCTAACATAAACGACACCATCAAAGTATGCTATAAAAACTAACCGGACATTAACTACAAAGCAGACAAAATAAATAATAACACACCTAATTAAAAGATAACCCAAACCCACCGACCAGAACACACGTATTAAGCTAATAATATATCATACTAAATTTAAAACCTCCAATTTAATAATTAAAAACAATAATAATACTAACACCACATTAAACAAAACTAATGTAGCGTATGAAGTTATTTATCCCGTCAAAGAATGTCTCCGAACCTACTCTAAAAACTCATACAACGCATACATAGGCCACACCACAACACCACTCTCCCAACGACTAATCTATCATTTAGCTGACAATAGCGCCATAAAACAACAGCTAACATTCCATGATAAAAACCTACAGTCGTCCGACATTAGAAATATCTTAACTAACAATACTAAAATTCGATAACTTAACAATTGCATGTGAAGACTAAAATTACTAGAGCCATACTAATTAAAAAAATTCAGCCCCTTATTAACCGGACCTCATTTAATACCGGGGCAAATATACTAACTGTATTCAATAATTAACCATAATAAATAAAATATAAAGTAAGAAAATCCAAATTAAAAGTAAAAATAATTCGTCCCTACCTATTCATCACCCACCTTTATAACCAATAAAAAAAATAATTATAAATACACCAATCCTCAATAAAGAAAAAGAAAACGACAACAACAACAATCGCTCCTGACGATGATCGGATGCACTTATAGAAAGCGCTTGAGAAGAATATGGCCAGACAACAACTTTTGGGCGCCATAATATACAACATACCAGTTAAAATAAAAAAGACCGCTAAGCGAAGTGAAAAGATATCCAACAAAACCGGAATTAATTACTAACCCTAACCCATCAGAAGAAATAGCAAAAATAAATCCATCAAAAGGAAGTAAAGTGCGTTTTGACATGATTAAAATTCGAAAATTGGAAAAGAAGCTGCAAATACCTTTAATATGTTTTCATTACGAAAAATGGCGAAATGGAAACATATTATAAAGTATTTACAACTTCTCTTCCAATTTTCGGATTTTAATCATGTCAAAACGCACTTTATTTCCTTTTGATGGATTGATTGTTGCTATTTCTTCTGATAAGTTAAAAGCAAAATTGATTCACTGATTGATATAATAATTAAGTGAATGATTTTTTGCTACGAAACATACACTATCAAGAATTGTAAATGTCGAATGAATTAAAGGAATAAATTGTAAGATGATCAACATCATGAACTTTGGAATATAGACTTTTGTACTTGATTCACTATATATATATACATATATATATATATATATATACACACATATATATATATATATATATTACATGGCGTTCACCACTTATCAAGGCCCAAAGGCCACTCGGGGATAAGGGTTATTGTGTGTACAGTAATCAATGGGATAGTGTATTAATAGTATTGGAGAATTGACAAAGTGTCATTACTTAAGGGGGCGGTTCATCAGGAATTTGTTTGTGTTGGACTTGAAGACATCCGGGTTGAAGTCGGGAGGGAAACAGGCAAGCGGAACAGAGTTCCACAGGCGTGCAGTTCTAAGAAAGACGCTTTGTTCATGGAATTTACGTTTTGATTTAGGCACAGATAAGGAGTGTGGAAAATTATTGACGGTGGTTTCAGCTAGTCGGGTGTGTTTTTGAAAAAAAGATTGGCGAGAGGGACAGGAGAATGGAGCTCAGACGAGCACTTGCCATGGAAATAACGATAGAACAAAGACAGGCTCGCTACGTCTCTTCTGTGGGGAAGACGTAGCGAGATATATGTGTATATATATAAGTTTGTTTTTAAATTTGTAACTAAGGTAAAGTAAACATTTTTTCTTTTCATCAACATTTTTCTCCCTGGGGCTGGGCAACTGATATTTTAAAATTAAATTAATTTACGACAGCTGGGATATTGCATTATGATTAGGTATGGTTTTCTATGGTCGCATCAGATGATGTTAAATAGTGTGAGGAGAGACAGCGGATGTGGAAGAAACTTCGCCAACCAGGTAGCTTTCCGATATGTGGCTTAGGATGGAAACAAAAGGATCATTATCAAATTTCTGAGTGCACATAAACCCGAAAACATCTATCTGGAGAAGCTCCTGGCATTTGCAACTGACTGTTGATGTGTGCTGGAGATATTCATCTTGTATAAAGTTGTTAGGAACGGTCGTTTGAGGGTGTGTTGTTTATTTAATTTTTTTTTCTTCCAATATTTTCCTCAAGGATCGTCGGCTCCTTTGCCGTACATTGACCTGCGTCTTAGGTCAGATTACAGTCAAATCAAAGCGTATGAGGTCATGTTCCGAGCAAAGCCGAGCGGACAATTTGTCACGTCTAGCTCAAATTCTGCACAGATTTGCTTTGAAAAGGTCTCACTGTTAAACATTAAATTATTATTCCCGATATTTTACAGGCTGTTAACACGAAAAACACAAACTAAGGTGGATTGCACACATCCTCCTTGTATTTTTTTATTTTCGTCCTTCTTTAACAAATTACACCCCTCTTATATAGAGTATTTTTCAACAGTGGAAGATTTTGTTTTAAATAAAATCCAATATAAACATATAATTAAAAGAATTGTTTTCGGCATCGGAAAGTAAACATAATTTTTTCGATTCCGATACCCCAGAAAAGTTACGATTTTACCGATTTTGATTCCAAGTAATCGTCCCAACACACACACACACACACACACACACACACACACACACACACACACACACACACACACACACACAGACGTGTGTGTGTGTTAGAGAGTAGCCGAGCAGAAGCAGTAATGTATGTATCTACCTGTCTATCTATGTGCCTGTCTATATAAATATCTATCCATCTAATGATGAGTGGACAACGGAGATTGGAATCGTCATATTTTCACAGGTTGTCAAAACATCTCAAACTGTGACCTGGTCAAGTTTGCACCGGAAAGTATTCGAACAGGTGATCAGACGTGGCGTGTCGCATGCCACGTGTTCTGGTTTGCACAAGCATCGTTGAGTTGGATTTGAGATGTCAAGAAGGAGAGACGGCTAAAATGGGTCTCCCCATAAGGTTGGAGGTGAAGTCTCAGAATGGAGGCATAGAAGAACCAGCCCAATCCAGAGATTGTTGATCACTCTTCTGATTTGACGAATACTTTGGAGTGAAATAAAATACATAAAATCTCATATCGTCTTCGGTCCTGTTCTGAGTGGTTCTTCTGACAGATTCCATCTCCCCC
>NC_136514.1:46993422-47000922 GCF_053919585.1 Euprymna scolopes | reverse complement strand
TTGCCAGCTGGTTTGTCTGCCCCATACCAAGCATTACAACCTTCAAAGAAAGAAAATTATGTGAAAAGCCTTATTATACAGGGTGTCCAAAGGGTCACTGAAGGATTTCGAACTTAAATAGATCCTTTATTTTTGATGATATCTTTCTGTACTCTTAGCACCATCTGGCTAAGTCATTGAGAAATTTATTTTGAAAAGTTGCAAAATTCAAATAATTCTTTTTTTTTTATGAAAAATAATGTCTTTTAAATATTGCCCATTTTCAGCTTCGAATATGTGTGCTCTTTCCAAAAACATTATTCATGACAGATTGCAGAATTTCTGGATTGCGATTTAACACCTTTATTTCGTTCCTGATGCTTTCCTTAAATTCTCACACGGTTTGGGGGTTTGACGTTTCGAGGTCTGCCAGCTCTTCGATCGATATAAGGGCGTTGGTTGGTTGGTTGTTTTTGTTTTACGGCATATTAACCCTTTTCGGGTTATTTAATACCGAATCCAAAGATTTTGAAGAAAAAAAATTTTTAATAGAATATATTTGTTGTTTTCACGTCGGTTTCTATTTAACCCATAGTTGGGACCCTAATAGGTACTACCACTCCGGGTCAGAGTGGACCTGGGAGCAATGGTAATTAAAGGGTGGTTCCACACTCCCCAAAGCCCACAAGCTGGGGCCTCACCATTGGATATAGTTTAAGGTCATATCCAGGACCCCCATTGAAGGACTTTTACCCTCTGCAGGGGCGCAGTCGGTATATTCTAATACCCCACTGACAGGGACACATAAGGGCGTTAAATCGATTACAATCCGTAGATTCTGCAATCTGCCATGAATAATATTTTGGAAAGAGCACAAATATGCGAAGCTGAAAATGGGCAACATTTAAGAGACATTATTATTCGTAAATAAAGATTGTTTAAAATAAATAAATATTGTTTAAAATCATAAATAAATATTGTTTAAAATAAAAAAAGATTGTTTAAAATAAATAAATATTGTTTAAAATAAATAATGATTGTTTAAAATAAATAAAGATTGTTTAAAATAAATAAATAAAGATTGTTTAAAATTTGCAATGTTTGCTCTAATTCCTCAATGTCTTTGACATATTGTATTAAAATTACAGAAGGGCATCTTCAAAATTAAAGAATCTATTTAAGTTCCAAATCATTCAATTACTTTTTGGACACGCCTTACTATCTAGGAGAGAACTTGAATGTTTACCAAATACTGTCCCCATGCGTTTAAAGTTTCTCTGCACAGGAGCTTGTCAAGACAATCTGACATGAGGATACTCTTTTTTACAAGTAAACCTTGACTAAATATTCAAAATCACATAATATTTGCGGCCCAAACAAGCTCTTCTCGATTTGGCTAAGCAACACTGGCTTTTACGAGTTATAGTACACCTCCTCCAAGTGATGTTACATTAAGGGACATACAGAGCTTGATACTCCATTAGACTAGATGAATTCTTATCCTGGAATCCAGTAAGACTAATAGACCACGAGAAAGATATTCTATAAAATATTTAAATGATCAACTAGTAAGAGGAAAATTATGTTCTTAACTTTTTAGCTGATGTTTAAAAGGTAAAAAAGAACTTTAACGGAATATTTGAATATCTATGTATCTTATGGCCTCGGTTTTTATAAAAAGGATTAGGGGTGGGAAAGGATGCCATAGAGGTCACAACAAAGAATACATGAAATGAACAACGTTGGAAGTGTGTAGATTCTGACTCCATATAATTAAAGACAGACGAATATTGAAGGTTGAGAACCGATTTCATTTACTACTAACAACTTGTATTAGAAGAGGCAAAGTGTTCGTAGGATGGAATGTGATTTAACGAAGAATAGATTGTCCGGTGGAGATATTTGACAGTTTGTATTACGGTGAAATGTTCATAGAATGTTTGCAGGTATGTACGATTTAACAAGGAATGAATGTTCCTAAAATGTTTGTAGGTATGTATGAATTGACAAGGAATGAATATTCGTAAACTGTTTGTAGGTATGTATGAATTGACAAGGAATGAATGTTCGTAGACGTAACTTATCTTTTGGACGATGGATGTCGTAGGGGTCGGCCGGTCATCCTGCTGTCAGTGATGCGTGTCCTGGCTTGTAACTGGAAAGCAGGTGACTTCTTTCATCAGCAGCTAGCAGCCCGGCGTCTTCGTCTTCTTTTTCCTCCTCTCTTCTCTCTCTCTCCTGGTTCCCTAAAAACCTTCGTTTTATAGTGGCAAACTGGCTCCCAGTGACTGTGATATTTGAGGTGTTTATTTTAGGCGCGGAGCTCTGTCATTAGTCGATAATTATTTTGTGGTTATCTTATTTTTTTTCTTCCCAAGCGGAAGCGATGCGTGGAGCCATGTGCAAAAGACGATTTTTCATTTTGTCTCTCATGGTGGATGCGTTAACATCCGGTTCGCTGCTAATTCTCATCATGTTCCAACAATCTCATGTAGAGATCAAGTGTTAGACTCATGAATAACTCATGAATAAGGCTCGTTGACTTTTGAGATCGACTGAAGTAAGAGGAAACGGAAGGAGTAATCATGTTTGGTGGTTTTGGACTTTCTTGACTGTGTCAATTTCGTTTCGGCTGTTCTCCGTTTTTGTATTGTTTCCTTCTATTGATAAAATATATATGCAAATAAGTCGTACATTATCCAGTATGGCTATGTAATGCCTACTGATCCATTCATAGAAAACAGAGGTGTTCCATCTAACATTGTGATATGGGACAATAGAGACAAAAAGTAGTGACCCTAGTTGAAGTCAGTATCCCTAACGATGTTGGCTTAAACAGAGTTGAGAAGGAGAGATGGTCTTGTATACCACATTCAAAGAAACTAGAATATTTATGTGATCTCCATCATTGCTGTAATTGGTTGAATCCAAAAATTCAGTTCCCAAAGTTAAGGCGCCGGAACTGGATTTAGTTTATCTAAATACGAAATGGAGGTCATTAAACATGAAACGAAATACGAAACCATATGGAAACATTTCTTGTTTCATCACGAAACAATAAAAAAAATAATAAACTTAAATATTTTTTTTAACATGTAAAATACATTCATATGGAAATAAATAAAACAAGTGAAGCATACATGGTCCTTCGTGAGTGCACAGAGAACAAGGTATAAAAATGACTAAGTTCAGCATTTGCCCCCCCCCACCCCATTTAGCCCCAAAAGTCCCCAGGGGCGTCAAATCCTGGCAAAAATGAACAAACTGTGCAGTTTTAGGCCTTAACATATATACATTTGAGTTCTGCACCATGCAAAAAAAAAAAAAAAATAAATAAATGACTAAGTCCATCATTTGCCCCTCCCCCTATTTAGCCCCAAATTCTGGACAAATAAGGTAAAGTCCCCAAAATGGATTGTTTTATTAATCCTAAAAGAGCCCCTAGGGCACATCCCAGAGCTAACACGAAGTATAGACAAACAAAATTCTATACAAATCAGTTACAACTTTTCAGAAAGTTTTATAAAAATCCAAGGCGTCAATGCTTTTTTAATAAGCACAAAAGTGTCAATTTTGACCATTTTAACTCGAAAGGCACCCCTAGGGGTGGGTAAGCGGGATTTTATTAGAAAATCCGTTCTGTTACTTTCTCACTCATATGTTTAATGTTTGTGCAAAATTTCAAAAAATTCAAAGAGTAGTTATTGAGAAAAGTGCGGACAGACGAACGGACAAGGGTGAATTTACAGGCCCACCCTCCTTTATTTCGGGAGACCAATATTTTTTACATTTCTATAAATAAAGTTTTCTTTAATACAGTTTTAATTCTTAGATAGAATGCATTTCACAAATTTTATCACATAATTTTGTCATAAATAATCTAATATATGAACGGCTATATGTCTGTCAGTCTGTCTGTCTGTCTGTCTCACTATTTTCAAACTCTATCTCCTCTGAAACTAAAAGGCGCAGAGCGGCGCTAGGGACTTCAAATGATTGGATTTTTTTACGTGCAAGGTCCAAAGGCTACTCGAGGATAAGAGTTCCTGAGTTTGCCGGAGAGTGAGAAAATGTTTTAAGGATTGGTGACTGGTTTAAACTGGGCATGATTTAATTATTTAAGAATACGACGCAGAAAGAATGTTTAACAATGGACTTAAAAACAACTTTATTTATGGGTGTTTAGCCGGTTAAAATTGTTTGTAAGGGGTCAAAAATGGGTCCAAATTAAAAAATCGTTAAACATTTTGTATATTCATCTTAGTTTGTTTTTATTTTTAATTTTTAATCGGTTTATATGCGTGTCACTTTGGTACAATTGTAGCGTCACAAGCTTTGAATGCTATTTGTTTTTTTTTTTGAAATCACGACTCTATAATAATGTATACCAAATGTGGACAAATTAAAATATCATAATAGCATATTTTACGCCCGGGCAAAACCGGGCGCCTCTCCCAGCTAGTATATCATAAAACTCTCATTCTTTTTTTTAGTTTCATGATAACAAGTGTTAAAACAACAAGTAAAGCATGCATGGTCCCCCGTGAGTGCACAGTGAACGAGGCATAAAAAAAATGTTAAAGTTCAGCATTGCCCCCCCCCACACCAGTTAGCCCCCAAGTCCCCAAGGCCTAAACATATTTAAATTTGAGTTCAGCACTATGAAATAATGCTAAGCAGACATACACAGAAAATTTTGGACAAATATGGTGAAATAGTCTCCAAAATGGAGTGTTTTTATTAGCCCTAAAAGAGCCCCTGGGGCACACCCAAGAGTTATCGCGAAGTATAGACAAACAAAATTATATAAAATCAGTTAGTTACAACTTTTCAAAAAGTTTTATAAAAAATCCAACGCATCAATGTTTTTCAATATGCACAGCAGTGACAATTTTAGCCATTTTAACCCAAAAGGCACCCCTAGGGGGGTAACCGGAGTTTTCGTGGAAAATCCGTTCTGTTTTTTTTTTTTTTTACTCATATCATGTTTAATGTTTGTGCAAAATTTCAAAAAATTCAAATGCATAGTTATCAAGAAAAGTGCGGACAGACGAACGAACGGACAAGGGTAAATTTGCAGGTCCACCCCCTTTTTGTCGCCTCCTCCGAAAAAAAAACAAACAAAAAAAATTTACAGTAGTATAAAAAATAAAAGTTTATTATTTTTTTTATTATTTCATGATAGCACAAGAAGTGTTAAAACTAAAATAAGTTTTGTGAATAAATTATTTCCATACCGTTTCGCGTTTCGTTTCATGCTTAGTAACTTCCGTTCCATTCGCTATTTTAGTTAAACCGTGTCCACTTCCAGCGTCTTAACTTTGGGAACTTAATTTTTGAATTTAACCCAGCAGTAATTATAGGAACACAATCCGCAAGACTGTAGACACAAATCGTATTTAGCATGCATTTTAAAGCGAATGATTTCTGCTAAAATCATAGTTTTTAATGTTATTTTTTTTGTTGTTTTTTTTTGCTAAAAAAGTAATTATGTAAGTGCATTTATCGTACTTACTCTCTCTCGAAAATTCAAAGTCTCGTGTATAGATTTGAACAAAATATTATAAATAACTTTGTAATAACTAAATTGTAGAAGGAGCTATGTAAAGAAGGAAATTGGCAGATTCAGGCATTGCAGCAACATCACTCGAAGTGTCTATGTGCTTACCTGCCATCGTTTGTCAAGGTCCAAAGGCCACTCGAGGATAAGAGTTCCTGAATTTGCCGGAGAGTGAGAAAATGTGTTAAGGATGGGTGACTGGTTTAAACCGGACATGATTTAATTATTTAAGAATAACACGCAAAAAGAATTTTTAACAATGGACTTAAAAGCAACTTTGTTGTATTCAGCTGGGAAGCAGCCCGTGGTATTGCGTTTCAAAGGTGTGTAATTTTGAGAAAGAAAAATCTGCTCACGGAAGTTCCGTTTAGTTTTAGGTACATAGAGTGAGAAAGGAAATTATATTGATTGTAGATAGAGGAGTTTCTGCTATTAGTATTTTAATGAGGAAACCATAGATTGGAGCTCAGTGGAGCGCCTGGCAAGAGAATAAAAAAGCAGATTTGAAATGTAGTCGAGGATGATCTTTTTTATTCTCGACAGCCACTGCATTTCGTACTCTTTCAAGAAAAGGAAAAGGTTTTCTAGGCACCCCCCCCCCTCCCCAGATGTGGCAGCAGTGATCCATCTTTAGAAGTATTTACTCTTAAATTGCGTCAAAGGTGGGATACTTCCTAGAGCGGTGGAGTCTTCTGGGAGATCAGGGTTACATTCTCGGTCGAGGCATACAAAAAGTTTAAAAAATGGTATTTAATGACCCTTTGCTAAACACTTATCCTTACACGGCGAGAATCAAAGATAAATGGAGTAAATCTAGGAAAGGAGTGTACCCTTCCCCACCCAAAATTCATAATAATATTTAAAAGGGAGTCTTTGGGTCGCCCTCAACTACGGTCAGTTTGGGGTATTACGTGATAAAAAAAAAGCCTGATTTTCACAAACAAATGCTTGTATGGAACTGTTCCAAATCTTGAACAATTTTCCATTCATCGCATCGCGTTATCTGAAGAATGAGTTGCCAAAGATTTGATGAGAAGTATTGCAGACAAAGCGGAACCATTCTTATCAAGATAGTGAGGGGCAAATGTCATTTGTAGTTAACAAGACACAAATGGTGTAAGCGAATTCATACAATTACAAAACCATTTAAAAATTTTCAACCTATTCTAGCAACATATTTTCAACACTTTTTACACATTAACTTCTTTCAGAGTATAACTCTATCAACTCTTTTTTTTTTTACAGGCTGTTTTATATGGGGTAGGGTTTTGGGTTAGGGTTTTGGGTTAGGGTTAGGGTTAGGGTTAGGTTCGAAATGAATGTTTCTGTTTAGAGCACAATTGAAGCATGATACTTTATTTCTGCATTTTAAACTTTAATGTAAGTCATTCTAGGGCTTTGACAACAGCATATTCTTTTCATTGTTTTGACTCTCGAGTATATATCCGACACAGTTAGACACAATTAATCAACCGAGAACCACATCACTCTACATAAAAACATATAAGATATCAATGGATACATACCTGAGAATTAAAACAAGGAAAAGAATATTTTGTTATAGTTCTAGTCATCCTTGGTTCCAGGTTCTCGCTGTTGTTAGAGTCCTAGTTATTACGTATTTATAACCAATTTTTTACAAATCTTATTTTTACAAACGATATTTTCAATCTTGTTTGTACAGACTATAATTTAAAAACCGTTTTCTACAACTCGTATTTTTATAGGCTATATTTGAAAGATACACATATATATACGCACACATACACAACCACACACACACACACACTTATATATGCACACACACATATATATATATACACATATACATACACACACATATATCCACACACACACACACATATATATATTTAAAGGAGATTAGAACAATAGTCTAAAAAGCTGAGTGTATTTCAATGTAACAGTGAAATTACTAGTTTAATTAAAATACAGGAAAGAGA
>NC_136514.1:46950922-46985922 GCF_053919585.1 Euprymna scolopes | reverse complement strand
ATGCTATCGCCTTATTTGTGAAATCTGGGAAGCTATCGATTCTGTGATGTGATTTGCTTTATTATAACCTAGCTATGATGTCGGATGTTCTTGTATACTTGCTCTCCACGAGGGCAAAATTAGCACAATGCTGTTTTTTTCTCCAGCTCCACAATAATAATAATAATAATAATAAAAAAAAAGTAACATCCTGCCGCAGCCGAGATTGAACTCACTACACGAGTTTGTAGTGTAATTCAAATGTTGTTCGTAGCTGAATACTTAATGCTTCGCTAGGGCTATCAAGGGTATTTTTTTTTATCGTGACGCCATCACTAGATGGGTTGCCTACCACGGCTTAAGAGGAGCCCATCTACCCTCGAAAGAAGGATAGACCGCGGCAGTTTCCCAACCTGGTGTTTTACCTCACGGTAAAAATAAGAAGCTCCTTATCTATATTTTCAAACAGACTAAGTTCGACCCAAGACTGACGGAAGACCTCTAGATTGGAACAGAATTTTTTTTTAATGCCTCAGTCTAGAAGGATTTCTCATTAACTGACTGAGGACAGAATAAACGAAATGAAGCGTCAAACAGGTACTACACTTTGTTTCTCGAGATGGGGGTTAAGTATTTGGCGAGTAGACACGCTAATATATATTATATATATATAATATATAGTTCAGAATAATAGGAAATAAAAAGGTCAGCCGGGGTCAACTTGATGAACCTTAGGTGACAATTACTTGGATGTGAGAATTGATAAAAACGGATATGATGCCACATGGGTCAAAGTGAATATTTGACAGAGCAGAAGAATGTCCTACTTTTAAACGACGCGACGCGTGCATGTGTTAAATGACATGGGTTGACAAAATATGATTAAACGCTGATTATTTATCTTTCTTTCTGTCTCTGGCCATACCACTGGGTAGTGATCTGAAACGCAGATAAGGTTGAATAAGCCTCCTCTAAGTTTAAGTGGTCTAGGAGAGCCTGGATGTCTTCCTGATGGGGCCAGATTATGAAGGTGTTATCAACGTATCTTAGCCACATGGTGGGCTTTAAGGGAGCTGAACCTAAGGCCATGTCTTCGAAGTATTCCATGTATATGTTCGCCATCACTGGTGATAATGGCGAGCCCACAGCTAGTCCCTCTTGTTGATATAGGTCAGTACCCATTCTGAAGTAGGTTGTTTCTATGCAGAATGTCAGCATTTCCATTAAGTTTAGCAATGGTACACATGTGCGCTCTTCTATGGAGAGGTCCGCAGCTAGTTTGTCTTGAATTACTGCTAGTGCCTCACTAGTTGGGACTTTAGTGAACAGGCTGACCACATCTAGGCTTACCATTTGGTTTGTACTGATGGGTGCTCCCTTGATCAGTTCCGTGAAGTGGGCAGAATTCTTTACATGTGTTACTGATGGGTTTACCATACATACGAGGCATCTCCGAAAAGATTCAGAGAATATGTGCCCCCTACAACATCAGGACGGTATTCAAGAGCGAGTCAACACTCAGACGACACCTGGTACGAGTGAAGCCCCGCATGAATGAGAACATGACCAAAAACTGCATATACTCCGTCCCATGCAGTTGCAGAAAGGTTTACAAGGGTGAAACATGCCGCCCCCTTAAAGTAAGGGTGGAAGAAAAGCGGTAACTAAAGGGGGGGTGGAAAAATC
Organism: Euprymna scolopes; assembly: GCF_053919585.1. Lineage (NCBI taxonomy): Eukaryota > Metazoa > Mollusca > Cephalopoda > Sepiida > Sepiolidae > Euprymna > Euprymna scolopes. The sequence goes on along the minus strand of NC_136514.1, from coordinate 46,984,257 downwards.
GGGTATAGCCAACAATGTCTGGATGGAGAGGGGGGACCATCGCCCCCTATGGGATGAAGTAAAAAGAATAAACAGAGAGACCCACTGGAAAGTGAGAAAACTTAAAGAAACAGCTCACATGCTCGGACAACCTACTGAGCAAACCAAGCATATAGCTGAATGCAATTTGGACACCTCTGATAGAGAGAGAAAACCTTGAATAACAACATAGGGTTAACATTAACAAAAACCAACTAAGAATTGTCCTAGTGACATACGGCCGAGTGGTCCTAGACGTTGTATCAAAGTTTACAGTTACCCAAAGGTGCTGAGTTCAATCGTGAACGAAGGCAGTGAAAAAGTAACATTCAAAACAGAGAATCAGCAGCTATGTCCCAAAGCCTAGATGGAGTCCGAACACGGTACCCCCGTAATAATAATAAAGGGTTGGGTTCGAGACTCCTAACAAACGGTTCCCCAGTTCGATACAAAACACCCGACGAAGGCCGGAGGGCAAAACGGCCGAAACGTTGTGACAATAACAACCAAGATGAGGAAGTCAGTCCGACAATCTCAATCTACTAATTTGTAGTCGCTATTATTTTCCACGTGGGTGGAATTCAAAAGTTGAATAATGGTCCAATAACCAGACAGAATATAATGCAAACCATTTTCTTGATTCCTGTTCAGAGAGGCAGACCAGTTTTATTTATTTATTCATCCTGGAAGGCTCCACCAGTTTCGATTATATCTTTGCGAATAATTGCTTCTAACTGTTTTTTTTTTTAAATTTAATTATGCAGATTGGAATCCATATTTTTGCACAGATTTGTTCAACGCATCTATAACAAACAAACAATAAAAAAAAACTATGAATTAATAATAACACCTCCTTCAATGAAACAAACAAAACAATTGATGTTTTCGTCATTCTTCAACTTGCGGCAATTCAGAACGAGAAAATATTAAAATAGAATCGCTTGTATGAATAAAAAATTAAGTACTAGTTTATAAGTGTCCGAATTATTTAAAAAACAGCTGAAGTATCTATCTATGCTAGGTATGTGTGTAACGAGATTCCCCCGTGGTTATCGAAAGAGAAGCATAGTGTAACGAAGCGGTGCACTCTTGTTGTAACAGAGCGTCGACGAACGAGAAAATCAGCAGCAGTTATAGGATAGACTGACTAGCGGAAATATTAGCAGCAGCAACCATCTTAGCACATATGTAAATTAAGCAATTGTGCACGCACCAACTTCACAGGAAAAAGAAGAAAAGAAAAAGACAGAAAAAAGGATGTCGAGCAAAAAGAGTTGGAAAGTGCCCATCATGGACGTGTGAATGCGAGAGCGAGAAAGAACTGGCTAGTGCCGACGTGAAGTGGCGGGGAGAGAGACTTTTGAAAGGCACATTTTATTCGGCAGAACCTTGTAAAACATATGTGTGTGCGAAAAGACTTTTGAAATATAATGAAATGCTTTGTTTTGGAAGAAACACGAATAAATGCATTTCATTTGCACCTAAAAAAAGGTGCCGAGTCGGATTTTTAAAAAATTATTTCCTTTTCTTATTTGTTCCTTTGCAACGAAGTCTTAGACAACGTGCGGGTCCGAGAGGTTGAAACGTAGCGAACGCTTCGAGTGTACCGGCCGCGTTACAATAGCAAATAAGAATTATATTGTGATAATTCTGAGGCCGAGACGAAAGTTTAGATATCAAATTTTATTTGTTGTATTTTCAGGAATAGATTGAAAACAACTTTCAGGAATATGCCAGTACGTGTTCCCTGGCGCGCGCTTTCATTCTCTTTTTGATTGATCATCTGCTGTCCTTGGAAATTCTGGGAAAGACTTCATGCCGCAGTGAGCTGACGTTCCGCATTTTCCCATTTCGATAGGGTTAAGGAGTTGAATTAATTTGTAAGAAAATCATATACTAAGAGAATGTCGACATTCTACTATGATAAATTAAATTAAGAATAGTAAAAACGTATAGTTTAATTGTTCTTGTTGACCGTTTTTTTTTTTCTTTGGTTGTGAGTTTTGGTTTACGAACTTTGAAATTGATTTGATGCTTTAATTCCATAGAGGACATCAACTTGGGTAAAAAACAAAAAAAAAACAAACTTTTTTCCTTTTTCTATTCTTGATTGCGACTTTGCTTCCCCTTTCCCCTTCACCTCCTCTCCCCTTTTTCCTCAGAGTGACCAACCGTCTTTTGTCAAGTCCTCTAAACCTCAATTCTTTTATTTAGAACTTTTACATTAAACGATTTTGTGATTCGTCAAAGAATCAGAATCCTTTCATACGATTGGCGAGTCCAGGAGAGACGCTGTTGCGAACCCCCCCCCAAAAAAAAAACAAACAAAACAAAACAAAAAAACAAACAAACAAAAAAAAACACAAAAAAACAAACAGAAAAAACACAAAAAACAAAGCAACAACAAAAACAAACAAAAACAACAAAAGTAGGTTGATTCTAATGCTAATTCTAACTCGCAATATCTCAAGATATATATATATATATATATATATATATATATATATATATATATATATATATGAGAATAATGGAAATAGTATTCTAACAAAATAGAGAAATAAAAAGGAAAAAAAACTCTTGTTATGTGTTCATCAACGTTTCATCTTTATTTCGAGACTTCCCTTGGATGAATGCAATAGAACAGCGTCACACTTTGCACATGAAAAATGTTCAAATATTTGTTATCTTAATCTCATTCACCCCAAAAAAGTCTTGGAATAAAGCAACGTTGATGAACACAACTCGGTTTGTTCCTTTTTTCATTTCTCTCTCACTCACTCTTTCTCTCTCTCTCTCTCTCCCTCTCTCTCTCTTTCCCACTCTCTCTCTCTCTCTCTCTCTCTCTCTATATATATATATATATATATATATATATATATATATGCATTAAATATATTTACCTTGGATCAGTAAACTTATATTAAAAGAAAAGAACTTCAATTTAGATACCGATTTACCAACTTCACAACAGAAAATAATACCCATAATAAAATAAAAAAAACCCAACCTATTAATAAATAAATAAAAACAAAAAAAACACACATTTCGTTTCATATACAAGTCAAACATTTTGAATTCTAACGACTGTATTCATCCCAAAAAAGAACAGAAACAGCAACGTATCTTTTAAATTCTATGTCGTATTAAAAACATTCACTAATTCAATGCCATAAACGCTATACATTCTTCGCCTGCTAATGGCTTTTTTTTCGTTTGAAAAAAAGAAAAAAGACAAAAAACAGAAACATCGATTTTACATTATGTTTTCTAAATATTGGACTTCTATTTTATTTCTTCAAATCAATCATCCCGAAGACTTTGATGAACATATGAATAATTTTTTTCCTTCATCTTTTTCCATCACGTTGGGATATTATTTCTATATTTTTCATCATATATATATATATATATATATATATATATATATATATATATATATATATATATATATATATTCAGCCACTCTGATGAGTCGTAGACGACGAAACACGTGTCAGTGGATAATTATATTTAAAAAAAAATATATATATATATGCCGCTCCCCATTTAGGGGGTACCAAATTGGTCAAAGGGAAAATTATTCCCAACTAAAAAATGCACTTTCGTATAAATAATTGAATTCGTTCAATGAGTATCGCTAACAAAAACAAATAAAAACATCTATCTATCTATCTATCTATCTATCTATCTATCTCTCTCTCTCTCTCTCTCTCTCTCTCTCTCTCTCTCTATATATATATATATATATATATATATATATATATATAATATTAATTTTGAAAAAAGATAAATAATTAACCAATCAAGAAAAAAAAAGTTATAAATAGTTCAAAACTAGTTAGATTAATTTATCCCTGACGATGAATCCTGAAGGATTGAAAAGTACTCGGACTTATGATGAATATGGTGATTACATCAGCCAGTTGCCACCAGAAGTGAAGACTGTTGTTCGAAAGTTGGAAAGGATCGAAAATAGACAAAAACGTCTATTTTATTTAATGAAATATGCCATAGAGAAAAAAATGCTGTATATATATAAATATATATCTATATCTATAATATAAAGGTGAATGTGTGTGTGTGTGTGCGTGGTCACGAATAGGCTCCTATACGGTTGACTACTTAATAAAAAAAATAATTACATATAATGATAGAAGATGTATCGAGACACAGGAATGGATATGTTTGATCTGGCAGAACGGTGGTTCATTAAAATTGTGGTGTCCGCGTTCGCGCCTGGTCCACAAAGTATGTAAAAAAAAAAGTTTACAAGTGTTTTTGATATAGATGTGCATAATAATACTTTGATAAGTATGTTTTAACTTAAATAGGGATGGTATAAATAATTGTGGGGTCTGCGTTCGCGCCTGGCCTCCATAGAATGGAAATAGGCACAAACTTTAATAAAGACTTTTCATATCTATCTGCGTAAGTATACTTTGATAATTATGTTTCAGTTTGAAGAAATATGGTATAATAAAATTATGGGGTGTTCATTCGCACCTGACCTCCATAGAATGGAAATATGTCACAAAGTTTAAGAAGGTTTTTTAATATAGATCCACAGAATATTATGATTAGTGTTTCAGTGTGGACAGGTATGGTATAATGCATTATGGGGTTTATCTATTTTATTTTTACTTTCATCATATTTTGCTTTGGTTTTGATACCCCCAAATTCGAAGCTATCTCTGTGCAACCCTTCCTTTTCATGACCTATCATACTTTCATAACCCAGAGTCCATTTTCTGTAGGCTGTTTTTGAATCCAGTCAACGTTGGGTACTTTTTCTAGTATATATATATATATATATATCATTTGAAAATAATTTCTGACGAAGACGCATCACAGACCGTCTGAAACGCGCGTAAACGATTTCAATGATTTAAAAACATTATTACAATGATCCAAACATAATTCTCAATGAAAAACCAAGACACGGAATAATAAAATAATGTTAAAATATACACATTGTTGGTGACTACTCCCTTATTTAAATATATATATATATATATATATATATATATATATATATATATGTATCTCTCTCTCTCTCTCTCTCTCTCTCTCTCTCTCTCTCTCTATATATATATATATATATATATATATATATATATATATATATATATATATATATATCAAATTTACTATCAGTTTTGCATCAATAAATATTTATTATTTTATCATTATCACCAGCAACGAAAAATTACATTTTTTCAAACACTAGACAAAAATCTTGAAAAAAAAAAAGAAATGAAAAGAAGACGAAACAACAAAAAAACAAACTAACAATAAACGAATCGCTTTTGGTATCGGAAAATAAGCACCAGTTTTTCCGAATTTGATATTGATTCCGATACCCCCCCCCATATTCTCAGTTTATTGATTCTTTATTTCGATTACGATTCATTGTCACTAATAAATACAGTGAATGGAAATAATTAAAAAAACAAAACAAAAAAAACAAAACAAAAACAAAAAAAAACAATAAATATTTAGACCTTTAAAAAGAATCCAAATCAGTAATTTATCGGAATCGGAAACTTTGAACAAAACAAATAATTGTATTGGAATCAGGAAAACATCGGAATAAGTTCTTATTTGTCCTATCTATGAATAAACCCGAATATTGTTACGAGATTTTTATTTCTTCCATTTTATAACACCAAAGTGGCAATGTGAATTGTTTGGGATGAAAATGAATATATATATATATATATATATATATATATATATATATATAATGGGTTAATAAATTCCAACGAAAGAAAGATGTATATTTAAATAAGGGAGTAGTCACCAACAATGTGTATTTTTTAAACATTATTTTATTATTCCGTGTCTTGGTTTTTCATTGAGAATTATGTTTGGATCATTGTAATAATGTTTTTAAGTCATTGAAATTTGTTTAAGCGCATCTCAGACGGTCTGTGATGCGTCCTCGTCAGAAATTATTTTCAAATGTGTAAAAATGGCGATTTTCGTAGTTAATTTGAAGTTTTTCCAATGGGTGGAGGCTTGTAAGTGTTTATTATTCATTGGTATGCTGAATTTTTATTGCTTTTTTATTTGGCTTGTCCAGGGAGAAGACACGGAATAATAAAATAATGTTAAAAAATACACATTGTTGGTGACTACTCCCTTATTTAAATATATATATATATATAAATATATATATATATATATATATATATATATATATATATATATATATATATATATATATATATATATATATATATCAGAATAATGAAATTTAATATATCTACTGGTATCCAAATCCAATGATTATCGGTCTTACAAAAATATCATTAGATTTAATCTTCTTATAATGATATAAATCTCATTTGTCTGTTCAAATGTATGTCTGTATGTATATTTGTATGTCTGCCTGCCTGAAACTTTCGACAAAGGTGACGGATTTTCAAGAGATCGATATCATTTTGAATCTCGACCCTTCAACGAAAAATATCCCGGAATTGGCCAAAAACATTAATTACCTCAACCTCAACTGGGCACTTTTCTACAAGGAGGGGGTTGCTTTTTTCGCCGATATTTTCGATCCCCTCTTTTCGATTGACTAGCCTTAATTAAAACCTACGTCACTTCCAGTTTGGCGATGGGCGCAACAGCAAAGATGTCATGTTTTTTTTTACGTTCGTTTCCTCCTTTACGGCATGTGTTCGAGCCTGCCTGCCTGCCAACTACCACTTTTTTTGCCCAACACACACCTTCAAACACCCGAGCAACGCCACACATCCAGGCCAGTATTTTATATAAGACAATCCAAGCTAAATAACATTGCTCAATATACAAGACAGAGCAAATAAATCATAATTTAGGTATTTAAATATTATGATTTGAAAAGGTTAATTTTTAAATATAAAATTTTTATTGTTTGCAAACAATAAAAAATTCTATATTTGAAAATTAACCTTTTCAAATATATATATATATATATATATATATATATATATATATATATATGTGTGTGTGTGTGTGTGTATGTGTGTGTGTGTGTGTGTGGTATACATAATATATATATATATAGTATACATACTATATATATATATACGTATATATATGTGTGTGTGTAGTATACATAATATATATATATAGTATACATACTATATATATATATATAGTATACATACTATATATATATAGTATACATACTATATATATATAGTATACATACTATATATATATATATGTATATATATATATATATATATATATATTATTCGCCTACAATACCAATACATCTATAAATATACGACTACAATACCAGTAAATCTATGAAATATTCGCCTACGATACCAGTAAATCTATGAAATATTCGCCTACGATACCAATGCATCTATAAACTAACTGTAAGAAGACGGTTTGTAAGATTTTATTATTAAGCAACTCTTTTCATGATTTTAAATCCAACAAGCAATAACTACTATTTTATTTTTGCATTATGAAGCTATTTTATTATATGTTAAGTCTTTATAATAGCTATAATATATATATATATATATTTACACAGGCATAACCACTTATCAAGGCCCAGAGACCACTCGAGGGTAAGGGGTAAGAGTGTACAGTAGTCAATTGGACAATATAGTAATCGTTAGTAATGGAAATTCGGTAAATGTATTAACTTAAGTGGAATGGCTCATCAAGAACTTGTTTACGTTGGACTTGAAGACAACCATATTGTAGTCAGCTGGAAAGCAGGAAAACGGAAGACAATTGTACCGGCGTGCAGTTCTAAGAAAGAAGCTTTGTTCATGGAATCTACGTTTAGGTTTAGGCACAGATAAAGTGTGGGGGAATTATTGATAATGTTTTCAGCTAGATGAGTGTTTCTTGTGAAAGTTTGGAGAGGGAGCACTTTGTTGACTAGGTTCCAATCTCCCGACTAGCGGTAATTATTATTTGCTACACTGATGTTTACATAAGCATCAAACACTAGTATCTGCAGATATAAAAATTATTAATATTTATTAAAAAAAAATACACAGGCTATTTATATATATTATACTAGCGGGGGAGGGGGCGGGCGTAAAATAATTATGATATTTAATTTGTCCAGATTTCGAATATATCATTATAGAATCGTAATTTCAAAAGTAAAATAAAATATTTAAGTGCTAGAATCGAAACAGAAACTGTAATATTCAAAGCTGGTGACGTTACCACTGTACCAACGTAACACGCATATAAACCGATTAAAAAATAAAAATTAACTAAGATGAACGTATAAAATGTTTCACGGTTATTTAAGTTTCGACCCATTTTTTAACGTCTTAAAAAACAATTTTAACCGGCTAAAGACCCATAAAAGAACGGCCCATTAAAAAATCCAATAATCTGAGGACCCTAACATTGCTCTTCGACTTTTTGTTTTGGGGGAGATAGAGCTTGAAAATATGGAGACAGACAGACAGACAGACAGACAGAGAGAGCGACATATAGCCGTTTATATATTAGATTTCTCATGAGTTTGTACGTTTGTATGTGGCTATGTAACTTTACAAAAACTATTGTTTTGCTTGTAAAAGTCAATAGTTTGTTTGCTTCTTATCTATCCATCTATCTATCTATCATTTATCTATGTATTCATCTACCTATCTATATTTCTCCCCCCCCTCTCTCTCTCTCTCTCTCCTTATCTCTCTCTCTCTATATATATGTATGTGTGCGTGTTCTTATTTTTTTTATAAATATTAATGATTATTTTTATACTTACGGACGCTAGTGTTTCATACTTTCGCAATCATCAGTGCAGGACGTGATTATTTATGTTGGTCGAAGGATCCCAACGTAGTTACAAAGTCACCTTCGACTCCATTTGCTCGGGGGTTACCCCAGTTATATTACAGGATGAGTCGCGGGAAACGGATGCTTTTAATAAATAACAACAAATTAAACGGCATCTTAAGCAGGTTTAAAGGCTACCTTCCTTACTACCTATACCTTTCTCAAAGAGAACTAGGAACATTCTAAGAACATCCATTTCCCGTGACTCACTCTCTATCTCGTTCTTTCTTTCTTTCTCTCTCTCTCTCTCTCTCTCTCTCTCTCTCTCTCTCTCTCTCTCTATATATATATATATATATATATATATATATATATATGTAAATATTATGGCAGTAGAGCTTAGTTACCTAGAGATACATCCAATGAAACAACATGTGTCTAACAAAAAGTGCTCAATGAGTAAACAGAGCAGGTATATTAAATTTATTTATACAAACATTAATGGCTACATATGTGCATACATGTTTCTGTAATCACCCTTGCTAAGGGAGATTACGTCAGGCCATGAATTATCTTCGAAAACTGATATATATATATATACATACATATATATTTATATACTTCAGAATAGTTTTTATTTAACAATCAGTTGTTATGGAAACGTGAGATTGTAAGGTTTACAAAATATTACTGGCAGTAATATTCTATAAGTTATCCCATCTAAACAAGAATTGCTCGATATGCAAGATAGAGCAAATAAATTAAATTGTAATTCAATGAATTTCAAAAACTCTCATTGAAATGAATTTCATATCAAAGAATTTTTATTATTCTAAGCAAGACAAAGAATGCTTTAGAAAGTTAATCTCCTTAATTCGATGTCTACCATCTCATCAGAGGAGAGAAAATATTAGCAAATATTTATAAGGTATGCACCCTATTTGCTAAAATCAGTGAGACATGGAAAGTCAAAGTCAAAATAATAAATCTATCAGAAGTCCTGTAGCAGGAGGATTTGGAGAAAAAGGATATGAAATTTTTTTTTAGGTCCAGCTTGCTTGGTAAAATCCATGTTATGCGTTGTTTACATCCGTTTGGTAATAAGGTCCTGTTTATCAAATTATATATATATATATATATATATATATATATATATATATATATATATATATATATATATATATATATAATTTTATAAACAGTGATGGCTACATATGTGCATACATGTTTCTGTAGTCGCCCGTTATTGGGGAGACTACGTCTTCAGACCAAGAATTTCCTATGTATATAATGTAAAAGGAAAGGTAATTACAATTTTCCGCATGCAAAATAAAGCTTTCTTTCTACTTACCAATAAGAAATGATAGTCGAATGTGCACGTGATAAGAACACCATGCCAGTAAGCATACAATAGTGAGTGAATTTCATGTCTTCAAACTAAAGTTGTTCTTAATAAAGGTGAGCAGATTAGACAAAATCACGATAGAGACAACACAAAAAAAAGAAAAGAAAGTAAAAGCCGTTGCTACAAATATTAAAATGTAATCGGATTTAAAAATAAAACTGACTCCAGAAACAACAATTAAACATAGTACTGCATTTTAAAAGTGCCGAGAAATAAGAAAGAAAAAAGAAAGAAATTAAAAACAAAAACAAATCAACAACCAAAAGAAAACAGTGTTAGTTAAAAGACGGGAATATCGTTTTTCTTTTGTTTTTTTTTTGTTTTGTCTTTGCAATAAGATATAGGTAACCATTTTTTGTTTGTTTGTTTGTTTGCTTATATCTAATAAAGTTGTCAGGTGACCCCCCCCCCCCCAGCAACAATGTGGCACATCAGCTGAGACATCGGCTGACACAATGCTATTTTCATCAGTCGTCTGTAGTCAGTGCCCCAAAAGATCTGTTTGGTAATTCTAGATGTGCCCTGCTACCCACGCACCTGTTCCTACGGCACGGAAGAAAGGCAGTAAATAAAATAATAATAGTAATAATAATAATAATAATAATAATAATAATAATAATAATAATAAACGAACAAGGTTCTAGTCTCTCTCTACTCTATTGTTAGCATAGGTCATGCCTTGGCCTTCTTGGCCCGTGCTCAAAGATCAAAAGGTAGTACCTGTTCCGGCAGATGCTGCACTAAAGACCATATGTGGGGGCAGCCCCACATATCAGACCATTGCTCTTGTAGGAATCAGTTATTGGTCAATGTAGGGGTAACCCTTCATACCAACTGTCACTATACAGTTCCCCTAATCCCAAGAGAGATGGTTCCCCTTTCCCCCTTCTCTCCACATAAAAAAAACAGCCTTGTGCCTAATTTGCCCGTGGGGAAGCATATAAATACAAAGACCATGTGTGGGGGTAACCCCCACCTATCAGACTATTGCTCTTGTAGCAATCAGTTATTAGTCAATGTAGAGGGAACCCTTCATACCAATTATCACAACCAGCTCCCTCTCGAGGGAACTGGTCCCCCTCTCTCCCCCCACTCTCCACATTAAAAAATGGCCTTGCGCCTAATTTGCTCCTTGGGGAAGCAAATAAATAACTACTCTATTGTTATTTCCATCAACGGTGCCCGACCGAGCTTCAGTTTTATTAGGTTCTTTCTAGTGTAACATTCATAGCTAGAACTTTTCACTCCCACAACGAAAAAAAAAACCCTCTCGTTTCTGTCCATGTGTCTAGAATCATGCTGAATTTCTACCGAGAGATTAAACAATACTCCAATCCAATCATACGTACAAATAGAACTTAGTTAAGTATAAATAAGTTTAATACTTAGTTAAGTATAAATAAGTTTAATACTTAGTTAAGTATAAATAAGTTTAATACTTAGTTAAGTATAAATAAGTTTAATACTTAGTTAAGTATAAATAAGTTTAATACTTAGTTAAGTATAAAGTGATTAAAGTCGTTTACGGTTTGCGAAGATTCAGAACTACATGTTAATTACAGACATGTTTTTTTTTTTAAATTATTTGATTGGAATTCATTATTGAAATGAGTATTATTTATTAATTTTTATTATTATTTATTAATTTTTATTATTATTTATTAATTTTTATTATTATTTATTAATTTTTATTATTATTTATTATTTTTTATTATTATTTATTAATTTTTATTATTATTTATTCTATTATCCTCATCTTTTTCTTAGTTGTTTCACGACGTTTCGGCCAACTACTCCTATGGCCTTCATCAGGTGGTAATCCCACGTCCTTTCCCGTCGCGGTTACCACCTAACGAAGGCCAGAGGAATAATTGGTCAAACGTCGTGACACAGATGAGGATAATAGTCCGCAATAAATAAAAATGAATGTTTTCTTTATAGTCTTATTCATCCTAAACAATATTGACACTTCGACGTAAGGACCCACTATTTGAGATCATATCTACAGAGGTACTATGTATGGAAGTTGAACAGCAAAACGCTTGTTCACATTACATTTAAGCTTCTGCTTGTTTGTACAGTAAGGGAAGTACGAAAATAAAGTGATTTCCAATATCTAGCAATGCAACGGAAGACATTATTAGAATAGACGGCTTTCCGACATCTAGCGACCTCAAAGGTGAAGAGGTGGAATTTTGCTGCTTGACGGGTTAGTCGGGGGTATGCATTTTGAGGGGCACAAGTCCTATGAGTGTATGAAAGTACTTGTAAAACAGGCTTAAGGATGCAACATTACGGCGATGTGACAGGAATTGGAGTTTGGTTGATAATGCGGAACCTATAAGATAGGAGACTCTTTTATAAATCTTATAACGATAATCTAGATTTAATAATTAAAAGGGTATTTTTTGAGTTTGAATGTTCGTTTGCAAAGAAACATGTGATCGGTTTACAAAAAAAAAAAAGAATATGCAGAGTACATAGTAATAAGGCAGTCAGTGGAAAAATGGCTGGATCATTCTATTACTATAGGAAGTATCTCATGTCTGACAAAATCCTCCACATGTAGAACAGCCTAATGCGCCATTAGATGAAGTACTGTCACTACATCTGGGGATGTGTCGCTCAGAGCATCATTTACTGCCTTGATAGAGTAAAAAACCGAATTCGAAATATAGTGACCGGTGGATATTCTCTTCTTTACAAATACTTTCTCACAGAAGAATGCAATACCGTGGGTATGCTTCCCGGTTGATTATAACATGATCGTCTTTAAATCCAACCTGTCTCAATTCCTATTTAGTCGTCCTCTTAGATAATCTAGCCCTACCTACATTCCAACATGATTTATCTCACCATCTACCCAACAATTAACCGTTCTCCTAGAATGGCCGCTGAGCCTTGATTAATGGTAACCTCCCAAATAAAAAAAGAAAAAAATCCCGTCTATATCGTTATTTTCATGGTGGGTGCTTGACTAAGTCACAATCTATGGTCCTCACTGTAAAAACATTCTAAACACAACACTCGTCTATTAATGATTTGCATTTTTCCCTCGGTGTACCTAACACTAAACGAAACGTCCATGAGAAAAGTTTCTTTCCGAGAACTACTCATCTCTGCAACACAATACCACAGTTCTGGTTCCAGGCTGACTACAACATAGTCGTTTTAAAATCCAATGTAACCAGATACTTGTTGCACCTGCCTTTTAAACAATCATATTCTGCACCATTTAAACTATCGTCATAAATCATAACGGACCACCTGCCAATCAGTAGCCTTCACCCTCGAGTGGACTTTGGACCTTAATAAACGGTATTAAATCGTCAAATTACCAACATTTAAATGCAAGATTTTTACACTTTCACGATTAGAGTTCGAATCTGACGTAAGTCACTTTTTTGTTTGTTTTTAACTGGATAATTTCTTTTATAACTTTTATGGAATTAAAATAATAAACATACAAGGAACGTTCCAAAGGTAATGCCTCCTAATTTTTATTCCGATTGGCTCAGACGAAGGTGGTAAATTGGATTGTTATGATGACTGAACTTATGCATTCATGACCTGAAAGTTTCATCTCTCTGTTGCGGATATTAAAGACGTCAGACTCTTTGAAAGCAACCTGTATCATCGATGTGCGTCAGAAGCAGAGATAAGCCATTGGATTTTTGACAAAAGTGTATTGAGAATTGTTGGTGACTATGTAGAAGAATAAATTCTGGTGCACAAAATGTCGCTTGTTTTAATGCTACCGCTTCCGTCTTCGTAGCTCTTCAAATTTTGGGGTTAAAAAAAGGAGGCTTTACTTTTGAAACGACCCTCGGGTTTTTAGAAAGATTAATGGGTAGTTTTGTTTTGATAAGTTAATCTAACCCAGTCGAAACGCGAATCGAGACATTAGAGAGAGAGAGAGAGAGAGAGAGAGAGAGAGAGAGAGAGAGAGAGAGAGAGAGAGAGAGAGAGAGTTGTATTTTTCAAATAAGGGAAGACAAAGTCATGTAGTGGACCTTAAAAACACAAATATTTGGAACTTATGGAAGAAACAAATAAAGTCTACTGAAATATGAGAAAAGATTAAAAAAAAGAATACACGAGAAGAATAAAGCTTGAAGAAGCTAAATTATATAGTATATATATATAAATATATATATATATATATATAAATATATATATATATATTTAAATAAGGGAGTAGTCACCAACAATGTGTATTTTTTAACATTATTTTATTATTCCGTGTCTTCTCCCTGGACAAGCCAAATAAAAAAAAGCAATAAAAATTCAGCATACCAATGAATAATAAACACTTACAAGCCTCCACCCCTTGGAAAAACTTCAAATTAACTACGAAAATCGCCATTTTTACACATTTGAAAATAATTTCTGACGAGGACGCATCACAGACCTCTGAAACGCTCGTAAACGATTTCAATGACTTAAAAACATTATTACAATGATCTAAACATAATTCTCAATGAAAAACCAAGACACGGAATAATAAAATAATGTTAAAAAATACAAATTGTTGGTTATTTATTTATTTAAATATACATCTTTCTTTCGTTGGAATTTATTAACCCATTATATATATATATATATATATATATATATTATATATATATATATATATATATATATATATAATTATTTTTTTACTATAATAATTAAATACCTACAGACACTACTGTTTCATCCTTTCGGGATTCTTCAGTGCAGGGTGTCACGATTACTACCAGTCGAACGATTCGAACCCCGCGACACGAGACATCTCTGGCTCGATTAGCGGAGGCCGTATCCATTCGGCTACTATTAACCGTGTGAAATAGCATTGAATTTTAAACATTTTAATTTAAATGTTCATTACGTCAGGCAGACAGTGATCAAATCGTTATACGACGATCTATATATATATATATTTTTTCATTTTCACCCCAAACAGATCACATTGCCGTTTGGTGATATAAAATGGAAGAAATAAAAATCTGGTCAGCATCACAATATTCGGGTTTATTCATAGATAGGACAAATAAGAACTTAGTTATATTAATCAGAAAACTAATCAAGTAATCACTATGCACAGTGCACTACACCCAAAGAGTGATAACGACCGACCTGACGTGGAGAAAAGAAAATAAGTACGGTTAAATGTAGAGGACTGCGCGCATGTATATGTGTGTGCGCGCGGACGTGTGTATGCGCGTGCGTGTGTGCATGTATATGTGTGTGTGCGTGTGTGTGTGTGAATGCGTGTGTGAGTGAGTGTAAAGGCACTAACCCTGTTTGGGTTAAAACGGCTTCCCCCGAAGGAGGAAGTTCCATGGGAGTATGAAATTCACAATCGATCCCCAATCGCATGTATATCCCCGTTAGAAGAGATGCCGACGTTAGGGTTTTGCAACTTTTTGCAGGATGGCGTCGACGTCCTCCTACATACAGCACCTGGAATTCCCAAATTGGTCACCCATTTTAGTAATGACCAGGCTCAACGTTGCTTAACTTCGGTGATCTGACGGGAACCGGTGTGTCAACGTGATTATGCCGAAGGAATTGAAAAAAAAAATCTCAGAATTCAGAAAAGTTCATCATTTCAGCAACAAATAAGAGCAGTACAAGATGCACTGAAACAAGAAAAGACAATAAAAAAAAGATGATGGAGACGAAACAGCGACGTGGACAATTCTCGAGAGTGACCGGAGAAAAGCAGCATGGTTGAAAACCGGCAACGAATAGAGAAACGAAATCGTTAGTAACAGCTGCACAGAACAATGAGATTAGAACAAACTATGCCAAAGCAAAAAATAAACAAAATCATGAAAAGTGCTCGTCTGAGCTCTAATCTATGCCCCCGCTTGCAAAACTTTGACAAAAAACACCCGACAAGCTACAATCACTATAAACAATTTTCCCCACTCTCTACCTGTACGTAGTAAATCTAAACGCAGATTCCATACACAAAGCTTCTTTCATAGAATTACCCGCATGTGGAATACTGTTCCATTGGTCTGCTTCCCGGCCGATTACGATATGGTAGCTTTCAAGTCCAATGTAAATAAGTTCTTGTTGAACTGTCACCTTAATCCAAAATTTACTCAATCTACACCATAATCGATTGCTAAATTACCGTCTTATATTCATATACCTTTATCATCGAGGGGCCTTCGGGCCTTGATAAGTGATGAATCCCTTGTAAAATGGAGTAAATGCAGAATGTAAACAAAGAGACAAAACGGTAAATCACATAATAAGTGAATGCAGCAAACTAGTCCCAACATAATACAAAAGACACAACCGTGTGGCGATGGCAGTATATTGGGAACTATGCAAACGACTGTATTTTGAACACGCAAACAAATTGTACTGAACCAAACTAGAAACAGTACTTGAAAACGAAAACTAAAACTTCTCTGGGACATGTCTATATAAATAAACTCACCCAAGCAAGGAGATCAGCTACGATGATAATTAACAAAAGAAAAAATTCTTCCTAAATCGTAGATTTTGCCGTCCCAGCAAGCCACAAGGTGACGATCAAGAAGTCATAAAACGAAGCAAATTCATGGAACTTCCCATAGAACTGAAATATATATGGAACATGGAAATTAATAAAACCTAAATAATATAAGGAGCACTAGGCACAGTCCCGAGAAAAAATAAACTGGTTTTTACGTACTTTTGGGATTTTTTTTAAACACAGGCATCACCACATTATCAAGGCCAAGAGGCCACTCAAAAATAAGGTTTATAGAGTGTACAGTAGAAATTGGACAATATAGTAATCAATTCGGTAAATTTGTTAACTTTTATTTAACGTCTCATCAAGAACTTGTTTACGTTAGACTTGAAGACAACCATATTGTAGTCAGCCGGAAAGCAGGGAAACGGAAGACAATTCCACAGGCGTACAGTTCTAAGAAAGAAACTTTGTTCATGGAATCTACGTTTAGGTTTAGGCACAGATAAAAAGTGGGGGAATTATTGATAATGTTTTCAGCTAAACGAGCGTTTCTTGGGAAAGTTTGGAGAGAGGGGACCATAGACTGAAGCTCAGTCGAACACTTTCCATGAAAATAACGATACATCAGAGACAAACTCGCAACATCTCTTCTGTGAGATAGAGGTTGCAGGGAAGAGAAAAGGACATCTACGAAGGTTATTTTGAACTCTATCAAAGCAGGACAAGTCCTTTCTAGCAGCTTCTGCCCAGATGTGGCAACAGTATTCCATCCTTGGACGTACCTGGCTCTTATATAGATAGAGAATTGCATCAGCAGTGAGATATCTACTGGATCAATAGAAAAAGCCCACCATTTTTCCAGCGGCCTTGGCAACAGATTTGATGTACGTGTTCCATTTAAGATCAGGAGTAACGGTCAAGCCCAGAAGCTTGTCAAAACGTGAGGCCTCCTGAAGACGAGAGCCATTCATTTCAATTGATGCCAGATGTGGATCAGAGTGTTGATGATGTAAAGAGAGAAGCTTGGTTTTAGATGCATTAAAAGTAACCAACTACTTCTTTCCCCATTGTACTACGTGCTCAAGATCAGAGGAGAGAGAATCGGAGAGAACTTGGTCGTTTACTGTCTTAGATGTGCTACCATAAATGGTAGTGTTATCAGCATAAATGTCTACAAATGATGTAAGGATGTGATTTGGAAGATCATTAATGTAGATCAGGAAAAGAGTTGGGCCCAGGATGGACCCCTGAGGGACACCAACATTAATACTGTGAGTTTCTGATTTTTGCCCTTCAACTACTACTCTTATGAACCTATCAGAAAGAAATGATTTAATAATTGAAAAGACATTTCCAGCTATACCATAGCTAGAGATCTTGTGAAGTCAACCTTTATGCCATACCCTATCAAAGGCCTTTGATATGTCAAGAGCAATTGCCCTAGATAGGTTGCCTCCGTCGAGAGATTTGCTAAGCCTATGAGATATAACTGTAAGCACATCTGCTGTAGATCTAGCAGAACGGAAACTATATTGAGTGTCACTAAGAAGGTTATTTTTGTTGAGATGATTGATTATTTTTGTATTTAACACAGATTCCAGCAACTTACTCATGACGCACAGAAGACTTATTGGCCAGTACTGAGAGGGGGATGAGCGATCACCTGGATTCTTTAATACAGAGCATACTCTTCGGACTACTGTTTTCATCTGAAATGTTACTTGCACAACGTTTCGGTCAATGTAACCTCCGACCTTTTTCAGGTCGACCTTGTCAAACTTGGGAATCTTTCTGTCCAACTCGGGAATCTTTCTGCCTAACGAAACCCTTTATGTAAACCAGGGTTATTCTCTCGTTCTGTAAGCCATGACTAGGTAGAATTCCTAAGTAATTCGCAATGGTATGTTGAGTGCCGCTTTCACTGATGATTGAACCTTCAACCCCCAGAAGAGAGTAACTTTTACAACTGAATTTTATCAAGTACCCTATACACTGCACCACGGGCCATTGTGGACACTTCGCGTACACATTTTGGGAACCTTCAATATATTTTGAATAATTGATTCTCTCTCAAAAATTTATAAGGCTTGTTTTAAGTATGCAAGATTTATATCGTAATATATAAAGTATATAAAATTATAAAGTAACATATAAAGTATATAAATATAAAGTAATGTATAAATTATATAAAATTATAAAGTATATATAAAGTATATAAAATTATGAATTAATATATAAAGTATATAAAATTATAAAGTATATATAAAGTATATAAAATTATGAATTAATATATAAAGTATATAAAATTATAAAGTAACATATAAAGTATATAAAATTATAAAGTATATATAAAGCATATAAAATTATAAAGTATATATAAAGTATATAAATATAAAGTAGTATATAATATATATAAAATTATAAAGTATATATAAAGTATATCAAATTATAAATTATATACAAAGTATATAAAAATAAAGTAATATATGAACTAAATAAAATTATAAAGTAATATATAAAGCATATATAATTATAAGGTAATATATAAAGTATATAATTATAAATTAATATATAGAGTATATAAAATTATAAAGTATATATAAAGTATATAAATATAAAGTAATGTATAAATTATATAAAATTATAAAGTATATGTAAAGTATATAAATATGAAGTAATATATAAAGTATATAATTATAAAGTAATATATAAAGTATATAAAATTATAAAGTATATATAAAGTATATAAAATTATAAAGTATATCATTATAAAGTGATATATAAAGTATATCATTATAAAGTGATATATAAAGTATATAAAATTATAAAGTAATATATAAAGTATATCATTATAAAGTAATATATAAAGTATATAAAATTATAAAGTATATATATAAAGTATATAAAATTATAAAGTAATATATAAAGTATATAAAATTATAAAGTAATATATAAAGTATATAAAATTATAAAGTATATATAAAGTATATCATTATAAAGTGATATATAAAGTTTATAAAATTATATATTATAAAGTATATAAATTATAAAGTAATATACTTATCACACATATGTATGTATATATATATGTATGTATGTATGTATGTATCTCTCTCTCTCTCTCTCTCTCTCTCTCTCTCTCTATATATATATATATATATATATATATGTATATATATATATGTGTATATGTCGATATTTTTCTTGTTGATTTTTTAGCGATAATTAAGTCTTAACAAGTATGTCACAATTTACGAATTTTCTAATTAAATCAAAATAGAAAATACTGATAGTAGTGTAATGTATTATACACGTTTACACACGGAACCCACACTTTTATGCAATTTACATAGCAAAGGAGACCAAGACGAAGAATAACTCGAACTCACTTTTTCGTGTTGTAGCAACATTTATTCCGGGTACTTTCCCTTAAAAATTGTGATCGTGCTCCTTCTCTCTGACCTCTCCATTGTCATCCACCTCTCTTATGTGATCGTCTTCTCTAACGTGCTCTTTCTTTTTTATTATTATTTTTTTCCTTACCGTGACGTCATTTCGCACACGGCTCGGTATTTGCAAGTACGAGCTTCCGCGCTTGTTACAAATGCTGTGACTCAACAACTCACAGATACATCTGGTAAGCACATCTAAATCTATCCATGTAGCTCAAGAGTTATATAAAAAAAAAGTTGTATCAAACATGCGATAAACGTAAAAGCAATAGCTAAAATATGGTCAAAAATTGGAACCGTCAACATTGGCAAATGTCCTGTTATTCCATGAATTGCATACGCGAAAAAAAAAAATGAAGAATTTGGTGTCTCTACCATATTTTCTTGCGACTGCAAGTAGAGATACGGATGGCATCACTTGGATGAGTTTCAAATCGATGCAGATGCTGCAGGCATTAAAAGCATACTAATACAAACCACGTCTTGCAGAAGCCGTTTTTTTGGCAGTGAATGTTAAAAATGGCGGCCCACATGCTATTTTTTTTTGTAATAGTTTACTCGAGATACTATAGCAAAAAAGAAAAAAAGAATTTAAAGTTAGATTCAGTTTGCATTGTTTGGATTATGCGAACTATTCTTCTCATATCGAGTGTTATTTTTACAAGGACCCGTAGCGTAACGGATAAATTACTAGGCAATTCAGTTCTAAGTGGACTTCTTCTGAAGGTCGAAGGCCCAATCCTCAATGTGAGCGATACTAAGAAACAACGTGTACTTAGTTGAAAAAAAAAGAAAGAAAAAGAACTTATTATGAATGAAAGAATACACACAGTGAATGACACAAAAGTTTACAACTGTTGCTTAGACAATCTCATTAGAACAACAATGTAATTATTTAATGTATAAGAAGCAATACGGCATAATCACGTTGACACACCGGTTCTCGTCAGATCACAGAAGTAAAGCAACACTGAGCCTGGCTAGTACCAGATGGGTTGCCATTTGTGAATTCTAGGCGTTGTATGTGCTTTCCGCTTATTTCCGCATTGTTCCAGTCGTCTTGAAACTCTAGAAATTTGGCGATTAATGGGTCAAAGTTCAACGATTTGACCTTTGAGAACTCTATCAAACTCCTCCGACAATTTTGGATCTAAGCACTTGAAATTTTAGATATAGGTTCCTTGGACATGGATCTAACTTAATAAATTGATTTGAGCACAAGGCAAAAAAATTTAAGGGGTCATAATAGGGGTCAAAGTTAAAAAAAAAATTGACCTCTGCGGTCTCTTCCAAATTACTCAGACAATTTCTGGTCTAAATATTTTAAATTTTGCATAAAGGATATTCAGAGATAGGGCAAGCTTTTTCATCAGTTTGGGTCGAAAATTTTTAGTTACCAATATATAAATGTATGTATGTATGTATGTATGTCTGTTTGCATGTCTGCCTTAAACTTTCAATAGAGGCGACGGATTTTACCAAGATCAGTATCGTTTTAAAGTTCGACCTTTCATACGAATAATATCGAAAAATTGGCTAAAAACATTAATATCTTCCCTTTCAACTAGGCACTTTACTACAGGGGGGGGTCACTTTTTTGGCCGATATTTTTTAAAGTTATCCTCTCCTTTAGATTGCTTAGCCTTAATTTTAAAAAATGTACCTTCCGGTTTGGCGGTGGTCGTAACAGCATAAACGTTAGGTTTTACCCCGTTCTTTTCCTCCTTTGTGCTACGGGTTCGAGCCTTCCTACTACAACTGTTTTTTTTTTTTTGCTCAACATACACATCCAAACACCCGGGCAACGCCGGGCTGAAATGCTTGTTTATATATATATATATATATATATATATATATATATATATATATATATATATATATATAGAGAGAGAGAGAGAGAGAGAGAGAGAACAATTCCAATATTTTCCCGATACCAATGCAGTAACCGATTCCGTACTAAATTTCCGACTCGAATGAAATTACTGAATCCGATTCCGATTCTTTATAAATTTCTATATATCTATAAATCTATAAAAGTGAACGTGTCTGTGTGTCTGTGCGTCTGTGTACATTTTCCTTCGCAATAACTCTGTCAATTTTCAGTCTACAGGCTCAAAATTTGGTATACAGAGTACTGAGATTTTGAAAGATCTTTGTAATCCGTTTTCGGCCAGAAATTTGGCTGTTAAGGGGTCAAAGTTCAACGATTTTACCTTTGAGAACTCTACCTAACTCCTCTGCCACTTTTCGGTCTAAACACTTGAAATTTTGGATATAGGTTCCTTGGACATGGATCTAACTTAATAACGTGATTTGAGCCCAAAACAATAAATCTTAAGGGGTCATAATAGGGGTCAAATTAAAAAAAAATTGACGTTTCTTTTTTTTAAGTTTTTTTTGTTGTTTTTGTTCAGCATACACCTCCAAGCACCCGGGCAAGGCCGGGCTGAAATGCTAGTATATATATATATATATATATATATATATATATATATATATATATATATATATATATATATATATATTATTACATGTTCACCCCAAACAAGGCACATTGCCACTTTGGTGTAGGGGGCTACTATCAGGGGAAAAAACTACTGGGGTACTATGTAGGGATTTGGGCAGCAAGATGTTGGTTCACGTTGCACTTGAACTTCTGCATGTCAGTACAGTTGGGGAAGCAGTGACCTGGAATGGAATTCCAAAGTCTAGCGGTTCTGGGGAAGAAACTACCGGAGTAGAAAGATCTTTTGCATCTAGGGATCTCTACAGTGTGGAGGTGGGATTTTGCAGCTTGTTTGGTCTGTCGAGGGTGTTCACGTCATGGGGGCAGAAGTGTTTGCATATATATATATATATATATATATATATATATATATATATATATATATATAAGCAGGTCGCCCGGCATTGATTGCACGGTTGTAAAATACGCTTAAATATTATATTGTGATAAAAAGCAGATTTCGGATTTAGTATTATATTATATTGGACCCAATATATAGTAATGATTAAAAAGGTTAAAAAAAAATGACTCGTGTGCCACCACCGAGAATCGAAACCAAAACGTTTAGCTTTAGACTTTCTATTTCCTTTGACGTTAAAGACCGAGCTATGAAGACATGTTGCTAAAAGGCTTTATATTAAAACATGAACCACTAGCTATAACGTTACGAATGAATATTCGTAATGCCGTCGTTTCACCATCACCTTGCATATTCCCTTTTTTTTTTTTTTTTTTAAATTTTCACACTTTTCCACCTTCTAAAGCCCAAATATACAATTTCGCATGGGTCGAATACGCCTTAAGGTTTATGTATGTAGACCAAAAACTGACAGAGGAGTTTGGTAGGCAAAGTGTTTTAAACAATCATATTCACACAAACTAATATATATAGAAAGAGGTTTGTGTTTACTATAGGCTTTTTACGCGAGTATAAAGAAGAAAAAAGGATTTTTAATATGAATATTAATACAAAAAAACAAAAAACAAAAAAACAGACTAATTTACAAGGCAATTTACAATAGATATACATCATTATTCTAGATTAATCTATAATATAAAGCTGAATGTCTGTGTGTTTGTGTGTGTGTGTATGTGTTTGTATGTGTGTGTGTGTCTGGTCACGAATAGGCTCCTATATGGTTGACTATTTTAAAAAACTGATTACATATAATAATAGATGTATCGAGACACAGGAATGGGTATGTTTGATCCTGCAGAACGGTGGTTCATTAAAATTGTGGGGTCTGCATTCGCGCCTGGTACACAAAGTATGGAAATAAAAAAATTAAAATAAAAAAAAAACATTTACAAATGTTTTTAACATAGATGTACATAAGAATACTTTGATAAGTATGTTTTAACTCGAATAGGAATGGTATGATAAAATTGTGGGGTCTGCGTTCGCACCCGCTCTCCATAGAATGGAAATAGGCACAAACTTTAATAAAGACTTTTCATATCTATCTGCGTAAGTATACTTTGATAATTATGTTTCAGTTTGAAAAAATATGGTATAATAAAATTATGAGTTGTTCGTTCGCACCTGACCTCCATAGAATGGAAATATGTCACAAAGTTTAACAAGGTTTTTTAATATAGATTCACAAAATATTGTGATAAGTTTTTCAGTGTGAACAGGTATGGTATAATAAATTATGGGGTTTATCTATTTTATTTTTACTTTCATTATATTTTGCTTTGGTTTTGATACCCCCAAATTCGAAGCTATCTCTTTACAACTCTTCCTTTTCATAACCTATCATACTTTAATAAATCAGAGTCCATTTTCTGTAGGCTGTTTTTGAACCCAGTCAACAACGGGTACTTTTGCTAGTATTTTCTATAGTTGAAGCAACCAATGAACGTTCATACAAGAGTGCTCAAAATCGAAGTAGGGCGAGCGTGACATTTGATTTGTTCCATATATATGGCAAACAAGCCACACAAAGGCGTTTATACGTAATTTTAACAGAAATTACAAAGCTAAATACGATTTTCTTTTTCTATTTATTGCTGTAGAAATATATTTTCTTATAATATATATCAATCCTTATTTAAGAAGCTCAATATAATTACATATCTATCTATATATATAAGTGAATGTGTCTGTGTGTACATTTTCCAACGCAAGAACTTCTGTCAATTTTCAGTCTACAGACTCGAAATTTGATATACAGCGTTCTGAGATTTAGGAACATCTTTGTATTCCATTTTCGGCCAGAAATTTGGCTTTTAAGGGGTCAAAGTTCAACGATTTGACCTTTAAGAGCTCTACCAAACTCCTCCGACAATTTTGGGCCAAACACTTGAAATTTTAGATATAGGTTTCTGGGACATGGATCTAATTTAATAACGTGATTTGAGCCCAAAACAATAAATGTTAAGGGGTCATAATAGGGATTAAAGTTAAAAAAATGACCGCTTTTTTTTTTGCTCAACATACACCTCCCGGGCAACGCCGGGCTGAAATGCTAGTAAGTAATGTAATTGATATAAGTATTTGGTAATATATATATATATATATATATATATATATATATATATATTTTAAAAATACTTATATTAATTAATAATATATTCCGTTTAAAAAGAATAATTATACAACATGTGAAAATAATTAATGAGAAATAAGCTATTTTACATATCATATTGAATTTATATTTTTAAATATCTACAGACACAAGTGCTTCATCCTTTTTGTGATACATCAGTGCAGGGTGACACGATTACTGCTGGTTGGGAGATTCGAACCTTGCCACGACACCATTTCTGACTGCCACTTTTAGTTTCGGAGAGGATAGCGTTTGAAAATATGGAGGCAGAGACAGAAAGACAGACAGACTGACAGGAATATAGCCTTTTATATATTAGACTAGCAAGGAGTACCCGACCTTACCGGGTCGCAGAACACACATTAATTCATGCAGATTTCTTATTTATAACTAGGAGGGAGTTCAGTTTGGTCCGGGCGTAAAATACGCTTAAATATGATATTTTTGTTTGCTCGGATTTCATATATATTATTACAGAGTCGTCATTTCAATCAGCTAGAATCGAAACCGAAACAGTCAAAGCTAGTGACGTTACCACTGTACGAACTTGACATGCATGCAAAGTCATTAAATTTAAAAAAAAATAAAAAAAATAAACTAAGATTAATGTATAACGACTTTTTTTCACTCTTGACCCATTTTTGAACTCTTAAAAACTATTATAACCGCAATTTTGACACATAAAAGATCGACCCGAAAAAAAAAAAAATTCAATCATTTGAGGGCCCCAGCGCCACTCCTGGACTTTTAGTTTCGGAGGAAATAGAATTTGAAAAATGGAGACAGACAGACAGGTAGCCGTTTATATATTAGATTTATCTTTATTTTACTTATTCAAACATTTTTAAAAAGTAAATAATATATATATATATGTACACATATATACATATGTATACATAATATATGCACACACGCACACACACATACACACACACACACACATATATATGCATGCATAACATTGTTGTTACTTCCATGTTGATGTAAATATACAAAACAATAAAAGAATACTGCTGATTGGTCAGGAAGCAATTGCCATGTAAACAGCAAACTAACAAGCTCTTTGCGAGATATTTCCATCGTCTGTGTTTCGCTGATGGAGAGAGTTTTGGACTTGTGCCAAGAACATCACCTGAGGACACCTGTTTGTTATTATGTCATAAATTAGGATGTTTCTTATATTATAGGATTGCTTTTCGTCTTACTTTTATTTCTATCAAGATATATGTTGTTATTATTTGTATGTATATTCAACTCTTTATGCCTATCCATCTCCCTGGATCTGATCATATTGATATATTTATATTATATCTGGGCCTGTCTGTCTCGCTGTCTGACTATTATCAGTCAGTCTGTAGATTCCACCTTTTATCAGAGACTACTGGGCGGATCTGGCTGAAACGTTGTATAGCGTTTTGTTTGATAAGATGCAAAGTTAGGTAATTATAAGGTTCAATAGGGTCAGTATTTAATGAAAAAATGAGCACAAATTTAACCATATTCGACCATCAATTTGGCATAAATTACTCGTTCTAAGTCAACGGGTTGCAACTTTTTCCCATTCTAATGGGCAAAATGTCTAGTATTCACACACACACACACACACACACACACACACACACACACACACACACACACACACACACACACACACACACACATACACACACACTCATTACATTTCAGTTACACGCCTATATTTGGATTATAATGGACATATTTGTGTCCAGAAAATATATGAAGTGCGTCATATCTTTTAAAATATATTAACAGCTATATGACGGTATATAAAAATATCTTACTCTAGTTCACAGGGTTATGCCCTCCCCTCTTAAAAAATTTCCAACGACTTTTTTCTGTTTCTGAAAGTGAACAGAGTCATACATTTCAAAAATATATTTTACAAATATTTGTACTGGTGTTTTGTTTTCTAAATTTCATTCATCCAGAGAAAGTTTCAATGATGAACAAATAATTCAGTTTGTTCATTTTATTTCTCTATTTTGTCGGAATAATATATCCATCATTCTCATCATATATATATATATATATATATATATATATATATATATATATATATATATATATATATATATATATTATATATATATCATATATATATATCATATATATCATATATATATCATATATATATATTATATATCATATATATATATTATATATCATATATATTATATATTATATATTATATATATATATTATATATATTATATATCTTATATATCATATATATTATATATTATATATATTATATATATATTATATATATTATATATCATATATATTATATATTATATATACATTATATATTATATATATATTAAATATATACACACAGATTATATATATATATATATATATATACATACATGCATACATACATATATATATATATATATATATATATATATATATATATATATATATATATGCTAGAAGAATAGACGTCCCTGCATGGATAAAATTGACTCTCCGAATAGAACATGGACATACAAACTAAAAAGAAGCTATATGTTGTCTTACATATATTAAAAGCAATATATAATTCTACTATTAGGGGCATCTGGCGTTGTCCGGTCGTAAAATACGCTTAAATGTGATATTTTAATTTACGCACATTTCGTATTTATTACTATAGTAAATTATTTCATGTTATATTGAAACCAATATATAGCCATGATTTCAAAAGTAAAAAAAAAAAAAATGATTTGAGTGCCATCAGCTAGAATCGAAACCGAAATTACATCATAACAAAGCATGATTTCGTGATTGAAACATTGTCTCCAAGTTTAGCAAAGACTTAAGTCTATTTGTACTCAACGTCTTTGAACTGTGAAAAGTAGTGTACATTTTATTAAAGATATTTCATATTACATTGTATCCAATATATAGTCGTCATTTCAAAAGTAAATAGAAAAATATGATTTAAGTGCCATCTGATAGAATCGAAACTGAAACCAAAAGCTAACAAAACACAAGATAAGCAAAGACTGAAGTTTATTTGCACCCAATATGGCTGAACGCTCGAGTACGAACCCCTTTCGCAATATATCTTTCTCTATCTATCTCTCTTTCTTTTACACCAGAAAGAGACGAGCTTACATTATCACTATTATATTACTAGCAGAAAGAAGACACGTTTTTTTTTTTGTTTGTTTTTTATATTTATGTCCGGGTCTTTGGAGGTGTATGTTGAGCAAAATAAAAACAAACAAAAAAAACGGTCAATTCTTTTAAACTTTGACTCCTATTATGACCCCTTAATATTTATTGTTTTGGGCTCAAATCAAGTTATTAAGTTAGATCCATGTCCAAGGAACCTATATCTAAAATCTCAAGTGTTTATACTCAAAATTGGCGGAGGAGTTTAGTAGAGTTCTCAAAGGTAAAATCGTTGAACTTTAACCCCTTAACAGCCAAATTTCAGGCCGAAAACCGATCACATCGATTTTCCCAAATCTCAGTACCCTGTATACCAAATTTCGAGTCTGTAGACTTAAAATTGACAGAGTTATTACGTAGGGAAATGTACACACACAGACACACACATACACATACACTTTCACTTTAATAGATATATAGATACTTCTAGAGTAAATATAGTATATTGTGGCGACTTATCTCTATTAAACACTATCAGACCCAATTGGGTATCAAACAGACACTATAATATTTAATTCGATGCATCTTATCATAATAACTGTTCAGCTAGATCGAACCAGTATTTTCCGAAGAAAAGAGGAACAGACCAAAAGACTAAAAGAAATTATATATATATATATATATATATATATATATATATATATATATATATATATATATATACGTTTTATTTTTTTATTACCGTATCTTTCTGTTTAGTTACATTATTGTTTCAGCTACCCGGCCGTTTTTTTGGCCGTCTGTAGCTTCCTCAGACTTTTACTGAAATGTTCGTTATTATGGGATGAAAGAGTGAAAGAGTGAATGAGGTCAGGGGGGTGCGAGGAGGGCGGAAGAAAGGAAGCTACAGACGGCCAAAAAAACAAAAAAAACGGCCGGGTAGCTGAAACAATAATGTAACTTAAGAGAAAGATACGGCAATAAAAAAATAAAACGCATATTTGTTCTACAACAGTATTGAGCACTTTCTTCAGTTTTTATTAATTACCATTTCCACTAAATATATATATATATATATATATATATATATATATATATATATATATATATATATAGTCGGTCAAGTTAGCTCATAAGCATAGACCGTCATATAATGATTAGATCACTCTGACTGAGGTTAAAAGCATTTATTAAGAATAAATGTTTAATTTCAACTGTATCTCTCGCGGTTGATGGTAGCCGAGTGGTTCGGGTCCTTGCTAATGAAGCCAGACATGACTTCTGTTGCCGGAGTTCGAATCTTTCGACTGGGTTTATTCGTGACACCCTGCACTGATGATTCTCGAAAGGGTGAAACACTAGTGTCTGCAGGTATTTAATAATTATTATAGTAAGTAATATATCTATGTATCTATAAAACTAAGAATGTGCTTCTCTGTGTGTGTATGTGTGTATGTCTGTGTACATTTCTCTACACAATAACTCTGTCAACTTTTCAATCTACAGATTCGAAATTTAATATACAGAGTATGGAGATTTGGAAAAATCTTTGCAATCCGTTTTCGGCTAGAAATTTGGCTGTTAAAGGTTCAAAGATCAATGATTTGACCTTTGAGAACTCTACCAAACTCCTCCGACACTTTTGAGTATAAGCACTTGAAACTTTAGATATAGGTTCCTTGGACATAGATCTAACTTAATAACTTAATTTGAGCCCAAAACAATAAATGTTAAGGGTTCATAATAGGGGTCCAAGTTAAAACAAAATTGACCCTGCAGTGTCTACTCAGACAATTTCTGGTCTAAAAATTTTAAATTTTACATAAAGGGTATTCAGAGATAGGGCCAGCGTTTTAATCGGTTTGGGTCGAAAATTTGAGCTACCAATATGTAAATATACGTATGTATGTTTGCATGTCTGCCTAAAACTTTCGACAGAGGCGACAAATTTTCACAAGATCAGTATCGTTTTGAAGCTCGACCCTTCAGACGACAAATACCGAAAAATTGACTGAAAAGATTAATTACTTCACCTTCAACTGGGTATTTTTCTACGGGGGGGGGGTCTCTTTTTTGCGCCGATATTTTCGAAAGTCATCCTCTCTTTTCGATTTTCTAGCGTTAATTTAAACCTATGTCACTTCCGGTTTGACGGTGGCCGTAACTGCAAAGACGTCAGGTTTTTTCCCGTTCTTTTCCTCCTTCACCGTATGGGTTCGAGCCTACCACTTTTTTTTTTGCTCAACATACACATCCAAACACCCGGGTAACCCCGGGCTGGAATGTTAGTATATATATATATATATATATATATATATATATATATATATATATATATATATGTGTGTAAAAATGAACACAAATTGCTACTTTTGCAGAATTTAACTTGCAGACTGAAATATTAACCTTATTATTTAGAAAGTATTATTGATATGGGAAGGGTGGGGATGTCTTGCAACTATTCTGTGTTACAACTATACTGTCGCAATTTTCTTACAAATAAATCAACTTTGACCCATTGACAACTATAAGAACAATTTACAACGGCGATTTACCCACGTTCTTCCTTTTTTTTTAAAAATTATTCTTCATTTTTTTAATACACATTTCTTAAAAACATTCATACACTACCAACATTAATAAATGACCCCGAAAATGTGTTTTACAAATAAATAATCAACACAATAAAACGTATTGTTTTACTGTGTACGTTTTCAGCGTCCCAATTTTTTTTTCGTGTTTAAATTATATAAACAATTGTTAATACTTTCTGCTTTTTTTTCACATCGTTCATTTCCACATTGTCTTAATTAGGACCTCATTATTAACATAAATTAAATATTTGACCCAATGGGTCATAAATGCTTGTTTAAAATGAATGAAAAAGTTATATTTTATTTTCATTTTCTATCTCAAAAGCCATTCTTAACATGGGGAGAGTGTTTTTAACTATTCTGTACTTTCAACTAACAATTTCATTTAAAAAAGATGTATCGATATTTGAATTTAACTTGAAGTATTACGGTATCTGCCCAGAGCACATTTACCTATAAGTATGGCAAACCACTTATAATTCAACGGCAGTAAGTTTTTTCCCCCAAAATAAACAATTATAAACAGAACGAGTCATAGAAATCTATCTATATTCTTTTTTCATTTTAATATACTTTCATAGGAATGTTTCTGTTACGTCACAAAAACTATTTTCTTTCCGATGAACTGCTAGTATATATATATATATATATATATATATATATATATATATATATATATATATATATATATATATATTTGTATAATATATACAGGAATTTACATTTATATTGGTAGTCGGTACCGACGGTTTCAAGCCCGGTAGTTGAGGACTGCTCTTAATGTCCGTCTCAGGCTCTCTTCAGCCGACTCTCATCCAGCCGAGAT
Organism: Euprymna scolopes; assembly: GCF_053919585.1. NCBI lineage: Eukaryota > Metazoa > Mollusca > Cephalopoda > Sepiida > Sepiolidae > Euprymna > Euprymna scolopes. The sequence continues at coordinate 46,952,567 of NC_136514.1, read as the reverse complement.
GAGAGTCGGCTGAAGAGAGCCTGAGGCGGACATTAAGAGCAGTCCTCAACTACCGGGCTTGAAACCGTCGGTACCGACTACCGATATAAATGTAAATTCCTGTATATATTATACAAAAAATATATTGCTCTTATTTCGAGAAAGGTTTTTTCCCTAATAATAGAGCACTGTATGGGATTTCTTTTTCTACAAAAAAGTACAAGTGTATATATATATATATATATATATATATATATATATATATATATATATATATATATATATATATATACTAGCAAAAGTACCCGTCGTTGACTTGATTCAAAAACAGCCTACAGAAAACGGACTCTGATTTATGAAAGTATGATAGGTTATGAAAAGGAAGGGTTGTAAAGAGATAGCTTCGAATTTGGGGATATCAAAACCAAAGCAAAATATGATGAAAGTAAAAACAAAATAGATGAACCCCATAATTTATTATACCATATCTGTTCACACTGAAACACTTATCACAATATTCTGTGGATCTATATTAAAAAATCTTGTTAAACTTTGTGACATATTTGCATTCTATGGAGGTCAGGTGCGAACGAACACCCCATAATTTTATTATACCATATTTCTTCAAACTGAAACATAATTATCAAAATATATTTACGCAGATAGATATGAAAAGTTTTTATTAAAGTTTGTGCCTATTTCCATTCTATGGAGGCCAGGCGCGAACGCGGACCTCACAATTTTATTATACCATCCCTGTTTAAGTTAAAACATACTTATCAAAGTATTATTATGTACATCTATATCAAAAACACTTCTAAACGTTTTTTTTTTAATTTAAAGTTTTTTATTTCCATACTTTGTGTACCAGGCGCGAACGCCGACCCCACACTTTTAATGAACCATCATTCTGCCAGATCAAACATACCCATTCCTGTGTCTCGATACATCTTCTATCATTATATGTCATCAGTTTTTAAAGTAGTCAACCCCCCCACACACATTCAGCTTTACCTCTTCTTCTCTTCTCTTTTCTATCTTCTTCTTCTATCTATCTTCTTCCATCTATCTTCTTCTATCTTCTTCTTCTTCTATTCTATTCTTTTCTATTCTTTCTATCTATCTATCTATTCTTTCTTTCTATCTATATAAATAAAATGAACTCATTTTTTCCCGTCTGATTTTGACATTAATAGGATTAAAATTCAAGATATTTCATGCAAATATAATATGCACAAACGGCAGAACAATATCTGAGGTGTGTTATAGGCTTATTATTTCTCAAATTCCTCGATAATCTTAGATTTCTATACTTTTTCTGCTGAGAAGTCACGGCCAAAATCGGTTAAGATCAATGGAAGTGGTAAAATATTTTCTCTCTAATAAATTCATCCTCCCCCTGCCACCACTTAACACCGTTTGGGGATCGTTCACAAGGAACAGTTGAGAAAAGAACACCGGTTTGGCTTCGTAGTTCTTTCATGTGAAGTTATTTAAAATCACTAAACTAAGCTGCAGTGCTCTGTGGCGTAGTGGTTAGCGTGCTGGACAATTCACATTATATTTTCACGTTCGCGCCGACCTACCGTAGTCGTTTTCTTTCTTTTTTTTTTCCTAAACCGAATGGACTTTTCTTGGTGGCCGAACTGTTAACGTTGCAGATGTT
>NC_136514.1:46923422-46943422 GCF_053919585.1 Euprymna scolopes | reverse complement strand
GGGTTAGGGCTAGGTTTAGGGTTAGGGCTAGGGTTAGGGTTAGGGTTAGGGCTAGGGTTAGGGTTAGGGTTAGGGCTAGGGCTAGGGTTAGGGTTCGGGTTAGGGTTAGGGTTGGGGTTAGGGCTAGGTTTAGGGTTAGGGCTAGGGTTAGGGTTAGGGTTAGGGCTAGGGTTGGGGTTAGGGTTAGTGCTAGGGTTAGGGTTAGGGTTAGGGCTAGGGTTAGGGTTAGGGTTAGGGTTAGGGCTAGAGCTAGGGCTAGGGCTAGGCTTAGGGTTAGTGTTAGGGTTAGGGTTAGGGTTAGGGCTAGGGTTAGTGTTAGGGTTAGGCTTAGGGCTAGGGCTAGGGTTAGGGCTAGGGTAAAGGTTAGGGTTACGGCTAGGGTTAGGGTTAGGGTTAGGGTTAGGGCTAGGGCTAGGGTTAGGGTTAGGGCTAGGGCTAGGGTTAGGGTTAGATCTAGGGTGAGGGTTAGGGTAAGGGTTAGGCTTAGGGCTAGGGTTAGGGTTAGGGTTAGGGTTAGGGCTATGGCTAGGGTTAGGGCTAGGGTTAGGGCTAGGGCTAGGGTTAGGGTTAGGGTTAGGGTTAGGTTTAGGGCTAGGGTTAGGGTTAGGGCTAGGGTTAGGGTTAGGGTTAGGGCTAGGGTTTGGGTAAGGGTTAGGTTAGGTTTAGGGCTAGGGTTAGGGTTAGGGCCAGGGTTAGGCTTAGGGTTAGGGCTAGGGCTAGGGTTAGGGTTAGGGTTAGGGTTAGGGCTAAGTTAGGGTTAGGTTTAGGGTTAGGGTTAGGGTAAGGGTTAGGGTTAGGGGTTAGGGTAAGGGTTAGGGCTAGGGTTAGGGGTAGAGTTAGGGTTAGGGTTAGGGCTGGGGTTAGGGTTAGGGCTAGGGCTAGGGCTAGGGCTAGGGTTAAGGTTAGGGTTAGGGTTAAAGTTAGGGTTAGGGTAAGGGTTAGTGTTAGGGTTAGGGCTAGGGTTAGGGTTAGGGTTAGGTTAGGGTTAGGGCTAGGGCTAGGGTTAGGGTTAGGGTTAGGGTCAGGGCTAGGGTTAGATTTAGGGTTAGGGCTAGGGTTAGGGTTAGGGTTAGAGTCAGGGCTAGGGTTAGGGTTAGGGTTAGGGTTATAGTTAGGGCTAGGGTTAGGGTTATTGTTAGGGTTAGGGCTAGGGTTAGGGTTAGGGTTAGGGTTAGTGTTAGGGCTAGGGTTAGTGTTAGGTTTAGGGTTAGGGCTAGGGTTAGGGTTATGGTTAGGGTTAGGGCTAGGGTTAGGGTTAGGGTTAGGGTTAGGGCTAGGGTTAGGGTAGCGTTAGGGTTAGTGTTAGGGTTAGGGCTAGGGTTAGGTTTAGGGTTATGGTTAGGGCTAGGGTTAGGGTAAGGGTTAGGGTTAGGGTTAGGTCTAGTTTTAGGGCTAGGGTTAGGGTTAGGGCTAGGGTTAGGGTTAGGGTTAGGGTTAGGGTGAGGGCTAGGGTTAGGGTTAGGGTTAGGGTTAGGGTTAGGGCTAGGGTTAGGGTTAGGGTTAGGGCTGGGGTTAGGGTTAGGGTTAGGGCTAGGGCTAGGGCTAGGGCTAGGGTTAGTGTTAGGGCTAGGGTTAGGGTTAGGGTTAGAGTTAGGGTTGGGCTAGGGCTAGGGCTAGGGTTAGGGTTAGGGCTAGTGTTAGGGTTATGGTTAGGGTTAGGGTTAGGGTTAGGGTTAGGGTTAGGGCTAGGGTTAGGTTTAGGGTTAGGGCTAGGGTTAGGGTTAGGGTTAGGGTTAGGGTTTGGGTAAGGGTTAGGGTTAGGGTTAGGGCTAGGGTTTGGGTTAGACTCATTTTTCTCATATCACCCATAAACCCTATTTAGTGACATTACCAAAATTTGTTGGTACAAACTCATAGTTCAACGTAAGTAACGAAAAAAAAGAAATACATAAAAATGTTTATGATATATGTACCCTTCACAGAACAAAAATACCATATTCCAAAATCATATAAATTGATCACAATCTTTTTTTTAAATAAGAAAATTAAATTTTAGGAATATCCAAGAAGTGACCGTCTTACTCACCATTTTGAAAAACAATTTAAGAAACAAAGGGAGATAACTTAACAATTCCTACTTAACAGATTTCTGTTTTAATGTCTACGAATTCCCATTAATCGCTTAAAAATGATTTTTTTTTAATAAAAATAAAACTTTGAGGCTCATACTTGATTAATTTATGTGATTTTTTGGAATATGATATCTTTATTCTATCATGGGTACATACATTGTGCAGATTTTTTAGGTTCATCTTAGGTCTTATCCTGACAGAAAGCTGTAATGAAAATTTTCCCTACGGATGATAGAGCATCGGATTTTTTTTTTTTTTTTTTAAATCTCAGTGTCTTTTTCCACACTCTTGGAAAGTTGCACGCTGATTTCGACTATCGCCATTTCTGACATCCTCTGCTCGGAGCCATCACGATCTGTTGATCGTCTCTCTCCCTCTGCTAACAGCGACTAACCGTTTTCTCTAATTTTCATGTGTCTCAAAAAGACCATACCCCTCTCTAAATGACGTCATTATTATAAGTCACTAAGATAATCACCTGGTGTTTCTACGTCATTATTTCTAAGTTGACAGCTAAATTATTATGAAAACTTTTTAAAATTAACATTTCTAAATTGATGTCAATAAATATTTATCCTAAATATTTTTTATTATACTAAAATATATTTAAACCGACAAAAATTTTTGACTTAAATAATCATAATAATCATTGACCAGCAAACCTTTCGGCTTTGCCCGGTCGATATTCAACACATTTATGCTCTTATAAAAATGTCAAATATTAAAAGAAAATATTTGAATTATTCGGCAATCAAATTGCAGCAACAGACTAACAAAATCCATTTCCTCTGGTAATGTAAAAGGGAAATAGTCCACGTATGGCATTCCACTGGTTAGTTTACCGAGAAGCTTCCCTCCGGTGCACTGCGGCGTATCTCCGACTAGATCATGCAATCAATCGATTTGATTGAAAAATTGGTCGATTTCATCGATATTGATGACAATAAAATATTGAAAGTGTAAATATTAATAAATAATTTTTATTATATTTTATTTTTATCATTTGTTATATTTGGATAATCATATTATTATTTGTGTATGAAATCGTAATTTCTTCATATTTTAAGACGAATATGTCCTCATATGACGGTGAAGCACTTTTAACGCTTGCGTTGTTTGTCTTATAGCATTATAAAATGCGACGTCACATTTTAGGGAGTTGGGATACAAATACAAATTTTGAATGAAAAACAAATTTGTGTACCAATAATTTAACCCAGGAAGTCTAAATGCCCTATAAATAACGCAGGAAGTCTAAATGCCCTATAAATAATGCAGGAAGTCTAAATGCTCTATAAATAACGCAGGAAGTCTAAATGCCCTATAAATAACGCAGGAAGTCTAAATGCCCTATAAATAATGCAGGAAGTCTAAATGCCCTATAAATAACGCAGGAAGTCTAAATGCCTTATAAATAATGCAGGAAGTCTAAATGCCCTATAAATAACGCAGGAAGTCTAAATGCCTTATAAATAATGCAGGAAGTCTAAATGCCCTATAAATAACGCAGTAAGTCTAAATGCCCTATATATAATGCAGGAAATGTAAATGCCCTATAAATAACGCAGGAAGTCTAAATGCCCTATAAATAACACAGGAAGTCTAAATGCCCTATAAATAATGCAGGAAGTCTAAATGCCCTATAAATAACACAGGAAGTCTAAATGCCCTATAAATAACGCAGGAAGTCTAAATGCCCTATAAATAACGCAGGAAGTCTAAATGCCCTAAAATAACGCAGGAAGTCTAAATGCCCTATAAATAATGCAGCAAGTTTAAATGCCCTATAAATAACGCAGGAAGTCTAAATGCCTTATAAATAATGCAGGAAGTCTAAATGCCCTATAAATAATGCAGGAGGTCTAAATGCCCTATAAATAACGCAGGAAGTCTAAATGCCCTATTAATAACGCAGCAAGTCTAAATGCCCTATAAATAACGCACCTAATAAGTTCTTTTTAAAATCTATCAGAATATATAATAGTACTGCTTACTGCATAATTATTCTGAAGAAAGGATAAAATTCATCTGCATTCATCAATTTATCTTTGAGAGTTGTTAGAACCGTCGTAAAAAAATATTTGTGAAATTTGTTTACATTCTACTTGGTCGATGATGTACGAACATATAAATGAATCCTGCAATAGCATGTCATTAATTTATTGCCAGAAGTGCAATGTAACTTTGTGAACTGCTTTGTTCCTTTCTTTTTTTACATAGAAGTCACCATTTATCAAGGCCCGGAGACCACTCGAGGATAAGGGTTAATGGGGTTAAGTAGTCAATGGGATGATATCGTAGTAATCGTTAGTAGAGGAAATTTGGTAAATTGGATTGCTTAAGAGGAACAGCTCATCAAGAATTTGTTTATGTTGGACTTGAAGACGACCAAATTGTAGTCAGCTGGAAAGCAGGCAAACGGAAGACAGTCCCACAGGTGTGGAGTTCTAAGAAAGAAACTTCATGGAATCCATGTCTAGGTTTAGGCACAGATAAAGAGTGCGGGAAATTATTGATAGTGGTTTCTACTAGAGGAGTGTTTTTCGTGAAAGCTTGGAGAGGGGGATCATGGATTGGGGCTCAGAGGAGCACTTTCCATGAAAATAACGATAACGAAGAGACAGGCTTGCAACATCTCTTCTGTGAGAAAGACGTTGCAGGGAAAAGAAAAGGGCGTCCCCCACTAGGCTACGAAGTCTATTTTGAACACTGTCAAGGCAGAATAAGCTGCTTCTTTATTTTGAACTCTGTCAAGGCAGAATAAGCTGCTTCTTTATTTTGAACTCTGTCAAGGCAGAATAAGCTGCTTCTTTATTTTGAACACTGTCAAGGCAGAATAAGTTGCTTCTTTATTTTGACCTCTGTCAAGGCAGAATAAGTTGCTTCTTTATTTTGAACTCTGTCAAGGCAGAATAAGCTGCTTCTTTATTTTGAACTCTGTCAAGGCAGAATAAGTTGCTTCTTTATTTTGAACTCTGTCAAGGCAGAATAATTTGCTTCTTTATTTTGAACACTGTCAAGGCAGAATAAGCTGCTTCTTTATTTTGACCTCTGTCAAGGCAGAATCAGTTGCTTCTTTATTTTGAACTCTGTCAAGGCAGAATAAGCTGCTTCTTTATTTTGAACTCTGTCAAGGCAGAATTAGTTGCTTCTTTATTTTGAACTCTGTCAAGGCAGAATAAGCTGCTTCTTTATTTTGAACACAGTAAAGGCAGAATAAGCTGCTTCTTTATTTTGACCTCTGTCAAGGCAGAATAAGTTGCTTCTTTATTTTGAACTCTGTCAACGCAGAATAAGCTGCTTCTTTATTTTGAACACAGTCAAGGCAGAATAAGTTGCTTCTTTATTTTGAACTCTGTTAAGGCAGAATAAGCTGCTTCTTTATTTTGAACACAGTCAAGGCAGAATAAGTTGCTTCTTTATTTTGAACTCTCTCAACGCAGAATAAGTTGCTTCTTTATTTTGAACTCTGTCAAGGCAGAATAAGTTGCTTCTTTATTTTGAACTCTGTTAAGGCAGAATAAGCTGCTTCTTTATTTTGAACTCTGTCAAGGTAGAATTAGCTGCTTCTTTATTTTGAACTCTGTCAAGGCAGAATAAGTTGCTTCTTTATTTTGAACACAGTCAAGGCAGAATAAGCTGCTTCTTTATTTTGAACTCTGTCAAGGCAGAATAAGTTGCTTCTTTATTTTGAACTCTGTCAAGGCAGAATAAGTTGCTTCTTTATTTTGAACTCTGTCAAGGCAGAATAAGCTGCTTCTTTATTTTGAACTCTGTCAAGGCAGAATAAGCTGCTTCTTTATTTTGAACACAGTCAAGGCAGAATAAGTTGCTTCTTTATTTTGACCTCTCTCAACGCAGAATAAGTTGCTTCTTTATTTTGAACTCTGTCAAGGCAGAATAAGTTGCTTCTTTATTTTGAACTCTGTCAAGGCAGAATAAGTTGCTTCTTAATTTTGACCTCAATCAAGGCAGAATAAGTTGCTTCTTTATTTTGAACTCTGTCAAGGCAGAATAAGTTGCTTCTTTGTTTTGAACTCTGTCCAGGCAGAATAAGTTGCTTCTTTATTTTGAACTCTGTCAAGGCAGAATAAGTTGCTTCTTTATTTTGAACTCTGTCAAGGCAGAATAAGCTGCTTCTTTATTTTGAACTCTGTCAAGGCAGAATAAGCTGCTTCTTTATTTTGAGCTCTGTCAAGGCAGACTAAGTTGCTTCTTTATTTTGAACTCTGTCAAGGCAGAATAAGTTGCTTCTTTATTTTGAACTCTGTCAAGGCAGAATAAGCTGCTTCTTTATTTTGAACTCTGTCAAGGCAGAATAAGTAGCTTCTTTATTTTGAACTCTGTCAAGGCAGAATAAGCTGCTTCTTTATTTTGAACTCTGTCAAGGCAGAATAAGTTGCTTCTTTATTTTAAACTCTGTCAAGGCAGAATAAGCTGCTTCTTTATTTTGAACACAGTCCAGGCAGAATAAGCTGCTTCTTTATTTTGACCTCTGTCAAGGCAGAATAAGTTGCTTCTTTATTTTGACCTCGGTCAAGGCAGAATAAGTTGCTTCTTTATTTTGAACACAGTCAAGGCAGAATAAGTTGCTTCTTTATTTTGACCTCAATCAAGGCAGAATAAGTTGCTTCTTTATTTTGAACTCTGTTAAGGCAGAATAAGCTGCTTCTTTATTTTGAACTCTGTCAAGGCAGAATAAGCTGCTTCTTTATTTTGAACTCTGTCAAGGCAGAATAAGCTGCTTCTTTAATTTGAACACAGTCAAGGCAGAATAATCTGCTTCTTTGTGTTGAACTCTGTCAAGGCAGAATAAGTTGCTTCTTTATTTTGAACTCTGTCAAGGCAGAATAATTTGCTTCTTTATTTTGAACTCTGTCAACGCAGAATAAGCTGCTTCTTTATTTTTAACTCTGTCAAGGCAGAATAAGTTGCTTCTTTATTTTGAACTCTGTCAAGGCAGAATAAGTTGCTTCTTTATTTTGAACTCTGTCAAGGCAGAATAAGTTGCTTCTTTATTTTGAACTCTGTCAAGGCAGAATAAGTTGCTTCTTTATTTTGAACTCTGTCAAGGCAGAATAAGTTGCTTCTTTATTTTGAACTCTGTCAAGGCAGAATAAGTTGCTTCTTTATTTTGAACTCTGTCAAGGCAGAATAAGCTGCTTCTTTATTTTGAACTCTGTCAAGGCAGAATAAGCTGCTTCTTTATTTTGAGCTCTGTCAAGGCAGAATAAGTTGCTTCTTTTTTTTGAACTCTGTCAAGGCACAATAAGTTGCTTCTTTATTTTGAACTCTGTCAAGGCAGAATAAGTTGCTTCTTTATTTTGAACTCTGTCAAGGCAGAATAAGTTGCTTCTTTATTTTGAACTCTGTCAAGGCAGAATAAGTTGCTTCTTTATTCTGAACTCTGTCAAGGCAGAATAAGTTGCTTCTTAATTTTGACCTCTGTCAAGGCAGAATAAGTTGCTTCTTTATTTTGAACTCTGTCAAGGCAGAATAAGTTGCTTCTTTATTTTTAACTCTGTCAAGGCAGAATAAGTTGCTTCTTTATTTTGAACTCTGTCAAGGCAGAGTAAGCTGCTTCTTTATTTTGAACTCTGTCAAGGCAGAATAAGCTGCTTCTTTATTTTGAACTCTGTCAAGGCAGAATAAGTAGCTTCTTTATTTTGAACTCTGTCAAGGCAGAATAAGCTGCTTCTTTATTTTGAACTCTGTCAAGGCAGAATAAGTTGTTTCTTTATTTTGAACTCTGTCAAGGCAGAATAAGCTGCTTCTTTATTTTGTAACACAGTCCAGGCAGAATAAGCTGCTTCTTTATTTTGAACTCTGTCAAGGCAGAATAAGTTGCTTCTTTATTTTGACCTCGGTCAAGGCAGAATAAGCTGCTTCTTTATGTTGAACACAGTCAAGGCAGAATAAGTTGCTTCTTTATTTTGACCTCTGTCAAGGCAGAATAAGTTGCTTCTTTATTTTGAACTCTGTTAAGGCAGAATAAGCTGCTTCTTTATTTTGAACTCTGTCAAGGCAGAATAAGCTGCTTCTTTATTTTGAACTCTGTCAAGGCAGAATAAGCTGCTTCTTTATTTTGACCTCTGTCAAGGCAGAATAAGCTGCTTCTTTATTTTAAACACAGTCAAGGCAGAATAAGTTGCTTCTTTATTTTGACCTCTGTCAAGGCAGAATAAGTTGCTTCTTTATTTTGAACACAGTCAAGGCAGAATAAGTTGCTTCTTTATTTTGACCTCTGTCAAGGCAGAATAAGTTGCTTCTTTATTTTGACCTCTGTCAAAGCAGAATAAGCTGCTTCTTTATTTTGAACTCTGTCAAGGCAGAATAAGCTGCTTCTTTATTTTGAACTCTGTCAAGGCAGAATAAGCTGCTTCTTTATTTTGAACACAGTCAAGGCAGAATAATCTGCTTCTTTGGTTTGAACTCTGTCAAGGCAGAATAAGTTGCTTCTTTATTTTGAACTCTGTCAAGGCAGAATAAGTTGCTTCTTTATTTTGACCTCTGTCAAGGCAGAATAAGCTGCTTCTTTATTTTGAACTCTGTCAAGGCAGAATAAGCTGCTTCTTTATTTTGAACTCTGTCAAGGCAGAATACGTTGCTTCTTTATTTTGAACTCTGTCAAGGCAGAATAAGTTGCTTCTTTATTTTGAACTCTGTCAAGGCAGAATAAGTTGCTTCTTTATTTTGAACACTGTCAAGGCAGAATAAGTTGCTTCTTTATTTTGAACACTGTCAAGGCAGAATAAGTTGCTTCTTTATTTTGAACTCTGTCAAGGCAGAATAAGCTGCTTCTTTATTTTGAACTCTGTCAAGGCAGAATAAGTTGCTTCTTTATTTTGAACTCCCTCAAGGCAGAATAAGTTGCTTCTTTATTTTGAACTCTGTCAAGGCAGAATAAGTTGCTTCTTTATTTTGAACTCTGTCAAGGCAGAATAAGTTGCTTCTTTATTTTGAACTCTGTCAAGGCAGAATAAGCTGCTTCTTTATTTTGAACTCTGTCAAGGCAGAATAAGCTGCTTCTGTATTTTGAACTCTGTCAAGGCAGAATAAGCTGCTTCTTTATTTTGAACTCTGTCAAGGCAGAATAAGTTGCTTCTTAATTTTGACCTCTGTCAAGGCAGAATAAGTTGCTTCTTTATTTTGAACTCTGTCAAGGCAGAATAAGTTGTTTCTTTATTTTGAACTCTGTCAAGGCAGAATAAGTTGCTTCTTTATTTTGAACTCTGTCAAGGCAGAATAAGCTGCTTCTTTATTTTGAACTCTGTCAAGGCAGAATAAGTTGCTTCTTTATTTTGAACACAGTCAAGGCAGAATAAGCTGCTTCTTTATTTTGAACTCTGTCAAGGCAGAATATGTTGCTTCTTTATTTTGAACTCTGTCAAGGCAGAATAAGCTGCTTCTTTATTTTGACCTCTGTCAAGGCAGAATAAGCTGCTTCTTTATTTTGAACTCTGTCAAGGCAGAATAAGTTGCTTCTTAATTTTGACCTCTGTCAAGGCAGAATAAGTTGCTTCTTTATTTTGACCTCTGTCAAGGCAGAATAAGTTGCTTCTTTATTTTGAACTCTGTCAAGGCAGAATAAGCTACTTCTTTATTTTGACATCTGTCAAGGCAGAATAAGTTGCTTCTTTATTTTGAACTCTGTCAAGGCAGAATAAGCTGCTTCTATATTTTGAACTCTGTCAAGGCAGAATAAGTTGCTTCTTTATTTTGAACTCTGTCAAGGCAGAATAATTTGCTTCTTTATTTTGACCTCTGTCGAGGCAGAATAAGCTGCTTCTTTATTTTGAACACAGTCAAGGCAGAATAAGCTGCTTCTTTATTTTGAACTCTGTCAAGGCAGAATAAGCTGCTTCTTTATTTTGAACTCTGTCAAGGCAGAATAAGCTGCTTCTTTATTTTGACCTCTGTCAAGGCAGAATAAGCTGCTTCTTTATTTTGAACACAGTCAAGGCAGAATAAGTTGTTTCTTTATTTTGAACTCTGTCAAGGCAGAATAAGTTGCTTCTTTATTTTGAACTCTGTCAAGGCAGAATAAGTTGCTTCTAGCAGCACCTGCCCAGATGTGGCAACAGTACTCCATTATTAATGCATAAGTTCTATAATGAATGTATAGCCTCTTGCTTTTTAAAATGTGTAAAACTGCTAGACTTTGAAATTCCCTTCCGGGTGCCTACTTCCACAACTGTACTGACTTGCAGAAGTTCAAGTGTAACGTGAACCAACATCTTGCTGCTCAACTCCCTCCATAGTAACCCTATAGCTAATGTCCCTGATAGTAGCCCCCTACACCAAAGCAGCAATGTTCCTTATTTGGGGTGAAAATTTAATAAAAAAAATGTACCCAGTATCCTATTTATGGGAGAGTCAATATCTCGTTTTCTAAATAAAATAAATACTTGTTTCCTTTCAGTTTGTGTATTGTAACTGATTTTTAGTATTACTCAAAGATTAAACTCGACAATAAAAAAAAGTAGATACGCATGGGACTTGATGGGTTCATATAATTTTGTTTTTTTTTATTTGCAAATAATTTAATTATGATTATTAACGACTAATATTCTGGCGTCCGTTTGAAGCCAATTTCTTTTATTCGTGTCGTCAAAGAATTCCAAAATATCAGCAAAGATATTCCCGATATGATGCGATTATTCTCATCTTAAAGGTTTTGTTTTTCCCCCGTGAAATTCCAATAATTTGATTGAGTACGAATCTCTAGGTGCAAATCAGATTCATCTGACGATAATACGGTGCAATAAACGAAGTGTTAGGAAAATCGATGGCATAACTTCAGGATGATATTTTATACGCGTAAAAAGAAGCTTATTGCGTGGGAGTTGCCTTAGTAAAAGCACTCCATTACACGTCTCATCTTATTTAGCGTCTATTTCTTCTCTTCATTGTTTTTCGTTTTGTGTTCATCATATTTACTTACCTGCAGTTTGTCTGTTTCTTTCTGTTGGTCCGTCACGCTTAAGTTTGAAATAGTATTTTCGTCGGTAAACGCACAAATTGAATGGTCATATCTTATTTTAGATACGTCCAAGTAATTTTACGAGAATCTGTGTCCGATGGTCTTTACCTCCAAAGCTTTAAATAGCATTTGTATATGCAACTCTATAAAAGACTGTCCATTCATTTGTCTGTCACGCTTTAGTTTGAAATCGTATTTCGTCAAAAAGCGCCCAAATTGAATGGCCGTACCTTATTTTATATACGTCCGAGCAGCTTTATGAGAATTTGTCTCGAATGGTCTGTCACGTGTAAGCTTTAAATAAAATTTGTATATACATCTCTATAAAAAGACTGTCCATTCGTTTGTCTGTTACACTTTAGTTTGAAATAGCATTTTCATTGTTAAACGTGAAATACTTGAATGCCTACTAGACAATACCCTCGAGTGTTTAAGGTCTCTCTATACAAGTATTTGTCAGGACAACCTGGTACGAGGATAGTTTCCTAGAAAGTAAACTCTTAATAATTATTCGAAATAACACAGTATTCGAGCACAAATAAGATCTCCTTGCTATGGTCAACTCACACTGGCATTTACGAGGAATGATGCACTTTCTTCAAGTGATGCCACCTCAGGTAACAACACGAAGCCAGAATTGAGGAATTCCTGTCCTGCAATCCAGTAAGACCAAGACACCACAAGGAAGATATAATATAGCATTAAAATGGTCAATTAAAAAGAGGAAAATTATGTTTCGAACCTCTTTACTAACCCAGTGTTTGAGAGATAAACGGGAACTTTAATGGAACGTTCAAATATCTATGTATCTCATATAGAGATCAAGTGTTAACCCCTAAGAAGAGGACCCTTTGATTTCTGAGAACTTCGACGGAAGTAAAATGCAACAGACAATTGTCCTGCATATATTAAGTAATCAAATCAAACCTATAATATAAATCACATGTCTGTTTAAATGTATGTATGTATGTATGTATGTATGTATGTATATATGTCAGAGGCGACGGATATTCACGAGATCGGTATGGTTTTGAAGCTTAATTCTTCGGACGACAAATCTCTATGTACAGAGGTTTGTCAGGTCAATCTGGCACAAGGATATTTTTCCCTACAAGTAAACCATGACTAAATATTCAAAATCACATAGTATTTGCGGCCCAAATAAGATCTCAGTATGAATAACCCATAACCAATGATGCATCTTATCCAAGTGATGCCACCTCAGGTAACAACAGGAAGCTAGATAACCCACCAGACTAGATGAATTCCTGTCCTTAAATCTAGTAAGACCAAGACACCACAAGGAAGATATACTATAACATTAAAATGGTTCAATAAAAAGAGGAAAATTCTGTTTCGAACCTCTTTACTAACTCAGTGTTTGAGAGATAAAGGGGAACTTTAACGGAACATTTGAATATGCATGTATCTCATATAGAGATCAAGTGTTAATCCCAAGAAAGGGGCCCTTTGGTTTCTGAGAACTTTGACTGAAGTAAAATGAAACATGAGGGGGGGCATAATCAAAAAGTTCCAAACTCAAGTGAATAGACATACACAAAACATGTTAAAAATCAAATTTATATATCAAACAAGTCTTTACACTGAAACACTTATTGCAATGCCTATTGTTTATAAATTAATTTCTAGATTGAAGTTTAAACTCCAAATGATACGTTATATATATATATATATATATATATATATATATATATATATATATGAACAAATGATTAATAAAACATGTTAAAAGACATCTTGAAAAAGAGTTAAAAACATTTAATTTTAAAAAGGAAGCACAAGATAAGTGGATATGTTTAAAAAGGTATATATATAAGTATTTCTATCTGTTTGTCTGTCTGTCTGTCTGTCTCTCTCTCTCTCTCTCTCTCTCTCTCTCTATATATATATATATATATATATATAGTAATTTATAAAATGTATATGCCGAATAAGCTACACTGAATATTCCGCGTTTCATCCACTCAAGGATTCTTTATGCATAAATCTATACTTTCGTATATTAATTTTATGTGAGTAAATTAAGTAGTCATATATATATATATATATATAGATAGATAGATAGATAGAAATACAGATAGAAATATATATATATATATATAGATAGATAGATAGATAGAAATACATATGTTTAATATATGAAGAATATTAGCACGTTTGGTAGTCTGTGACACATTTGGTAAATAGGATACATCAATACTATCAAAAGTAGAACCGTTATGATAAGAATGACGAGGAGGCGAAGACGGATAGAAAGAGTGAGGAAGAAGACCACTAACCAAACTTCTACTGGAAGTGTACAAAGAATATTGGACTTTTAGGGAAGCTTATTGAACTTGAATGTCTACTAGACACTGTCCTCGAGTATCTAAGATCTCTCTTTACAGAGGTTTGTCAGGTCAACCTGGCACAAGGGTACCTTTTCCTAGAAGTAAACCCTGACGAAATATTCACATTGCATTTGTGACCCAAAATCATGTAGGATTTGTGATATCTCAGTATGGATAACCCACAACCAATGGTGCACCTTCTCCGAGTGATGCCACCTCAGGTAGCAACACGAAGCTTGATACTCTACAAGAGTAGATGGATTCTCATCCTGGAATCATATAAGAACAAGAGATCACAGGAAAGATATGCTATAACATATTAAAAGGGTCAATTTGGGAAAGTAAAATAATGTTCCCAACCTTATTACTAACTCAGTGTTTGAGAAGAACTTTAATGTATTTTTTTTTTATAATCACGTTCATCCCCAAACAAATCACATCGCCACTTCGAAGTAAAGAGATGCTATTTAAGACCATGTTTCGGGAAGATGAGAAAGATGTATTTTTATTGCATTTTCACCCCACACAAGGCACAGTGCCACTTTGATGTAGGGAGCTACTATCTGGGACATAAGTTGCAGGGATACTATGTAGGGAGTTGAGCAGCAACATGTCTGTTCACATTACACTTGAACTTCTGGATGCCAGTGCAGTCAAATAAGCAGGAACCCGGAAGGGAATTCCAAAGTCTAGCAGTCATAGGGAAGAAACTATTAGAGTAGAAGGGTTTCTGGCATCTGAGGTTCTCTACTGTGTTGGGGTGGGATTTTGCTGCTTTTGTTTTTTGAGGGTAATTACGTCGAGGGGCACAAGTGCTTGTAGTTCGTCCTACCATTAAAATACTTGTAAAACAGACAGAGGGATGCAACATTTTGTCGATGGGAAAGAGATTGGAGCATAGCTGACAGTGCAGGATCTATTAGGTTGGTGACTCTTTTTTGAACCTGTCCACGAGTGAGAGACTTGTAGCAGATGCACCAGCCCAAATGTGACAATAGTAATCCATACATGGGCGAATGGTGGCTTTATAGAGGAACACGATACTCTCAGGCGTAAGTGACTTCCTAGCATAATAGAGAGAGAACCGACCTTCTTTGCAATGGCCTCGATGTATTCCAACTCATGTTCCTATGAAGGTTAAGCCAAGGAGTTTGAACGAAGTACTTTCAGGTAATGTATCATTAGCCATGGCTAATAGTGGTTGAGAAGGTTTCTTGCAATTATTAAAGGAAAGAAGTTTAGTCTTAGCAGCATTGATTATTACAATCTATTTTTGTCCCCATTCCACCACAAACTGAACGTCCTGTTCTAGGGTTTCCGACATTGCCTTGAATATGTGTTCATTCATTTCCCCCTCGTGTCTGTTATAGAGCGTGGTGTCATCAGCAAATATATCTATCTCGGAGACAATTCTGTGAAGGAGGTAATTTATGAATATCAGGAATAATAAAGGTCCAATGATCGGTTCCTGAGGTACATTTATATTGTACTAGCCTGGGTGTCCGGTGTTTCCCGGGTGTTTGGAGGTGTGTGCTGAGCGAAAAAAAAAATGCGGTAGTAGGAAGGCAGGCTGGAATCCGTACCGCGAAGGAAGAAAAGAAAGTTAAAAAAAGCGTGACGCATTAACTGTTTCACCCATCGACGAACCGGAAGTGACGTATGTATGCATGTATATCTGCCTAAAACTTTTGACAGAGTCGACGGGTTTTCACGAGATTGGTATTGTTTTATAGCTTGACCCTTCCGACGACAAATATCGAAAAACATTAATCACTTCACCCTCAACTAGGCACTTTTCTACAGGGGGGGGGGATCGGTTTTTTTCGCCGATATTTTTCAAAGTCATCGCCTCTTTTCGATTGACTAGCCTTAATTTAAACCTTCACCACTTCCTATTTGGCGATGGGCGCAACAGCAAAGACGTCACTTTTTTCACATTCTTTTTCTCCTTCGCGGTACAGGTTCGAGCCTGCCTGCCTACTACCTCTTTTTTTTTCTCAAAACATACCTCCAAACACCCGGGCAACACCGGGCACCCAGGCTAGTCACACACACGCACACACACACACACACACACACACACACACACATATATATATATATATATATATATATATGTAATGGTATTTGAAAACGAAGCTATGTCAAAGAGTAGCTACTCTCATTTTTGTTTAGGATTGCTATATTGACTTTTATAAAGCTAAAATTTGTGAATTTGGCTCTTTTTTTAATAGCAGTTTGGTCTTAAATGTTTTTAGCCTTTTATAAAGTGTAACGTACGGAGTAACTAAGGTAGGAACAAGCAGAATATTATATAGATTTGAAGCCGTACATCTAGAAACAGAAAAATTATAAATTTACAATTGACAGTAGTCGATTATAAATGTTTGGGGAATATAACAGAACTTGTTTTGTTTATGGAAAGTCATAATCGTGAAATGAAGATACGACAGCTTCAGAGGTCAACTGGGATCGTATTACATAAGTGTAAAGAAGATCATGTTGGAGTCCCAGCCAGCTCCCTGGGAATCAGCAAAAAAAATTCACACAGAGTTTGGAGGGAGGAAGGCAATCTTTATGCGGGTTTGCCATGATGTAACGATTCATCCCGGGCGTAGCCGAATGGTCCGCTTCTGCATGTAAGTGAATGCGCAATCAATTGAGTTTTGAGAAAGACCTTGAGTTTCCAAAGTTGGAGCGAGTTTGAAGAAATTTATAGTTCAGTCAACCAAGCTGTGCAACATACCCTCCCCCGCCCCCGGTTGCTCTTAGTCTTCGCATGTAACAGTCGTAACCGTGACAAATATTCCCATGACGATAGTTCCATCTGCAGAAGAAACGCGTCCTGAAACACATAGCATCTAGAACCTCAGCCAACACCCTTTATTCAAGTTCCTTGTAAATTCGAGGATATATATATTTACCAGAAATACAAGATAAAACCTTTGTTCTGTCGGTGAGATCTTATCTCGGACGAAGAATCTTGACGTCATTAATATATAACATATTAATCCTAACACGACAATGAAATAATTTAAGTGTTGCGTAATAAGGTCGATAAAACTGTTGCATTTCTACTGTTTATAACAGAATGACGTCACAATCAATGGCGGCGATGGATGGTTGGTTGTTTGGAGGATTATGCACGTACAGGAATTCGATTAGTTGATTTTCTTATTTCCAAATTATCAACAAACTGATATCCTTTTTAGCTGTTGTATATAACAATTTGCAACCACTTGAAACGCCCCTTTCTGAAATGGTATTATCACTTTAGCAGCATGGCGTTCAATTCGGTCATTGTCATTTCATTTGATTGACCTGACTTTGATTACAAATGTGTAACCTTTTGCCGAAAATGACCGTTTAAAAATCATACTTTTAACTTCTTTTTGACAATTGATCAAGTTTGTTGCTAATTCCCGTACAGGTTACTGCGACACTTTCATAATTTTTATGTAAAGAACTCTTTATACATTTGATAATTATTTTGTCGGCTCTTACATTTGTCCCCAGGTGCATGTCTTTGTTAAAATTATTTCTCGGTACACACAGCCTTGATATCCAACAAAATCAGCACTATATATATCTATCTATATCTATCTATCTATCTATCTATCTATCTATCTATATATATATATATATATATATATATATATATAATTTAATTGGAATTCTTTATTGAGCTGGGTATTATTTATTAATTTATTTATTGTGGACTATTATCCTCATCTTTCTTAGTTGTGAAACACCATCGAAACGTCGTAAAACAACTAAAAAAAAAAAAATTAGGATAATAGTTCGCAATAAATAAATTAATACATAATACTCATCTCAATAATGAAATCAATTAAATAATATATACCATTCGATACGGTATATGGAACCATGGAAGATCAGATAATAAATAAACGTGGATTCATAAGACTAAAAAAATCCAACCTTGATCAACCTTCAGGACCCGTGGCGCAGTTGATAGAGACGTTGAATCTGTACGGCTCCAGGGGAGAATTGTCTGAAGATAGCGGTTTCAATCCTACCAAAAGCCGGCCAGAGGCTTCCTTGGCCAAAAACGTGGTGAGACGACAACAACTATGGAAGGCAGTAATTGCTGAGAGTGCAGTTAGGAGATTCGGAGTTACTATCCCGTCGTTCTTACCACCTGACGAAGGCCAGAGGAATAGTTGGCCGAAACGTCGTGAAACAACAACTAATAAAGATGAGGATAATAGTCCGCAATAAAGAAATTAATAAAATCAGCACTTTTTATATTAAAAAAAATATTGTGGCCACAATATTTGCGAAAGAAAACCTGAATAACAAGAAATATTACGTAGGTATGACATCCTTAGATTTCAAAATTCGATATTATGACCACAAAAGTACATTCAACAATAAAAAAACACCGTATGAAAACAACACTAGCAAATAAATACTGGGAACTCAAGGAAAGTGGACATTCGCCGGAAGTCGAATGGAAAATAATAAGACAAGCTACCACGTGTAGGAACCTAGACGACCCATGTAGATTATGCCTTCATGAAAAATTTGCTATTTTGTACTTTAAAGAACCCCAACATCTATTAAACTGTAGAAGCAAACAACTGTGTTCACAAGATAAAATTTACGCTAGGATAGCGATACAAAATAGTTTTAAAACTACCAAAAACAATAGAAAATAAACAAATAAATAAATTAAATGAACATGAATATACATAAACGATCACAAATATATGTATGTATATATATGTATATATATATGTGTATATATGTATGCACACACATATATATATATATTAATATATAAACCAACATTAAAAAAACAAAAAAACACTAACCTAGATTTAAAACATCAAGAAACTAAATATCCAGGCTAAATAGAGCACACACAAAGGACAAGGTCAACTAGAGGTCAAATAGGCCTTTGTCCTATAAGTGCATGCTCATTGGCTGATAGGAAGGGCGCAGTGGATACTAGAAAGGTCACTTACTTTTAAACAAGTTTCCGTTATGTTTTCATATTATACTATGTTAAAATCTATAAAGTTGGATAGAACGTATAAAGTTATAAAAGTACTTTAAGATTTACATGAGATTCGAACTCTGGTATGGCATGTAAAAAAAACTTCACTGAGTTTACATCATAGAAAACTGCCGAAATAATGTGTGTTCTGCTTATTTTGTTTTCATATATATATATATATATATATATATATATATATATATATATATATATATATATATATATATATATATATATATATATATCCATTCTCTGTATACCCCCTTATGTATGATTTCAAATTTTTAGACCAAAATTCTTCTGAGTACTTTTGTAGAGACCGCAGATGTCAATGTTTTAAAACGTTTCCCCCAATTTTGACCCCTTAACATTTATTTTTTTGGTCTCAGATCAAAAAAAAAAAAAGTTTTGGCTGCAGCAATGGTGTTTCGGTTAATTTACGTTTTGTATTGTCTCCTCTTTCCGATGGAAATCAGTTTTGTACACGGTAATCTATCTCTTTCGGGGGATGTCAGTTTAAAAAGCGTGTTTAGTTCTGTTTAGTTTTCAAAGATAAAGAAAATAACATAATTTTTTTTCTTTTTACACAAGAATTACAACTTATCAAGGCCCGGAGGCCACTCGAGATAAGGGTTACTGGGTATACATTAGTCAATGTAATTATAGTGTAGTAAACATAAGTAGTGCAAGTTTTGTAAGTTGGATTACTTAGGGGCACGGTTCATCAAGAACTTGTTTACGTTGGACTTGAAGACAATCAGATTGTAGTCAGCTGGCAAGCAGGTCAAAGGAAAAGAGGTCCATAGGCGTGCAGTTCTAAAAAAGAAACTTTGTTTATGGAATCTACATTTATCTTTAGGCACAGATAAAAAATGTGGGAAATTATTGGTAGTGGTTTTGTCTATAAGAGTGTTTTTTAAGGAAGTTTGGTGGGTGGCATAGATTGAAGCTCAGACGAACACCTGCCATTGAAATAACGATAAAGCAGAGACAGGCTCGCACCGTTTCTTCTTTGGGAAAGAGGTTGCGAGGCATCCTCCACAAAGCTATAAAGTCTATTTTTGGACTGCCAAGGCAGGATAAGCTGCTTCTGGCAGCTCCAGCCCAGATGTGGCAACAGCACTCCATCATTGGTCTGGCTTTTATATAGGTAGAGAATTGCAGTGAGATATCTACTGGAACGGTAGAAGGATCCTACCATTTTTCCAGCGACCTTGGTAATGGATTTGATATGTGATCCATTCCGTGATCATAAAGAAATATAAACAAAAAAAAAAAACAAATTAACAGAAAGGACAAATTAATATATATATATATATATATATATATATATATATATATATAAAATATATTTTAGTCATCGACATACAGTCCTGTTTCGTTGTTTCACAACTCATCAGTGCCGCTAGACTAACACCTATCCCAAACCGAGGATCGAACCTAGAACTGTCGTGATGACAGTCGGCAGTTCTCCCCCCTGACTACGGAAGCGGTGGCCGCACTTAATGTGTCCGAATGTCTATTTAAATAAACATCCGTCCGCCACTCGTAAAGTGCTCAAACGTTTGTTT
>NC_136514.1:46898422-46918422 GCF_053919585.1 Euprymna scolopes | reverse complement strand
TTATTTATGCAGAATACGGGCCTTGTTGAAATAATAACGTTTTTATTTAGAAACTCATTTTTGACCAAACTATCCAACAGATTCCTCCATGAATTTGATGAAAAAAGTTATATATCTGCACATAATTGTTTATTGAAATTATTTCTTAGAAACTCACTCAATATATGTTACCGTGACATAGGCTGACATATATTCGGTGGGTTTTAAAAGTATTTTGTATAGTTTTTCATGTTCAACTCATTTTCCCAAACTTACTGTGTTCAACAGAGAGTGCAGCGCCATTTAAAATTTTCCAATACATCGGTAAGCACTGTATGTGTTTCGAGCTGAATAAACGTGTTACATTAAATAGCAACACTAAAAACTTATCCAGTTAAGTAGAAAAGTAAGTTATCTTAACTTTGATAACATTTTTTGTTATATATTTGTTTTTTGACAACTTTTTCGAATCTATGTGTTTAGTAATACAAACCCAACTGTTGTCATTTAAAAAAATTAATTATCCTTCGACTTTAATTTGTTTGTTTGATTATTGTTTGTTTATTCTGGAAATTTATAATTCAGTTGTTGTAGTATTTTGCTTCAAACATGATTTTACATACATAATTCTTGATTTTGCTTTCATTTGTATTAATGAAATTTTGTTGGTAAAATAATAAACGAATTTTATTCTTTTAAATCCATGAAACAACAAAATACTTATTTACAAAATGTTGTTTCGCAGAAACAACGCACAGCATTTCACCTTTGACACAACACCTTTGAACACCTTTGAATTACTTACAGCATTTCACCTTTGACACCTTTGAATTACTTATTTGGAACAATTAACCTTCAATAAGTTCGGTGTTAGTATAAATCGTATTTCTTATTGGGCTCTATTTTTCAATGCAAATTGTGAAGTTTTCTAATGTTTTTGTAAATAACTGTCATGGCCGCTTGAAATATAAACACATAAAATATTTAATATAAAAAATAACAACGTCGTCTTAATGCTTCATAAACCGCTCGTAACCTTGAAATTATATATATATATATGTATGTATATATATATATATATATATATATATATATATATATATATATATATGTATATATGTATTCCTATGAATTATGTTAAAAACCCATTTTTCTATTCATTGAAAAAGAAAATACAATTTTCTTATACATGGGTCGTGGATTTGCATTTATCTGCAAAAGGATCTAGCTAATTTGCATATTCTTTTGAACATTCATTTTAATTAATTAGTTTCTTCGGTTCTCTTATGAGATTACCATCTTTAGTTAACTATTACGTGTAATTATATTCAGGCAGATATTCTACACGATTTATATTTGCGTAATGTTTGCGTAAAAAGATTATAGTAAACATAAACCTCTCTCTATATATATTTATGTATGCGTATATATATTTGTTTAAAAACTTTGCCTACCAAACTCCTCTGTCATTCTTTTGTCTACAGACATGAAACTTAATATATAGCGTATTAGAACCCAGGCGAAGCTTTATATTTGTGTTTTAGCCAGAGAAAATCGGTGCAAAAGTTTGAAAATTAAAAAATGGAATATACCAGGTGCAGATCGAACTACGGCATTACGAATATGCATACGCAACTTAATAGCTATTGGTTCATGTTTTAATTTTTATCCTCGCAATAAACATACCTTCATAGCTCACGAATTAACGTCAAAGGAAAAAGTAAATCGTAAGCTAAACGTTTAGTTTGGATTCTCAATTGTTGCACACGAGTTTTTTTAACTTTAAAAATCATTACTATATATTGGGTCCAATAATAAATACGAATCTATATTAATCAAAATATCATATTTAAGCGTATTTTACGACCACACAATGCCGGGCGACATGCCAGTATATATATATATATATATATATATATATATATATATATATATATATATATATATATATATATGCAAATTTGTCTGCCTGAGTGTGTGTGAGAGACAGTTCCTTATAGTCTCCGAAACGGCTGAACAGATGTTCTTTAAATTTTACAGAACTTTAGCGTATAAGTCGGGGAGTGATCTTAGTCAAGTTTTGTCTCAGAATACATCCGATAATTACCGATAATCAATAATTTTTTTGCATCACATGGTCTGTAGGTTCAAACTCCACGGGTAAATTTCTTAATTTTTTTTTTCATTAACTGCAAAGAATTGTATAAGACTTGAAAACTTATGAGCTTTTATTTTATTTAATTTAAATTTTTTTTTTTTTTTTTTTTTGCTGTATGGCGTGGTCTGTAGGTTTAAAGCCCGCACGGAAATTTCTTAATGTTTTTTTTTTTTTTTTTTTTAGTTAACTGGAAACAAGTTTATATAAAAAAATGTTATAAAAAAAATAGCAGGTTCTCTAAAGTTCAATGTAGTATAACATACATTTTGGACTAAGTTACTGCATGGAAGCATGTGAAGCTTCCTCTCGGGCGATTTCACGAGTTCGATGACAATAAAAATATAGGAGTGTGAAATATTCGTTTATCATGATTCAATCCCGAGCAACGTCGGGTCTCCCTGCTAGTATATATATATATATATATATATATATATATATATATATATATATATATGTGTGTGTGTGTATGTGTGTGTGTGTATTTGAGAATTTGAAACATACATATATATATATATATATGTGTGTGTGTGTGTGTGTGTGTGTGTGTGTATTTGCGACTTCGAGTAGTTTTTACTTTGTACATAGAATTTGTCATAAAGCACTCATTCTTAATCAATATTTTTTACCCATGAAAAACAGACAAAGTGTCTAGTAAATAAATAAACACAAAAAGAAAAAAATATATGCCAGTACAAACATAACGATGCTGAATTATAAGCAAACCTTTACTTACATATGCGATTTCATATTGGTAATGAATCCCATCAAGGAATTGAGTTTTTGTATAATTCGTTGCAACGAAATGTGCTTATGTTTTTTCGAGGCTTTCTTGGAGCTCTTAGAATTCTTCCGGTTTCTCCCCGAGTCCGTTCTGTCGAAAACGGCGGATCTTCTTTTTTTACCTATTTTGAACGGGATAGGTTACAAGATGACCCCCTCCCCCAAAATGTTTTTCTTTGGGATCGCATCAAGTGCAGCTGAATTGCCGAAACAGTCACGAGCGACCTTACCCACTTAAAACGGACATGTGCGTGTTGTATTGTTACTGTTGCTCTTTCTTTGTTTTTTTTTTGTTTTGTTTTTCTAACAGGGGGTGGGAGTGGCCTTGGCTCATCAAATGTTGACGTATTCTAATCTTCTTATGAAATAAGGTTTAATCTCTTAACGGATTTCACAAGGTTAGAGGTAAAAGTGTCGGCTTTCTGTATCAAACGATTGACCTACTTACGTGTTTGAACTTTTGTGATGAGGACTGATTATTCGGACTACTATTCTCACCGTATTATTTTCAGAACGTTTCGTTCGATATAACCTCTGACTTTGTTGAACTCTGGGAAAACTATATATATATATATATATATATATATATATATATATATATATATATATATATATATATATATATATATATATATATATATATATAATAAATTCCACAGCCAAACAACGTCGCAGCCCACAAGAGCCATGACAGTCAAAGAACAGTCAAGAAACTATATATAGTTTATAAAATATAATTATCCACTGACATGTGTTACGACTCATCAGAGTGGCTGAATCTAGCGAGATTTGAAATCGAGACCCTGCGGTAATGAGCTTAAACCCTTTATCCGCGCGTCCATACCGCTTGACTGTCTGGATGTATCGCGATTTATTTAGATGTTATTTGTTTTTGTTTTTGCGATATATATATATATATATATATATATATATATATATATATATATATATATATATATATATAAAATTCGTCCGTTTGTTTGTTCACAATTAGAGTAATACATACAAAAAGTTCTCTATTTTACTCTCTCATTTATTTCTATATATAGTATATAGTATATTGCAAACTAGATACAATAAAAAGATCATCTCAATTGCGTATTACATTAAGGACAATCGATTTTATTAAATAGTGGTATCTTAATGTTTCTAGCGAGAAAATTGTTATAATGGTTCTATTTAAAATCATTATTTAATAAATTTTAAACAATAATTATATTGATAACATATTTAATTAAATTTATTTGGAATTATTATTCCAACATCGATTTTTTTTTTAAATCTTTGTTTTAGAGTTATTTGCCCCTTCAAAACATAAACAAAAAATAAAAACTCACCTAATAAAATAATTTGGCAATCTCAATAAATTTCTAGCTTGAAAAAATAATTCCGAGTGAATAGAAAAATGTTTGGCTTTTATTGTTTTTTTAAATATAAAAAAAACAAAAAAAAAACACATTTACGAAAAACTGAATAAAAGGTTTCATGTGTTTGTTTTTATTATTCTATAAACGGCTATACAGAAATCGGTAGCTTTTTTACGATGTGACCCACATAAAAAAAGTAAAGATCTACTTTTTTTGGTCTAATGCGTTTAAATAGCATTTATAAATAATATTAAAGAAAGTCTAAAAAAAAATTAACATTTTAGAGTGGTGGCTCACTTTTCCATATTAATTTAACGTTAAATGATCACCCACTTTTTGGCCACCAAGCGTTCAACGAGACATGTCACCTCTAGCATCTTTTCAAGTTGGGCGATCGAGGGGGGGACAAAAATGCCACATACAATTTGTTCTTTTGTTGTTTTTTTCTGGTGGTGCAGGAGGGGCGGGAATTAAAATTTAAAACATAAAATAATGATTAATTTAATTAATTTTTATGAGACCACTCTGAACTTTCACTTAACAATTTCATAAACAAAACGAACCCCAAAATATGACAAATTACATTCGCATTACAAACACAAAAATTTCATTTGATTGTTTTTGGAATTTATTTTGGGTAGATCTTCATTTTTTTAGGGTTTCTACTTAATTGGCCAATTTTTTTTTTTTTTTTTTTTTTTTTTTTTGCGATCGCACGGGCATTCGCTGCTATTTTTGTTGAAACAAAAGTTGTAATGATTTATTTTTAATTATTTTTTTTTGGGGAGGGGCAGGTTCTTTCCAGTGCTCATTATCCGGAAAATAGTTTCTTCTCTTTGTTCCCCTTCTGCAGAAATATCTGGTGGAGAGGATATCACATACTTCTTTTTTGGGGCGATGTTTTTATTCGTTCTTTTAGTTTGGACGTCATGTGCGGGTTTCCACGTTGCCCGTGAAGAAAATGATTAGTATAGCAGGTGTGTTCCAAATGTCAACGTAGGCAACACCGGGTACCATGCTAGTGTCAAGCTGTGTTAGCTCGTGTTGTGTGGTTGGTTAATAGAGAGAAACGAAAAGACGCGTGTTGTTAGTTTTAAATATAAAACATGGAGGCCTTTATTTCCAGCGCGCATACGTGGTTGTTACAAAACAAGGATTGTCATGAAACGAAATGATAACGTTGTTACAAAACTAGGATTGTAACGAAACGATAACATCGTTACATTCCCCCTTTACCAATATGAAGATTATGATATTGAGCATATTCAAGATATGATAAAAGGTAAGGGCTAATTCAGGGTAGACTGCCTGAATAGCTACAGCGAAGCAGGGGATTATTCTGCCCCATGAATTGCTTGCTATACTTCTCTAGAAAATGTTCACAAGTTCATTTTTGATGGTGGTCGTACCATCCTGCCACTGCGAGTGTATTGTTGGGAGTCTCTTTGTGGAGACTGAGTTGTACATGCAGGTGGTTCTGCAAATGTTACATGCTTTGGCGTTTGTGGTGGTGTTAGCCTTATTGGAGCACTCCTAATATGCTGCCGGTTTCTCCGTAGCATATATCCGTTTGCAGTTTGTAGGAGATATGATCGGGGACCATCTGCTTGAGAAGCTACGGTTGCTAAGTCCCAGTTTCCGTGTGTAGGGTTTTGTGCTCTTACCCTCTGGCCAGGATATAAAGGTGGTAGGTCTTCCTTGAGCGCATGCTGGTCAAAATATTTCTTTTGCCTGCGTTGCCTTTGTTTAAAAGCATCATATATTTGATCCTGATCTTGGTGGTTGTTTTCTATTTTTGTTGCAATTGGGGATTGGATTCGTCTACCCATGAGTAGCTGTGCGGGGATGGGTATGGCGTTTGAGATAGGTGTGCAGCGCCAGTGCAATAATGCAATTTCGGGTGTTGTCCTAGATTGCTTGGCCTTTTTGAGGATGGTCTTGATGGTCCTTATCTGGCGCTCTATGAAACCATTTCCCTGTGGTCTTCGAGGTGAGGTGGTCTGATGATTGAAACCCCATTCTGTGGCAAATTCGTGGTAAAGGGCGCTTGAGAAGTACGGCCCGTTGTCACTAACCACTTTTGACGGTATGCCAAACTCCGCGAAGGTTTGTTGCGTTATTTTTATGACACCACTGCTTGGTGAGTGGGCAGGTAACTGTTTGATAACAGGGTACTTGGAGTAGTAGTCTGCTATGATCAGCCATTGATGTCCATGGAGCTCGAAAAGGTCTGTTCCAACTACGTCCCATGGCTTTGTCGGAATGTCGTGCTGCAGAAGAGGCTCTGACATTTGTGATGGCTGATGTTGTTGACAGATGCTATATGAGCTTGTGAATTGTTCGATGTCTCTGTTTATATTTTTCCAATAGACAGTGTCTTTGGCTAGGAGTTTGATTTTCTCCTGTCCTAAGTGAGCGGTGTGGAGTTGCTTTAGGATATCTTCTTGGAGGGTCTGAGGAATGACAATTTGTTGTCCTTTAAGGATAAGGCCGTCATCAATTGATAGCTGATCTCTTAGGCTCCAGAATTCTCTGATATCGGTAGGCAGTTGCTTGATTGTCTCAGGCCATCCCATGACAATGGTATCTCTTAGCTGGTTAAGCAGAGGGTCAGCTGTTGTGCAGTCTCTTAGTTTTTCAATGCGGTCAGCAGAGAAACGAATGGTGTCAACTCGAACATCCAGATCGATAGGGTCCGAATTACCAGGTGATGGCAGGCGTGATAACCCATCAGCCAATATGTTTTCGGATCCCTTGTTGTAGGATAATCTGAAATTATATCCCTGTAGCTGAATGAGCATTCGTTGTAGGCGAGCTGGAGCTGAGGTGAGAGGTTTGTCAATGATCATGACAAGAGGTTTGTGGTCAGTGACAATTTGGAAACCATGACCGTATAAATATGTGTGGAATCTATGTGTGCCAAACACGATTGCCAGTAGTTCCCGCTCGATACATGCGTATCGTTGTTCTGTTTGTGTCAGACTCTTGCTTGGGTATAAGACAGGCATTAAATTGCCAGCTGAGTCTGGTTGTAGAAGCACTGCTCCTATTCCATGAAGACTTGCGTCACAGTGTAAGTAGATTGGGCGCTTGGGGTCAAAGTAGTGAAGCAGGGACGTTTCAGACACTTCACTCTTCAGGTTTGTGAAAACAGTCTGGTGGGGTGGCTCCCATTGGAATTCTGACTCTTTGTGAAGTAAGTCACGTAATACAGTGGTTTTTGAGCTGAAATCCTTAATAAAGCGGGATAGGTATGTCATTACACTTAGAAACTGTTGCAGTTCTGTTTTATTGCGTGGTTCTGGCATTTCCTGTAGGTCTCGTACCTTTGCTGGGTAAGGTTTCATTCCAGAATGGATGTATATATTTCCGAAGAAGAAGATTTCTTGGCGTTTTATCTCGCATTTCTTGGAATTCATTGTGAGGCCCTCTTGTGTGGCGACTTCCATGAGGTGCCTTAGGTTGTTGTCATGTTCACGTTCTGTTGAGCCATATACAACAATATCATCCGCTATACCGCATGCTCCTGTGCACTTCTCAAGTATTCTGTCCATCTCGAGCTGGTAGATGTCTTTGCTCACGTTTAAACCAAATGGAAGTCGTTGGAAGCAGTACCTTCCAAATGGTGTTTGAAAAGTGGTCAGGATCTGGCTTTCCTGGTCAAGCTTTATAGACCAGTATCCTGCCTTAGCATCCAGTTTTGAGAAGTATTTTGCACCTGCAAACCGGTGATTGAGTTCCTCAACTGTTGGGATTTGATGATACGGCCGCATTAGGGCTTTGTTTAGTGCCCTTGGGTCTAAGCAGACCCTTATTGTGTTGTCGCGTTTGGTTACATATGTAAGGGAGCTTACCCAGTCAGTTGGCTCCTCAATACGACGAATGACATTCTGTGACTCCATCTTGTCTAATTCAGCCTTGATCTTCTCCCGCATGGCTATTGGCGTTCTTCTTGGTGCGTCTATGTGGCATGGAGTGTTAGGGTTGACAGTGAGCTTGTGTGTTTTCTTGAACTCGCCATTGCGGTCGAATCTGTCGGGGTATAAACGCATCAGATCATCTATGCTGTTGATAGGTTGTTGCTGAACGGATATGGCACAGTTCATTGTCACAACGTTGAAGGCTACAGAGGTTGGCAGGCCCAGTATAGCTGGTCCTGGAGTGTTGACCACATAAAATTGAGTGTTGAGCCATGAAGAGTCCTTGTATTTGCACCTGATGTTTGTGGTGCCATGGCATTTTATTTCAGTGTTGTTGTATGCTGTCAGTACGCATTTCGTTGGGTTTAGTGATCCAGGTATTGGGTTTCCGTCTTTGTTTATGGAGGAGGGGCACATACTGCGGAATATTCGTAAAGGTAGTGTGTTTGCCTGTGCACCCGTGTCTACCTTCAGTTCGAGGCTGTGCGTACCTGGGTGGTCTGTCAATATAACGTTGATATTGACAAACGCTTCATTTTGTGTTGTTTTTTGTTTGTGCAGTGGATGTTCACTGTTAATAGTGCTGAATGTGAGGTGCTCCATCGCCGCATGTAGTTTTGTTGTGGCTCTGTCGTCATGTTCAGCAACGCTGTCGACTTTTCGGCCTGTTCCATGTTGTCTGTGCCTTGGCTGGCTGCGGCTTTTGTGCCAGGGTTTTTCTTGTTTCCTGGGTCTGAGTCTCGCTGAGAAGCACAATTTGGCCCAATGGCCCATTTTCCCGCAGGAGCTGCATATGTCGTTCTTGGCAGGGCAATGCTCCTTGCCAAAACGGTGGTCCTGTCCACAATTTTTACACAAGTTGCTGGTATTTCTGTTGCCTTCCTGGCGTTCGCGACCACCGCGATTTATGGTGTCTATCTGTGACAGGCCATGTAGTTGGTGTATTTTGTTTATATACACGTCTGAAGCCTCATATGTGCGTGCTAATTTCACAGCCTCTTCTATTGTGTAGCCCTTCGGCTTGTTCAACAGTTCTTTTTGTAAGTCCGGTATGGGCGTGTTGGCTATCAGTATTTCTACTAAACGTTCGTTCATTTCATGGGCTGTGAAATCGCATTTCTTCGCCTGTAAGCGACACCTGTTTAGAAATATATCGGTCGTCTCGGTAGGTTTTTGTTGGCATCTACTGAGTTCGAGCCTACATATACGGTGGTTGGTTGCCGGTTCCAGCTGCTCCAAAAATGCGTTGAAAATTTTGTTGGCGTAGACCAACTGTTGTATCTATGAATTCCTTCCTCGCCAGTTGCGTGTAGAATGATAGGCACTTTCTCTTCTTCTTTAGTTCCCTTCGCTGTGAAATAAAGTTCCAAGCGTTGTTGGACTATCTTGAATGACTCTGCAATGTTAGGCGAGTCCCAGTCGAGAATGGCAACTGGTATCGATATATTAGCCATAGTAGTAGTAGTATTGTTGTGAGCTTCAACGAGCGTGTGTGTGCGTGTTTTACGAAGTTTTGGTTCGAAAAGAAAAGAGAAAAAAATATAATGTCTTACTTTTATTGTTGTTTTATTTTATTTTTCCCTTTATCTCGCCGCTGTCACCATGTCATGCTATGTTAGCTCGTGTTGTGTGGTTGGTTAATAGAGAAAAACGAAAAGACGCGTGTTGTTAGTTTTAAATATAAAACATGGAGGCCTTTATTTCCAGTGCGCATGCGTGGTTGTTACAAAACAAGGATTGTCATGAAACGAAATGATAACGTTGTTACAAAACTAGGATTGTAACGAAACGAAACGATAACATCGTTACAGCTAGTATATATATATATATATATATATATATATATATATATATATATATATATATATATATGTTGTGGTGGCAACCACTTATTTGCATATGCGAATAACATAACACTATAAATGGCAAGCCTAGGTTGGCCTTGGTGTGTCTTACTCAAATGCCACCGGAAGTGATGCCGAAGAGCGTACATGTCCTCCCACCAAGACTCTCTGACTCGACACCGTCATTTGTACATATTGTAAATATACCTTTTCTTTAATACACTTATTATTGCGTTATCTTGTTGTTTGCGTCTTCATTGTATTTCCTTACTAATTATTGTTCAACCTTGCAACCACAACAGTTGGCGACGAGATATGAAGCGTCAAATATAACAGTTTGACGAAGAACTATTAAAAAAAAAAGTACAACGCAAAGGTTGACCATTTTTTTAAGGAATGCAAAGTGTTGACGAGCAAACAGATTTTACGCTAAAGAGAAGTTTCAACTCAAGTGAAAAAAAAAACTCTAACGTGGCAAAAGCGACAATTTACGCAGTTTTCTGGAAATCCGACTTGCAAACGAATGTAAAAGTGAATTTTTGTTTTGTCGCTACACGACAAATCTTACTAAAGGACCAACTTTCAAACGAAAAGCGAACTTTGTTCTGTCGCAAAAACGACAGGTCAGACCCGTATTACGAAAAGCAAGGAAGTAACCTACGAAAAAAGTTCACCAGTGGATTCTAATTACTGTTCTCCGTAAACAAAACAACAACTAAAGGACTTTTTAATTAATGTTTTAGTTGACGTCGGTACTAAAAGGAAATACCACAGCTAAAACTAAAATTCAAGGAAAGGATTTTTTTCTTGAAGTTGTCACTGAATAACGGATAATAAAGTAAAACGTCACGAAAAAAAAAGGTAATCTCAATTTAAGAAGTATTTTAATTACTAAAATACTAGAGAAAAAAAAACTCAAAGAACTAAATGTACTGCATACATTTATTCAATTGTGACTCGATTAAAAAAAACCCAAACTTTTATTTTGTGGAAAGAGTTACTTATTAGTAAGTGCCTAAAAACGGAAAGTCAATTCCATTTCGTGATTCCAGATAAACCTGTTTTATTTTTTTTTTTTGCAGCGTGACTCGCAAAAAGAATATATTATTGCAAGCTTACAGCAATTTGCTTTCTTGTTGTAACCCAAACCGGTGTATATTGTACATAGTACAATATTTTTTTAACTACACACTAAAAAAACAAAAAAAACATGGAAGACTTATCAAAAATGTTCATGCAATTTTTACAAGCACAGGCTGAGCGGGATGAACGCAGACAAGCTACACAAAACGAGCTTTTGCAAACACAAATACAGGCACAGGCTGACCGCGAGGAAAAGAGAGAGGACAGATTATTGAAATGGCAGCAGGAACAAGAAGAAAAGCAGAAAATGGCACAATTAAAGCAGAAAAAAACTGCAATTGGAACAGGAAGAAAGGCATAAGAAACTACAATTGGAATATGAAGAAAGACAAGATGAACGTTTTGCTAAAACACTGGAACTACTAAAGAGTAATCGAGAAAATGTCGATAGTGTTAATTTCTCCCATACAACTATTTTTAATAGCATGGACACATTTCATTATGTGCCTGAGGAAGAGAAGAATTTTGAAGCATACTACACAAGATACGAGGATGTTTTTCAACTGGACTGTAAAAATTGGCCAAATAGTCAGAAAGTGAGCCTCTTACTCAGAAAATTGGGTATATCAGAACACTGCAAATTCGTAGATTACATATTACCTAAAAAAACTGTAGAATTAGAGTTCATGGAAGCTGTAAAATTACTAAAAGAATTATTTAATCCAAATATATCTATTTTTCATAAAAGATGGCTGTGCATGAATCTAAGAAAGATGGACAACCAAGATTATTTGACATACGCATCAGTTGTCAATAAAAACTGCGATAATTTTAAGCTTGCAGAACTAACGGTAGAAGATTTTAAATGTCTAATCTGTAATTACACCAGAAAGAGAGTACAGCAAACAAAATCAAATACAAAATTAGACAAAGATCGGCGAAAATACGTAAAAGTGGAAATATTTAAAACATCAATAAAGTTACAACTCGACTCCGGCTCCGATGTTTCTATAATAAACCTGAATACGTGGAAAAAGTTGGGAAAACCGGCCATGATGAAAACTAGTAAAGCAGCCCGGACGGTAACTGGTGGTGGTATAAAATTTGAAGGAGAAGTTGTCCTCCCGATAAAATTGAAAGGGATTTCGAAGAAATTAAAAATATTCGTACTAAAAAATAGTAAAAATCTGTTTGGAATAGATTTAATTGAGAAATTCGGACTATGGGATAAGCCAATCAATACATTCTGTAAAAAATTAGAATTTTCTACTCCAACAACAGTAAATATAAAAGACGATTTAAAAGAATTATTTCCTGAGGCATTCACGACTAACTTAGGTCGCTGCAATAAATTAAAGGCCTCGTTTGAACTTAAAGAAAACGCCAGCCCAATTTTTAGAAAGAAGCGAAATGTTCCGTTCGCTGGGTTGGAAAAGATTGATAAAGAATTAAATAGATTGGAACAGACGAGAATTCTATCAAAAATAGAACACAACGAGTGGGCAGCCCCCCACCGTATACGTAAAGAAAAAGAATGACGAAGTTAGAGTGTGCGCAGACTTTTCGACCGGGGTCAGCTCCCTATTAAAAGATCACCATTACCCCCTACCAAGCCCAGAGGAAATATTCACGAAGTTGAATGGGGGTAATATCTTCTCCAAGATAGACTTGAACGACGCGTACTTGCAAATACCGGTCGAGGAGAATTGCTCAAAAATACTATGCATCAATACGCATAAGGGATTATACAAATACAACCGATTGCCTTTTGGCATTAAAGTAGCGCCTGCCATCTTTCAGCAAGCGATGGACACCATGCTAAGTGGTATTGAGTGCGCATGTGCATACCTGGACGACATTGTTGTCAGGAGCAAATCCCTAGAAGAACATAAGGAACATTTGAAACAAGTATTTACTCGAATACAAGAATTCGGCTTTAAAGTAAAAGAAAGTAAATGTGATTTTTGTATGAGCGAGATTAAGTATCTTGGACACATAATAAACAAACATGGACGACGTCCAGACCCAGACAGATCTGCGTCAATAAAAAATATGCCAGCACCCGATAATGTAACAACCTTGCAGAGTTTCTTAGGACTCGCAAATTATTACCAATCTTTTATTGAAGGAATGCATAACTTGCGAGCCCCCTTAAATAATCTGCTTAAAAAGGATACACCGTGGAACTGGACGCAAGAATGTCAAACCGCTTTTGACAAAATAAAGAGCGCACTAACATCCGAATTATTCTTAACGCACTTTGACACAAACTTAAAAATAGTCGTCGCTAGTGACGCTAGCTCCTACGGCTTAGGAGCATGCATTCAACATATTATGCCGGATGGGTCTAGAAAACCAATAGCGCACGCTTCGAGAACGCTGATACCAGCCGAAAGGGCATATTCACAAATCGAAAAAGAAGCGTTGAGCATAATCTTTGCCGTGACTAAATTTCACCGATATTTATATGGTAGACAATTCATACTTGAAACCGACCATAAACCGTTAGTCACGATCTATGGATCAAAAAAAGGATTGCCGGTATACACCGCAAATAAATTGCTGCGCTGGGGTACAATACTACTTAATTACGATTTCCAGCTACAACATCTAGCATCAAAAAAGATTTGCCATGCGGACTGTCAAGACTGATACCACAGAAACACAATCTGGAAGAATCAGTCATTGCAGCAATTCGGACAAATGTTGAAGTAAAAAATATGGTAGCAAACATCATTAAGGAACTACCCGTAACTTTGTCGGACATTAAAAGGGAAGCCGAGAAAGACGAATATATAAAGGACATAAAAGAGAAAATTATAACGGACACAATGGTGCAGGAAGTTTTCTCCATATGTGACGATGTGT
Source organism: Euprymna scolopes (assembly GCF_053919585.1). Taxonomy (NCBI): domain Eukaryota; kingdom Metazoa; phylum Mollusca; class Cephalopoda; order Sepiida; family Sepiolidae; genus Euprymna; species Euprymna scolopes. Next base: position 46,904,423 of record NC_136514.1, on the reverse strand, counting down.
TACTCTACAGCGAGAGAGTGGTAATACCTAAAACATTGCAGAATAGGATGTTAAGAGATTTCCACACAGGACATCCGGGGATAAATCGAATGAAGTCGTTAATGAGGTGTGGTTAGAAGCAAGAAAGAGAAGTCTTACCGTGGGTGCTCAGCGAGTGAGTACAGGCGAAGAAAAGGAAGAACAAACATGGCGGCCAGCATTTTTATTTCGTCCGTTCTCGCATAATCTCGTGTGTGCGTGAAGATGGAACCTATAAAACGATGTTCATTTCTGGGTGCTGCGAGATGATTCCCGGCCAGCCAAGAGAGAAGAGACAGAGGACTGTAGCGATAATCTTTCTTGAACATTCCGTTTGTGTATTTGAGGTGAACCCCCCCCCATTTTACGTCATGGCGTAACATGGACACTGACATAGCGACAACAATTGATAAATGTAAAGGATGCCAGTTAGCGGCAAAATCTCCACCTATAGTACACAAACCTTGGCCGAAAACCGACCAACCATGGTCGAGAATCCACATGGACTTCGCTGGTCCAGTAGGTGAAAACTATTATTTAATTGTAGTGGATAGTTTCACAAAATGGCCGGAGGTAATGCGTTGCAGGAATCCAACAACGAACAACTCAATAGGGTTCCTACACGAGTTGTTTGCAAGATTCGGTGTACCAGACACACTGGTCACTGACAACGGAACGCAGTTCACATCCGCAGAGTTTAAGCGTATGTATGTTGTCAGATGCCTTTCCGGGGATAAGGCAAGTTTCAACAATAATTCACAGGAGAACAGTTTATGTCAGAGACGAGACGTCGAAGTGTAGCGAGTTGTTAGACGAACTCGACTCTTCATATGAAGAGGGTATTTAAGGTAAACAAGGAGGTTATGTGATGTGACAGAGTCCTTTTATTTCCTTCTTTCCTCTTCCTCTGTGTTGTACGGGTATGATCCGAATTTACGCACTTGTTTGAGCTAATTTATAATATATAATTTTCTTCCAAGAACTTCGGACGTCTTCGGATCCGTGACGGACGACGCGTATAAGTAATTTCCTCGGGAGTTACTTCCAGGGGGGTTTCTTCGGTTGGATCTTTATGGTCTATACTGTCATCTTGTGTGTTTTCTGTGTCACTGTGCTTGGAAGAGTCCGATTGTTCATCTATTGATGATTCGGATTCGACATGTATGGGACTATCTATTTCGTATTCACTTTCGGTATTGTTTTGATCAATGGTGTGGTAGTTCGGGTGTTGTTTAACTTTGATAATGTCAGACTTCTTCACTTTATATCCTTTTCCCCGAAATTGTTTATCTGTAAACTTTTGTACAGTACAATACTGATCTTCAACTTCCATCACCATATATTTGTTGCGAGCATTGGTTTTAACTCTATCTTGGTATAGATAGACGATCTCTCCAACTTTAGTATCGGTTTTTATTTCGGTAGTTCTGCCTCGGCCCATATATTTAGCTGAGGATTCATGTCTTTTTAATCTATTTCGGTGTTTCTCTTCAATCAGGCTTTTGTATTCTATTGGTAGTTTTTCTCCTGTGATTTGGTCTCTCATTGTCCAAATTTCTAGTGAAGAGTAGCCATTTTCTCTGAATCTGCTGTTCATATTGGAAATTATTATGGCCAATTCAGTGTCTGTTATTTTGCCACCATTTGGTTTCAATTTGCATAGTTCTGTATGGAATTCTGATATTGAACGTTCACTAATAGGGTTTTTGTTAATGTTCTTTATTTCTCCAATCTCTATTTTAATATGGAACGATTCCAGTGAACTATCGGTGAGTAGGGCTTGAAATCCCGAAGCGCCATCGACCCTGATTTTTACTTCATCTCCTGACGGGGGACGGAATTTTGATATGGTGGTGATTAGGCCATCCTTAAGAGATTGATTGCTCTAATAGTAATAATGTTGCCTGTGTCAAGGAAGAAACATTTTCTCGAACTAATAATATCAGTTGTCCTTCACGTTTGATGACATCACTAGCGTACCAGCTCCCAATTTTGTCAGGTGGTTTTGTTGACGATTGAATTTTGAACTGACTTGGTACCTGCTTTAGTGATACGCAAGTGTGGCAACTATCTACGGTGCGATTGATGGCTTTATCTGTATCCAGTGCATAGAATCCCATATTAAAGATTTGTTTTAACTGATGTTTACTGGCGTGTTGGAGTTGTAAATGTAGAGCGACCAAAAGTCCATCTAATACCCCTTGGGGAATGACGATTCTTTGTCTAGCAGGCCGTAAGGCTTCTTCCTGCATAACTATGATTAACCCATCTGCAGGGGCTGATGAGAGTTTACAATGTTGTAAATACCTTTTAATTGTGGTTAACCCTTTCTTCTTTTTAGATGGAGTTCTGCCATCGCGTAGTAGCCGATATACTTGTTGTAAGTCTGGACAGTCTTGTTGAGCTTGAATCCACGTATTGCGAGTCATGTATGGGATAGGACAGTGACCAGCTAGTATGTCTTTTACGGTGACTTCTCTAACCACGGATTCCTCTAGGGCACTGATGAATTTACAGATTTGGCATTTTCCTTCGCAATGGATAGGATTTCGGCTGGCGTAATCCGATATATTATTTTTACCTGGTAAATGGGATAATTTGACAGGATATCGAGATATGACACTGAGGAACGTCGTGACTCTGGAGCTTGCGGAGAATGCGCCGCGTTGGAGTTTTTCATATGCTTGTACACAGGGTCGGCTATCCGTGAGTACTTCGGTGATGTTTTCTGATTGAATTATATATGGGCTGAAGTGTTTGATAGCCGACGCTATGCCCAGAGCTTCCAACTCACAAGCTAGCCAACCTGCTTGGTTGGATGTTTTACGAGCGTTGAATAGACCTGCGAGGTGGGGTTTGTTTCCTCTTAATACGAAAAGGGATGCCGCTAAGCCGGCAGAGGTTGTAGCTGCGTCCGTGATTATCTGTAGTTGGTCCTCTCTTCTAGGTAAGGTTAGGATTTTGGCTTGTTTAAGGTGTTCTTTGGCATTGAGGAATGTGTCTTCCAGATCTGATGTCCATTTGATTCTGTCGTTTGACGAGCCCATTGCGCAGACTTTATCTAGAGGTGCTAAAAATCTGAATGTTTAGGTATAACTTTACTTAGGAATTTGTAAGATCCTATGAATGATCTCATTTCTTTGATAGTTTCAGGGAGATTGTAGGCAGCCAAGGTATTTAGACGATGACTTGTAGCTTTGAGGGTTCCATTGGTCCATCGCCAACCCAGAATTTCTGTCGATGTTGGACAGCAAATCGTTTTAGATGGGGATAACTTCAAGTTATTCTTATGTAGTGTTTGTAATACTTCTTCCCATACGTTGTTAAGTTCCCGGGGTGTGTTGGCCCCGACATATAGGTCATCAGCCAATTTTACCACCGATCCTTTTATCATTAGATCGCCTAGGACTTTGGACATTAATTGTTCTAAAGCTGATTCAGAGCCTGGAAGACCCATCCACCGCTCTGGTATAAACATATACACCACGGAATGGTGTACAGATGCCGACATATTTCATTGATGATTTGGCCAAGGGTATTTGAAAGTATGCTTGACTTAAGTCAGTTTTAATTAAGAATTTAAACTGAGCAATATGCCTTATGATGTAATCTACTTTGGGCATGAGAGTAGGTTGTGGTTTGGTGTACTGGCTCAGTTCAGTGAATGCAGTCACTAACCGAAAGCCTCCTGAAGGTTTGGTAACAAGCAATGAAGGGTTTACATATTCCGTTGTGATGTTTATGTCTTCTGGGCGTACGAAGACACCTTGTTCGTATAGTTCATCAATCTTGGTTTGGAGTCGCTCTAGATTTGTCCGGTTATATAATGGAATGCGTCCCTTTCTTTGTGGTGGTAGAGATACGGCAACATTCATCCTGTGTTGGAAATTTCCTGATCTTCCATTGTAGCATCCGATTACCGGTGAAAATACCTGATTATATTTCTTATTTGTCGTGAAGAAGATGGTCTTTTCTTCCTGGCTAAGGATGTTCGAGGGGTCCACAGAAATTTCTGCTGACCTGTCCGTTTGTTTGGAATCATTGGTAAGAATTATTGGAGTCGGTTTCAAAGTATCACTGGATAGTGATAATTGGGTCGTGTGGCGTATCTGACATACTTGCTCATGGCGTTTGATGAGTATGGGTATGGTAGACTTGTTGGTGAGCGTTATTATATGATCCGGTTTCACTAGCTCACATTGGATTCATTCATCCTGATTGTTATTGCATCTAGGTTCTACTGAAACTATTTTATCCTGGTATTCAGGTGGTATCGATAAGGCAACGCTGGAACCAGGTAGTAGGCAGGTCTGTCGTGGGACGCGCAATATAGTTGCTGCTTTAACATTAGCGTGTCTTTTTATATTGAGGTATTTGAAATCACAGCAATCACCGAGGTAAACGTGGTTGGTGTTTGCGCGAAGGTAAACGTCATTCCTGTCCATAAATGGCATGCCACCCAGAATGGCACAGTTCAGGTCCTTAACTACAAGTCCGTCGAAGCGAAAGCAGTGGGCTTGATTTGTGATTGGACACCTTCTCGAAACATTGAAGTGTACTTCCCCTTCTATTTCCATGGGGGAGACACCGTCCGCCATGTTAGCTTTGTGGATGTTGGGCAGGATATTTAGTTTTAGACGTCTCACCTCGCTTTTCCTAATTAAATTAGTTTCCGCACCGGTGTCCAGTATAATGATCGAGTTTTCTTTGTTTGTTTCTACTTCCATACACGGTGATGATACAATATCTACCTTGTTGATTTTGGGGTTCTGAGGTTGTTTAACTCGGACCATCCTACTGTTGGGTTCGTGGTACTCGAAGTCTTCGTCTTCTTCTTCAGATTCCGATAAGATTTCAATATCAGTAATTTTAGATCGAAGAAATCTTCTACCTGATGTTGGCATAAAAGGGCAGTTTTGGAAGTAGTGAGTCTCTGCACCTGGTCTGTTTGCTGCATCGCAGAGGCAACATTTCGGTCTTTTTGTCAGGCGACCTCTCTGGTTTTCAGGTCTTCTACTTCTGTTGATGGAAGAGTATGCTATATTCCCTTCTCTGTCCCCTATTTCTTGTAATAGGGATGGTATAGCATCACTGATCTCCGCCCTGATAGAATATAGAGTGGAGTCCCTTAGAGTGATCGCGAATCTTTGTTTAACAATGGATGGTAGTTCTCGATGGATTGCATCAAGCCAGATCATCACCGTGATGTTCTGTAATGTAGGGGTTAGGCATTCATCGTTTTCTAATTTTGATCCGCAATGTTTAATGGCTGAAGATTTTGTAATCAAGCTGTCTTCCATAAATGAGTAGCATCTTTCCCAGAGAGCCTCTCTTGTTTCATTGGCGCCACATTTAAATTTAAACATGTTCATTATGGTCGTACCGGATTTACGACAATCATAGTATTGACGGAGTCTATCAAAGATTTCGTCAATACTGTGCGCCTCTTCTTTTACGAAAGTACTACTAACAACAGGGGCATGGATGCTTATAAAGCCGAGTAGTACTTTTAGGTTAATGGCTTTTTTTTCCGCCGAGAATCTTTTCCCATTAACCTCTTGTTCATCGGTTATGAAGCCTCTGTGGGGGATGCCACTTGCGACACTGCACTAGGTTTTAAGGTCCTCCAAATAGCGTTCGAATTTATCTTCATTTGAGATATGGTATAATAACTGCTCACACCAGGCTTCGAGCGAGCCTCTTGACTCGTGTTCAGTGAGGATTCTTTGTTTAGTGCTGAAGGCAGACATCCTTTTATTTTAATTTTAATTTAAAAGTTTCCAAATTAATCACCGTGAAATTGAACAAGTTGAAAAAATAGCCGTAGAAAACTTTAATCAACGAACAGGGTGGCGACTTTTTTTTTTTTTTACTCACTCAAAGGTGTGTTGTTATAAGAACAACAACATATAATTAAATCGACTATTGTAAAAATTCAATTTCTTTTAGAACAAATAAACGAAAAATAAAAGTTCAAATTTCT
>NC_136514.1:46735922-46893422 GCF_053919585.1 Euprymna scolopes | reverse complement strand
TTAGCGGTTATGGGTAATTTCTTTTAAAACTTGAACAGAACGTTCGAACATTGGCCCTCAAAAAGGAAAAGATGGATCGCATGAGGAACTAACAGAAATTGTCTCTGATGTTTAACGACTTACATAGAATGATAAAAATCTTTGATATGAAACTCAAACATTTCACGTCATACATTTAAAATATTATACATATATATATATATATATATATATATATATATATATATATTAGTATATTTGGGCAGCATTTTTCTTATGCATGTTTCATTGATCAGCAGGAATAATTTCTGTTTGTTTATCTTGCGATCCGTTTTTTTCAATTAACTCTAATTTATATATATATATATATATATATGCGTGTGTGTGTACATATATATATGTACATATATATATGTACATATATATATATATATATATATATATATATATATATATATATGATGGCAGCAAATTCGTTTTCGAACATTGCCATTACTTGATATAGCACAAAAAAGGAAAAAAAAAGGATATATAGAAACATGAAAACAAATCAGTGATGGGCCGCACGAAGGTGCTTTTAAGCCCTGCCAAACTATAACCTTTTTTGACACACATTGTACAGACGTGTGCGCTAATAGCAGCACGTTCTTGATGGTCACTTCTATGTATAATCAAATGCCGCTTCAAACCACCTGCTGTTTTGTACAACCGTCCGCAGTTGACACAGATCTGGCAACACAACACTGCGTTGTGGCCCACTGCGCCGATGAGTATTCTGTTGGCTTATCAGTCCAGCTCTGCTACGACATAATCTTCCACACACCTAACACACTCCAGACCAATTTGGCACCCCAGCCCATCCACTGCTCCTTTTACCCTCCCTTTCTGGATATAACTTTCAGTCGCTCATACTGGGTTCGATCAGCCTCAAACTTGCCCACACCTTTCCGCAATGTCCCTTTCTACTCTCCACCATCCAAAGCAAGACTCTCCCAGATTCTTTCATTTATATATATATATATATATATATATATATATATATATATATATATATATATATATATATATATCTTTCGGCCCTGTCGGTGGGGCATTAGAATACACCGACTGCCCCCCTGCAGAGGGTAAAAGTCCCTCAATGGGGGTCCTGGATATGACCTTAAACTATATCCAGTGGTGAGGCCCCAGTTTGCGGGCTTTAGGGAGTGTGGAACCACCCTTTAAATACCATTGCTCCTAGGTCCACTCTGACCCGGAGTGGTAGTACCTGTTATGGGGACCAACTGTGGGTTAAATAGAAACCGACTTGAAAACAACAAATATATTCTATTAAAAAATTTTTCTTTAAAATCTTTGGATTCGGCATTAAATAATCCGAAAAGGGTTGATATGCCGTAAAACAAAAACAACCAACAAACATATATATGTTTATATATATATATCTTTATATATATATATATATATATATATATATATCTTTATATATATATTTATATATATATATTTATATATATATATATATATATAAATATTTATATATATATAAATATTTATATATATATTTATATATATATAAATATTTTTATATATATATTTATATGTATATATAAATATTTATATATATATATATTAATATATATATATATTTATATCTATCTATCTATGTATATAAAAATTTAACTCTTGGTTCGTTCGTAATTAATAGTCTAAATAACTAAATAAATGATTGCTTCGACATTTTGGTATAATATGTTTACTGTACCCATGCGTGTTTTTATATATCTGTTTTTAATTATAACATTATACTTAATTTTTCTATAATATATAGGTGGGTTTCTTTGTAGCGATAGGCCATTTTTTATTTATGGACAATTATTTATCACCGCTTGCCGTCACGTGACCAGTGTTTCCAATTTAACGGTTTTCTAGAATTCCCTGCTAAATTGCAAACGAAATCTCCAGATCTAGCGGGGAATTCTAGAAAATCTGGAGATATTTGCCACCCACACACCCGCAATTTTAGATAAAAAAATAAAGAAAAGCGCTTGAAAATACTTTAAAACATAAAATAAGCTCATTCATGTAAGCATAAAATAAACTCATTCATGTAAGTAAAAGTAGTAGCATTTATTGCCTTTGATAACAATTATTTATTGATTATTTGTTTTGTTTTTCACCTTTTTTACGGCTAACCATCCTTTAATCTCGCTATAAAATCGATTTTTCCAGGTACATTTTAGGGGGGCATTCTAACCCCCGTAATTTAGTTTAAAATACGATCTAAGCAACCCACTTTAGCAAGAAACAACAGCAAAAAAAAAAAAATCAAAACAAACAAACTTATACCAAACACAGTAGAATTCAATTAGCTAATTAGTTGAATTTTATGAGCTCAGTATTTTCAATTTTTAAACTTTATAAATCTATCACAATTTCTCTATTGATTCATTTTTTACGATATTTTCAGGTCAATGTGAAAGTTTAAGCTCTTTCCAATAAACCGAATATTATATTTTAGACAAAGGTGTTTTAATTCAAGCCGTCCTCCATTTATAATGTCTATTAAAAAGTAAATAATTAATTTACTCACCAAAGTTTTATATATCACAAATTGAAGATAAAAGATCAATAAATAATATATTCAAATTTAAAACAAAAAAACGTAGTGTTTTTTTAGAAATTTACCTGTAAAGTCCGAAGTTTAAAACCTTTTTTTAAAAAAACAAAAACACGTTGTTTGCTTTTTGTTTTGAATGAAACCTTGGTCCTGGCTCCTTTAATTGAAAAAAAAAATAGGGTTTGAATTATGTTTTCCGAGTAGTTATAAGCTTGGAAAGACAGGGGGCCGAATTAATTAACGCCTCCCATTTTGAAATGTCTATTAAAAAGTAAATAATTAATTTACTCACCAAAGTGTTATATATCACAAATTGAAGATAAAAGATCAATAAATAATATATTCAAATTTAAAACAAAAAAGTAGTGTTCTTTAGAAATTTACCTGTAAAGTCCGAAGTTTAAAACCCTTTTTTTTAAACCGCGTTGTTTTTTTTTAATGAAACCTTGGTCCTTGCTCCTTTAATTGAAAAAAAATTAGGGCTTGAATAACATTTTTCGAGGAGTTATAAGGTTGGAAAACGGGGTGGAATTATTCAATATTTTTCACGAAATTTCTGACACACCTAACAAATGACTAATCTACCAATAACCCTAAGTTCGAGTTGCACTCTCAAATTTAGAGTTAGTGATAGTCATAGATTTTTTATGCAATTTTCCAAGAGTGAAGCCCCCAGTGGTTAAATGACATGCAACCAGTTAATTGTTGGAAAGACAACTTTTAATAAAAGAAATTAAATAAAAATAACTTAAACACAGGTTCAGCACGTATAAAAGATACTTGAATTTTACTGCATTTGGTATCAGGTATTTTAGTTATTGTTTACAATTTTTCGAATATTAATTATTTTACACAAATGATTGTATTGTTCCTACTTACTTGCCCCCTCCCTCAAGAGCTGTAATTCATGATTTTACTTATTTTTACTAATTTTTAGACGTTTATTTTATTTAATTGTCAGCATGAAACAACTTTTTAAGATGCAGCATATGCTAACACTTCAGCAAAGTTTACTGTATTTATTTTTTAGCAAACATTAATAACAGAAAGTTTTCCACTTTATTTATTTTGTTTGCATAATTATTGATGGAAGTATGTTTTCTGTTTTTCTTACCATTTGTTGAAAAATAAATTTGTACAGTCTCTTGAAAAAAACAACTTTTCTCTACTTTCACCTAACTATTTACAGAGTTCATATCAAGCATTCATCTGTTCTTTTTATAATAAAAATTCCGTTTTCAAAAAGAAACGTTTACTGCCAAATTTATTTAAAATAAATAAGTTTTTCTGAAAAAAAAAGCCCTAACAATTTATGGTAAAAAATTAATGTTTTTTTTTTGGGGAAAACAACAACTTTTATTGATAAAAAAATTGCAAAAAATAATAAAAGTAAATAAACTAACAAAATGCAATTTTTCTTGAGGAATGTGTTCCATTTTAATAAACTGAGCCACAGCAACGCGTGGCCGGGTATAGATAGTATATATATATATATATATATATATATATATATATATATATATAAATATTTATATATATAAATTAATATATATATATATATAAATATATATATATATTTATATATATATTTATGTATATAAATATATATATATTTATAAATCTATATAAATATGTGTATATATTTAAATATATTTATGTATATATTTATATATATTTATTATATATATATATTCATTATATATTTATATATATTAATATATATTTATATATATATATTAATATATATATATTAATATATATATTAATATATATATATATATATATATATATATATATATATATATATAATTATTTCCACAGCCAAACAATATCGTAGCCCACAGAAACCATGACAGCCAACAAACCGGAATAGACTCGAGTTATGCCCTCTTGGACTCTTGGGGGCTGCAACGTTATTCAGCTGTAGAAATAATTATGTAATCGCTCATATTCTAAAATTTGAGGCTAAAATTTTGCAAATTAGAATTTGCAACATTTATTATTCGAACAATGGATAAAAAAACATAATTATTTCCATTATTCCATGGAGTTTCAAAGTATGACACTTATCCTAAGAGGAAAAAGTAAGCAACATAACTTTATATAGACTAACTATAATTTTACTGAATTGTAAATTCATAATTCTCTGCTTATGGTTGCTTTGTTCTGAATATATATATATATATATATATATATATATATATATATATATATATATATATATATATATATATATATATATATACTAGCATTTCAGCCCGGCCTTGCCCGTGTGTTTGGAGGTGTATGTTGAGCAAAAAAAAAGAAAAAAAGCGGTCAATTTTTTTAACTTTGACCCCTATTATGACCCACTTAACTTTTATTTTTTGGGGGGCTCAAATCAAATTATTAAGGTAGATCCATATCCAAGGAACCTATATTAAAAATTCCCGGTGTTTAAACCTAAAATTGTCGGAGGAGTTTGGTAGAGTTCTCAAAGATCAAATCGTTGAACTTTGACCCCTTAACGGCCAAATTTCTGCCCGAAAACCGATCACAACGATTTTCTCAAATCTCAGTACTCTTTATATCAAAGTTCGAGTCTGTAGACTTAAAATTGACAGAGTTATTGCGTAGGGGAATGTACACAGACCCAAATATAGACACGTTCACTTTTATAGACATATAGATATTCAGAACAATGCAACCACAAGCAGAGAATTATGAATTTACAAGAAGAGGCCAAAGGGAAGATCCAGAACGAGATGGAGGGACGACCTGATATAGCAGATGGGTCCCACATAACAGCGAATAGTTCGGGACACAGTTAGATGGCTAAAGTCCAGAAAGGGGTTCTTCATTGAGTGGTAAAACCCTCCTTGATGTTCGTTGTTGATACACTCGTTTATATATAACCCCGCAATATTACATTAGCTAAGCCCGTCGAGCATATTTAGGTTGAGGAGGATTTAAGTATAGAAGTTCATCATAGCATAATTCGTAGAAGTACTTATGAAATAAGAACAGTGATATAATATTTCAGCGATGCAACAGGGGCTTGGCAAACAGCCCGAGGTTTATAAGATTAAGAATTCCATTTTTGTACTTTTTTTATGTAGTTAGTAGTGATTGGTGCACTAGCCCAGATGTAACAACAATGCTTCATGCACAGGCGAATGGTGGCATCATAGTGATATAGGGTAGTCGCACGTGTTAAAAGTTTTCGAGCCGGGTAAAGAGAGACTACCTTATTTGAAGCAGCTTCGGCAGGGTGGTGATGGTGACTTACTGGCTAGCAACAGAGTGGGGCAACCCGGGTGTGCCGTTCGAATCAAGTTCTTTTTACAGATATACTTGCACTTAGGGATGTTGGCAAAGTTCATGTGAACCCTACCGTAAGTATACGATATCTTTCTAGAAATAATTCTAACTAGAATTATATCGCTAAAATGAAGGTCAACAGAAATCATATAAAAATACTCCTCCTCCTCCTCTTCCTCTTCAACAACAACAACAACAACAACAACAACAGCAGCAGCAGTTTCGACAATATCTTACGTGGTCTTATATCCACTTCATGTTACATTTGAATCTCAGGCCGAGGCGCTTGAATGTTGGACTCTTAGGAAGATTATTAGTCATGAAAATCGGCGGTTGGAAAATGTTTCCTGCAACTGTTAACGAAAAGGAATTTTGTCTTAGCAGCACTACACGTGACTATCCATTCGTAGCCCACTTCTACTACAGACTGATCTAAGCTAAACATCGATTGCAGAGTTTTTTCTCTGGTGACATATTTTCTTTAGTCAGTTATATTATATTTCTGTAATATCTCGAACAACTTAAAACGATTACTGGCTGTCACCAGGATTAAGACCACCATCACATAAGACCTTTTGATTGCTGATGACTGTGCCCTCAATTCCAACACAGAGTCAAACATGCAAATATTATTGATCGTTTTTCTAAGGCGACAATTTCGATTTGGCTATTAATCTAAAGAAGACGGAAGTAATGTACCAATCTGCTCCTGGAAAAACAAGTATGTTGAACCTCAGATCTCAATTCGTTAAACCAACATAAAACCTGTGAACAAGTACATTTATTTTTGCAATATTCTGTCAAGACCTGTACACATAGATGATGAAGTCGATTTCAGGATAGCCAAAGCGAGTGCTGCCTTTGTGTTGAAGCGGAAAGTATACTAACTCCGTGGATTAAATAAATAGTTCTGTTTGAAATATCGTGCTAATTCCTGAGTTCGACAAAAAGATTCCTGAATTCGATAAGATACACCTGGAGAAGGTCGGAGGTCACATTGACTGGAATATTGTGCAAATAACACTAAAGAGGAGAACCCTAGTCCAAAGAATCCAAATAATATGAATAATCAATGAAATCATCTTCTGACGTTTAAAAATCGATTTTTTTGGGCCGGGCATTTTGTGCAATATCAGCAGGTGTTCGCTGCATTTTACTGCGGCAAAACATCAATAAAAATTATCGATCTTGCGCAGGAAATGCAAAATGCAGATGTAAGAACGAGTGACCAACAGTTCAAAACACGTTTCTTTGATATGACAAAGATGCGTGGGAAAATGACTGACGCCTCTTTGTTCTATAGCATAAGTGAACCGTAATACGTGTGTAACAGAGCCGATAAGGCTGTTAGCAGACGCAGCAGCAGCAGCAGCAGCAGCAGCCGTATAAAAGAAAAGATATGCAAACGAGGAAGCCGGCTGTTCGAGACGTGACGGAGAAGCACGTGTTCGAGACATGGCCGGAAAATAACAGCGACCGCGAAATGAACTATTTTAAACAAGAGCCAGTGCGATGCTGGAAATACCAAGAACAAATATCTTTTGTCTAAAACTGAAAAAAAAGCAAACCGAATGCCTTTCCTGTTCCCTTTTGATAGGGGAAGAAGAGGACACCACTTTTTCTCCGGCCACCTGTCTTCTTTTGTCTCTGCTGTGACGTCACATCGCGCAGAATGCTTGGGCATTCGCATATCTTAGCTGTCAGACGTCAGAGCCCATTTGAAAATTCTAATATTTCAGATTTGAATTAAATTAAATCCATAGTAAGTAGATAATTAGAAAAAAAAGAAAGAAATTCCTTGAATTTCAATTTCTTCTGGGGGTTGAGACATTTTTACAATCAAAATGATGTAATGGATTCTGATCCAAATTAGAATAAGTATTTTAAACAATAGATTTATTCGCAATGCACACGTAATTTCAATTTTCGTAAAGGGGACAAAAAATTGGTGCAAAACTATTCTAGTTTGAAAAATTAATTTTACTCATCCTGGGGTTATTTTTCTTGTAGTTATTGTATATTTATCATTTTTAAAGCTTCAAAATTACTTTCGAATTTCAAAACACTACGTAATCTTCCATAAAAGCAACCGGAAAATCTTTCTGGGTCACACTTTTCTATAAATATTATTATTTATCGAAAAGTGTGATCCAGAAAAATGACCCGATTGCTTTCTATATATATGCACACACACACACACACACACACACACACACACACACACACACACACACACACACACACACACACACACACACACACACATATATATATGCATGTATATATATATATGCATGCGTATATATATATGTATATATATATAGGTATGTGTATACATATGCATATATGTGTATATATATGTGTGTGTGTGTGTATATATGTTGCTTAACTTCGGTGATCTGTCGAGAACCGGTGTGTCACCGCGATTATGCCGTATATGGTTAGTACCAGATGGGTGACCATTTCGGAATTCTAGGCGCTGTGTGTGCTCTCCGCTTATCTCGGCATTTGTTTCTAGTCGTCGTGTACATGCACCTCACTTGCCACTGGTATTTAACAATGTTGACTCAGAAGAGGTGTTGTTGGAGATTGCGCACTTCCTGCCAATAAGGCTTTCACGTGCAGGCACCTCATCGTGGGTTACACACACACACACACACACACACACACACACACACACACACACACACACACACACACACACACACACACACACATATATATGTATATATATGTGTGTATATATATATGTGTATACATATATATGTATGTATATATATGTGTATATATATCTATATATATACACACATATATATATATATATATATATATATATGCATATATGCATGTAGTATGGGTTTAGAAGGCTATCACAATGCGAGAAATGAGATATAGTCGGTGTTGATGAAAGAGGACGAAGACAAGTGGCGATTTACAAATCAATAAGTATATACATATATTTATTCAATTGTCTTACCTGTTATGTCTGTGACCTATCCATTATATTTCGAGAAAAAAATTCCCTTTTTCAAATAGTAGATGTGACAGTTTGATTCAAAGCATGCCGGATGAAGGGAAAACTGAATTAAATTAATTTAATTCATTTTTTCTCTTCATCCGGCATGCTTTGAATCGAACTGTCATATCTACTATTTGAAAAGGGGAATTTTCCCCCGAAATATAATTGATGTGGTCACAGACATAACAAGTAAGCCATTTGTACTTAATACAATTGAATAAATATATGTATATATAGAAATATATGTATATACGTATTGATTTGCTCATTAGAAAACGTTTAGACACAGGCCCAGTTTTTAATGTGGGGGCAGTTCTTTACAAAAAGGGAACTTTAGATTAGGACAAAAATTAGCATTTTCCCAATTACTGCTGCACTGACCAAAGGCCAAAAAGATAAAGTGTAGTATCAGAACAGATACTGCACTTTGCACCTAGCTAACGCCTGGAAGTAAAAAACGTGAGAGGCATCGTCGTCGCCAATGAAAACCAAAAAGTATAAGTATTTTGTTTTTCAGCGAAATTGTCTTCTGTGATTGGAGATCGATTTTCCGGTCGGACAATTTGTGTATCACCTGCAGGTCATCGAAAACGGTGTTCGCTGCATATTCCCCGCCTCAAAAGGAAATCGATTTTGTGTATTCAATGCAAATACAGATAACAGAACGAAGTGGCCAACAGCTTTAGGGATAGCGTTCTTCATTTTCATCCGACGCTACTTTCTATTTTTCTTGTCAAATTTTTACTGCTTTTTAAAATGCGCCCAGGACACTCTTTGAGAGGTTCTGTCTGTTGGTAACTCTGTCATGCTTCAGTTTGCAATAAGATTTTCGTTGGAGCGTAATGCTTATGTTTGCAATAACATTTTTATTAGTCTATAATGTTTCAGCTTGCAATAACAATTTCGTTGGTCTATAATGCTTATGTTTGCATAACATTTTTTTGGTCTGTCATGTTTAAATCTGCAATAACATTTTCGTTGGTCTGTAATGGTCTGCAATGGTTATGTTTGCAATAACATTTTTATTGGTCTGTAATGTTTCAGTTTGCAATAACATTTTCATTGCTCTGTAATGGTTATGTTTGCAATATTATTACTGGTCTGTAACGTTTCAGCTTGCAATAACATTTTCGTTGGTCTGTAACGCTTCAGTTCGGAATAACATTTTATTGGTCTGTAACGTTTCAGTTTGCAATAATATTTTTATTGGTCTGTAACGCTTCAGTTTAAAATGGTATTTTCGTTGGGCTGTAACGATTCCGTTTCAAATGGCATTTTTTTTGCACTGTAACGCTTCAGTGTCAACTAAGAATTTCTTTGCTTTGTATCGATTCGGTTTAAAATAAGATTTTAGTTGGTCTGTAACGCTTCAATTAGCAAGGAAGCGTATACTTAGTTGCTTTTTCAGTCGTTTCAAAGTTTATTTTGAACTAGCCTGTTTGTCCGGCGTTGCCCGGATGTTTGGAGGTGTGTGTTGAACAAAAAAAAAGTGGTAGTAGGCAGGCAGGCAGGCAGGCTTGAACTCGTACCGCGAAGGAGGAAAAGAACGTGAAAAACAAAAAACCTGACGTGTTTGCTGTTGCGCCCATCGCCAAACTGAAAGTGACGTAGGTTTAAATTAAGGCTAGACAATCGAAAAGAGGCGATGACTTTCGAAAATATCGGCGAAAAAAGCGACCCCTCCCTGAAGAAAAGTGCCCAGTTGAGAGGGAAGGAATTACTATTTTGGGCCAATTTTTCGATATTTGTCGTCCGAAGGGTAGACTTCAAAATGATAACAAACTACTGGTGAAAATCCGTCGCTTGTGTCGAAAGTTTTACGCAGACATACACACATATATACATACATTTAA
Organism: Euprymna scolopes; assembly: GCF_053919585.1. Lineage (NCBI taxonomy): Eukaryota > Metazoa > Mollusca > Cephalopoda > Sepiida > Sepiolidae > Euprymna > Euprymna scolopes. The sequence goes on along the minus strand of NC_136514.1, from coordinate 46,882,654 downwards.
ACAGACAGGTGAGAGTTATATTATAAACTAGCGAGGGGTACCCGGCGTTGCCCGGGTGTTTGTAGGGGTGTGTGGTGTTAAATAAAAAAGAAGCCGGTGGGGGTAGGATCGAAGCCGAACCCCTGAGGCGAAGTTTGAAAATAAAATCGGCCAGCCAGAAGTGAAAGATGTTTGAAAGTCGTCGAGCTTACGACGACGACGATGACGATGCAAGCATTGTTATATGCGAAGTAAGAAAAGAAAATAACGTTTTAATTAAGCGGGGGGGGATAAAACACAAAAACAACGTAAGGCAAACGAACGATTAAAACAGAAAAATGAACGAACGTTACGTGAAAAATGGCTTAAATAATATAGGGTTCAATATTTAAATTAAAATAATCTAAAAAAAAAAATCTCACACCACGATTCGAACCCAAAACGTTTAGTAAATAAACCAAGGCCTTAACTACCTGAGCTAAAGCGACGTCTTTAAAGTTTGTTTGGTTTATCAACTATTTAAAGTAAATCAGGTCACGACGTCATGACGTCATCTGACGCATGCGTTGTTGACCCTCCCCCCTGTCGAATCTGTCTAGACATCTCTCTCTCACTCTCTCTCTCACTCACACTCTCTCTCTCACTCTCTCTCTCTCTCACACACTTCGTCTGCCTTACTCTAAAGATGGAAAATGGCGTCTGGCTGTTTTATTTAAAAAAAAAACTTCGATCGTTAATATTTTGTGTAAGCGTATTTTTTTTACTTCACATGTTTGGCTTGGCTTTATTTTTCGTTTAACTATCGTATCTACCTATTTTGAATGTGGTAATAACTTTGGTAACGTTGCCACAGCGTAGAAGTTCATCGTTTAGCTTTAATTAATTTTTTTTTACCGATAACAGCATTTTTAAATTGTAAATTCAGACCGCCATTAGAGGTTGCTGACGTCAAGATCACGTGACATGACTCAGCGGGTTTTAAATACAAGTTGACCCCAAATAAACGGCCGCGTGTATACTTTATGTAGAAGAGTTGGCGGCCATATCTTTTGGGGGCAGTTATAAATCGATTTAAAAATATGCAATGTTTAACATTAACATGTCACTTTTTTGCCCCCCCCCCCAGACAATCGATCGGTTGACGCACTTCTGATGGTCACTTTTTCGATATTTGTCATCCGGAAGGTGGGGCTTTCATATGAGACCAAGTTTGTGAATTTTTCTTGTGCCTGTCGAAAGTTTTTAGCAGACACACAAACATACATACATACACACAAACATACACATATTTTCGCTTTTATATATATAGATGGAGAATAGAAAACACAGTGTGGATGTATTTTCGATATCTCCGTAACCCTCGTTCGGCCTATTTTGCCCATCAATCTACATTCAATTTGATCGAGGTTTCTGACAAAGGAGAAATCCAGCGTTGTTGTCAGTTTTGTAGGTAGTAGCTGAGGATGACCTCAGGAATTTTCTTTTTGTTCCTGTTGCAATGTCACTAATAAGGGCTTGAAGATAAACATTTTAACTGCCTACACATTATCTGTCTGAAAGTCAATCACTGAAAGCTTTGAGTAACTACATACGGAAGATGTCATACCAGAAGTTGCATGATACTAGGGCTGATGTATTGCCATTTATTGAATGAGCTCTAGACAATGCTGTAGTTTCCGGTGTAATTCCCTCGACGCCATATAAACGAGAAGTACTACGACTTTTCTTTCTTCAATAGTTTTCAAGGTAAATCTCTCTATCTTACTCATATTATCTTTCTCTCTCTCTCTCTTTAGCTCTTTTAACAACTATGTCGACATCTTCCACCATTTTCTCAACCACAACAAGACAAGTAAGACTACACAATATAAACGTAGACCCAAAATATCAACTTTTAACATGGATCACCATTACACGTCTCCTTCTCTAGCATCAAAAGTATACGTCCTTACCTCCCAGAGATCTAAATCTAATTACGGAAGACCAAACTGTACGAAACTACCAGTGACCTGCCTGTTTCTATATATGATTTCATTATAAAAGTTTACTTCAGTATGACCTCCAATGCTGACCCTCAAGATCATCCTGGACACACAAAAAAATGTGTATGCACAAGAGATGGCTTTCGTTGTAGCAATGACATCTTTAAAGAAGATCCTACGTTATCCTAATTGTGCATTTACAGGACGGCGTTCATAGTTGCCCTTTATCGTTCCCACATTGATGGAGTCACTATTTTTGGGTATACCTGGGAGAAGATTGACAATATGCCGTCTGCTCATCCCTCTGTCAACATTCATGTCTGTGGAGGATTCAATGATAATAATCCTGAAAGACTAATCCGATCTTTTGCAATATTTTTGACTAATAATGGGATAGATATTTGATTGGTACCCACATCACCAATATGTGACACAAGGTCAGAAAGTGGAGATCTAAACAAAATCGCCTAAAGGAGGACCACTTTTGCAATTACAAAAATTGCTTGAGTATCCCCTACGGCATTCCCCGGTCGGGGCGCCTCAGGCAACAGGCAATAAACTTTCCCCATCCGAAAGCCGGGTGGCAAGGCCTGGGAGAGTGGGCCTCTTGAGTAATACCCAGGTGGTGTACCTCAGTCCGACAGGCATTGGCCCGGTTTCCAGCCCCGCAACTGTCGAGCTGAGTATCAAGAACGGATCCTCGACGAGTACTCTACCCAGTCTCCAAGCCGTCAAAGCCGCTAGGAGACTCATCCCATCATGAAAGAGTCATAATGGGGTAGATATGTGATTGGTGTTCACCGCATCAAAGTGTGACATAACGTCAAGAAAGTAAAGAATAGGCAAGCTCCCCTAAAGGAAGGACACTCTTGCTACAACAAAAATTGCTTGGGTACCCCCATCGCAATACCTCGGTAGGGGCGCCTCAAACGACAAACAATAAACTTCTCCCACCCGAAAGTCGGGTGAGAATGTCTGGGAAGGTGGACCTCCTGGGTGATACCCAAGCAGTGTACCTCAACCCGACAGGTACAGTGCCGATTTTCGGCCTGCGCCTGTCGGGCTGAGTGTCAAGAACAGATCCTTGACGAAAAACTTACCCAGTCTCCAAGCCGCCGAAGCCGCTAGGAGACTCATTACATTACAAAAGAGTCATAATGGGGTATGATGCCTTAGTATTGGAAGATTCTGTCCATAAACGCTGCTGCTAGGAACTGACGAATCAAATAAATTTACGTTCTACTATCAACCAATCAGAAACCAGAATTTCTCCATAAAAATTAAAACTTTTTAGCAAGGTTACACATTTTGTTTTTCGTGTCAACACGAGAAGGATCTTTTGATCGCTGGCTGCAAATTTATAAAGTCCGGAACCTGTACAGAGCAGCTGTCCACTGATAATTCGTCATCTGCAGGACTTGTATAGAATAACTACCCATCGGAAAGTCTTCTGAAATCAAACATGTCTTACAACTCAAGACGCTCAAACAAAACAGATTATGAAAGGCGATTTTGCTACGATTAGTCCCTTGCTCATGATCCAACACAGATTGTTCTCAAACCATTGGAATATTTCGAGCAATCGCTTCAACAAAATAAAAAGTAACAAAATCCTCATGCCTCTCTTCATCGCATCGTTCATATAAGAAATTTCTTTGCATTCCATGTTTGAAAAAAATGCCTCAATGAATCCAACGTAATTGATTAAATATCACCAGTAAATTACAAATGCAGCGGACGGCCCTCCTACGTCTCACTACAAACTTGTGTGTTATCAATAAGGCTGTGACAACAGAATATTTTTTCAGTCTTTTGACTCTCAATTATATATCCGACACAGTAAGACACAGGCAATCAACCTGAAACCACATAAGTCTATATAAAAACATATAAGATATTAACAATTATATACTCAAGAGTCAAAACAATGAAAAGAATATGCTGTTGTCACAACCCTAGCTATGAATAAGCTGTATTAATCTCTGATCAATCGAAAAGTTGGCAATCACATTAGCAAAAGCAATTTACCCGACGGCATGCAATATAAAGTTCATCTTGCGAGTTCAGCAACTGATGTGCTGATTGTAATATCACATCGGATCAGTGAATCTATTGCTGGGATTTCGTTTCTAAAGCTATAGCTCTTGATATATCAAACGATTTTGATAGGGTTTGGCATGGAATAAATGTTTTTACAACCACCAGGTCCTTTCTCTCTGATAAAAATAGTCGTAGATAGGTAGAAGTTCGAAACACATAGTATAAACGCTGGCGTACTGTCTTCATGGTCTTCATCAAACATCTTCCAAATCACACTCTAAGATCATTTGTCAATATTTATGCATGCGATATAACAAACCATGGCAACATTTCGAAAAGCAGCAATGACCAAGACCTTTCTTATTCTCTTACTTTTGACTTTGAGAACGCGGTGCAATGGGAGAAAAGGGTCGCTGATTATTTTTCACGTGTTCAAAACCAAGCTTCTCTGTTTTCACCGCCAATGCTCGGGTCACACTTGGCCTCAATTGTAATCAACGTCTCTCGTCTTGAGAAAGACTCGTGATGTGACAAACTCCCCGAACTAACCTCACAGACAAAATAGAAGATTTGCATCAAACACGTTGGGCAATGTATTTGATGTGAGTATAAAAGTGAGAATGTGTGTGAGGACAATTCTAAACCTATATACTCAACGAATTTCTGAATTACAGACTTGAAATTTGCTATATAGGATATTCGAACATGTGAAAAACCTTTTAATCCGTTTTTATCCGCATAAAAAAAGCTAGTAAGGAGCCAAAATTGAAAAATTCGTACATGAAAGGCGGGGTAATCGGATTTTTATCTGCTTGTCGACTGTTTCATGAATGCGCATGCATAAATTGTTCACGTGACAGATTCATGTTGTTAAGAATAAGTAGGTTTGAAAACACTTTTTAAAGATCGTGTTAAGCTTATCTAATGTTTATCGTACTTGACTCAGCGTTTTACAGTTTTTGTTTTGATCTAAGATCGAGTATTTTTCTTTTATTACAAGAAGTGAACTGTTTAGAAAACAAAACATAATACTCACAGGCATATATTCCAGTTTCTGTATGAATAAAAATATAAATAGCAGGATCTGTGGAAATTCCACAGGGGACTCATTCATATGTAATATATTGATGTTAGCATTCTGTAGATGTTCAGTGTAAATAGAAACGCTCTGATATTGTTGTAGCTTTTTTGTTAAAACTGCAAAAGTATTTATCTAAGCTAGCACGAACGCCCAGAAAAGCCTGGTCGTAAAGAACGCTTAAATATGATATTTTAATTTTTTTACAAGGGAATCACCACTTATCAAGGCCCAGATGGCACTCGAGGATAAGGGTTAAAGAGTGCACATTGGTCAAAAGGACAATATCATAGCAATCGTTAGAAGTGTAAATTTGGTACATTGGATTACTCAAAGAGGAACAGTTCATCAAAACTTGTTTACATTGAACTTGAAAACGGCCATAATGTGGTAAGCTGGATAGCAGGTAAACGTAAGAGAGTTCCACAGGTGTGCAGTTCTTAGAAAGAAGCTTTGTTCATGAAATCAATGTTTAGGTTTAGGCACAGATAAAGAGTGAGGGAAATTATTGATAGTGTTTTCAGCCAAGCGAGTGTTTCTCGTGAATGCTTGGCGAAGAGGCTACGATAGATTGGAGCTCACATGAGCAATTGCCATGAAAATAATGATAAAACAGAGGCTCGCAACGTCTCTTCTGTGAGAAAGAGGTTGCAGGCTACAAAGTCTAGTCTGAACTGTCAAGGCAAGATAAGGCCTTCTAGCAGTTCCTACCCAGATGTGACAGCAATACTCCATCTTTGGACGCAACTGGCTCTTATATAGGTAGAGTATTGCATTAGCAGGTGGATATCTACTGGATCGATAGAAGGAGCCCATCATTTTTCCTGCAACCTTGGCAACAGATTTGATGTACGTATTACATTTTAGATCAGGAGTAAAGGTCAAACCTAGAATCTTGTCAAAACATTGAAGATCCCCAAGGCGAGAGGCATTAATTTCAATTGATGCCAGATGGGGACCAGAGTGCTGATGATGATAGAAGCTTGGTTTTAGATGTATTAAAAGATAGAAGCTTGGTTTTAGATGTATTAAAAGTAACCAGCCACATTTTCCCCATTGTACCACATGCTCAATATAAGAGGAGAGAGAATCAAAGAGAAGTTAGTCGTTTACGGCCTTTTATGTGTTACCATAGATGGTAGTGTCGTCAGCATAAATGTCTACGAATGATCTAAGGATGTGATTTGGAAGATCGTTAATGTAGATCAGGAAGAGAGTTGGGCCCAGGATGGACCCCTGAGGGACTCCAGCATTAATACCAAGAGCTTCTGATTTCTATCCATCATCCACTACTCTTATGAACCTATCAGAGAGAAATGATTTAATAATTGAAAAGATATTTCCAGCTATACCATAGCTGGAGATCTTCTGAAGTAGACCTTTATGCCATACCCTATCAAAGGCCTTTGATATGTCAAGAGCAATTGCCCTAGAAAAGAAAACTCTGCCGAGAAATTCGCTAATCCTATGAGAAATAACTGTAAGCACATCTGCTGTAGACCTGGTAGAACGGAAAACATATTGCATGTAACTAAGAAGGTTATTTTTGCTGAGGTGGTTGATTACTTCTCTATTTAACACAGGTTCAAGTAACTTACTCATGACGCACAGAAGATTTATTGGTCTGTACTGAAAGAGAGATGGCCGATCACCTTAATTCTTAAATACAGGTCATACCGATGAGATTTTCCTGGGTGTTGGGAAGCAATTCTCCTTAAGACAACACTTAAACAGCTTTGTAAGTATGGGAGCCAGTTCTGGTTGAAGCTTTTTGAGCCTTATAATTGGAATGCCGTCGGGACCAGTTGCTTTACTGTAATCAAGGTTTTGGATTAACTTGGCAACATCACGCACATATATTTGTATGTTGCATAGCGTGTTTTCTGATACACGCTTCTGTTCAGGATCCTGTTTGCTATTTGCCAAAACTGGTGGGAATGAAGCCGCTGATTGTCCACTTTGGACTTAATGGACTGAGCACACAACTCTCTCGCGTTCTTCTTGCAGATTTCGTATATATTATTATAGAGTTGATTTTCTATCGATTTTTATATATTATAAAGATGCGATTTCAAAAAGAAAAATATATCTATATGACTTGTGCTTATTTAGTTTGAATCGAAAGCGAATCCCAAATATATATATATATATATATATATATATATATATATATATATATATATATATATAGTTCCTTCAACTATAATCGAAATCGAAACCAAAACTTATGAAAAATTCTTGATAAAATTATTCATAAAAAATAGATTACTAAGGTGCCATCAGCTAACAACTGCGCCACGAGGACCCGTGAGGTTCCGTTCGAAATTCCGTTCAAATTACCGAGGTAAACAAGATACATATGAAAAAGGTTAGATCGACGGAAACGTTGTTAAAATGACACTCACAATATGAAAAGTTGTCCGATGAATCCAAATAACACGAATATATATATATATATATATATATATATATATATATATATATATATATATATATATATATATATATGTATACACACATGTTCAAGTCAACTTTGCACCTATTAATCCAAACTAAAGGATCTATTTAACATGCAGCAAAATTTGCAAGTCTACTGCTGGTTGGAGAAGACATGTGATTGTTCATAGGAAAACCCTTCAACCTCCAGAGGAAGTCAACTCTATGGAAATTGCTCAATTTGTACGTCACATCTGATTAAAGATGTGTAAATCTGCGGCGGGAGTGCAGAGTCATCTGAGATGGTATGGACGACAAGATTGGAAGAACTCAATGTAACGGCAATCATCTGGAAAGATGCATTAATCATCATCATACACACACACACACACACACACACACACACACACACACACACACACACACACACACACACACACACACACATATATATATATATATATATTTACGGGCAAACAAGTAATAAAACATGTTAAAAAACACTTTGAAATGAGTTAAAAACATATTTAATCTGAAAAGGAAACACTGGATAAGTGGATAGTCCTTAATCCGCGGAGCTTCGAAGAAATACTTTCCTTCTCATCAGAGGGTAGGAATTAGCAAAATGCGGGATAGGATTTTGCATGCAATTTTTATCTTATATATATATATATATATATATATATATATATATATATATATATATATATATATATTACTTATAAAACAGTTATCTACGGACACGTGATTCGCCATACCAAGCTCATCAGTGTAGCTGACTGTATTAGGGTAAAAACATTCAACCATAAATACTATGATCGGACAAGAAATACGATTTTTTATAATGTGACCTTGTTTTCCCACTGAAGAATTACCTGCAAAGGGTGTTTATTCCGAAAGCCGTTCCTAACATGTTGAGATGGGAGATGTTTATTCAGAAAGCCGTTCTTGACATGGGGAAGTTGGGATGTTTATTGTGAAAGCTGTTTTTAACATGGGAATGTTGGGGATAAAACCCCTATAGAGCAATTCTTTGCTTGTAAGTTTTAAATGTGACAACCGGGCCGCATTGACCATATAATTTAAACAAAACGAATTGAACAATAAAAGTCAAACGTACTGTAATAAATTTCTTAACAACAAATTATATGTAGTGATGTCAAAAAAAAACAAAAAAAACAAAAAAAAAACTGGAACAAAACACCAACCTAAACAGGTAAGAAATGAGCAAGAATATGAATGGACCATACTTATTTGACCCACTCATATACAATGCAATCCGGATATAAGAGACTTCTTCTCCGGTCCTTAGAGCTCTAGTATACCCGGGTTACACTTATATCCATGGTTCTGATATCCGGATCACACTGTACATTAACACCGGCTCTAATTTGGGACCAGAGAAAATCATTCTTATATCCGTTTTTATCATATTCGGATCTCTTATATCCGAGTTAAAATGTGTTTTGAGAAAGGATGACCAACCAATCTGTTGGTTGGTTGGTTGTTTTTGTTTTACGGCATATCAACCCTTTTCGGGTTATTTAATGCCGAATCCAAAGATTTTGAAGAAAATTTTTTTTAATAGAATATATTTGTTGTTTTCACATCGGTTTCTATTTAACCCATAGTTGGGACCCTAACAGGTACTACCACTCCGGGTCAGAGTGGACCTGGGAGCAATGGTAATTAAAGGGTTGCTCCACACTCCCCAAAGCCCACAAGCTGGGGCCTATCCACTGGATATAGCTTAAGGTCATATCCAGGACCCCCATTGAGGGACTTTTAACCTCTGCAGGGGGGGGGGGCAGTCGGCGTATTTTAATGCCCCACCGACAGGGCCCCAACCAATCTGTATAATATGTCAAATACCACTCATAATAAAGCACGTTATAATTGATCGCAATTATTTTAATATAAATGAGGGGAAACTGTATGCAAAAAAAAGAACAGAAAAAAGAAAAAAAAAAACATAATATTTCATAACAAAATAAAAAAAAAACGAATCGTATTGAAAACCTTTACAAAGAACATGTCACACATGTATCATCTAGAGCAGAAAGTAAAAGTCTACTAAACCAATAGATAATCTGCGTAAAAAAAAACATGGCTGACATCATATTGGCACGCAGAGTAAGCGTAGCATTCACGTGATTTGTTTCCATCTCTAGTAGAGCCAATTTTTTTCGACAGAATAACGGAATAACAACAAAAAAATAACCTTGTTCTTTTTACCAATATAGGGATATTGCCAAAAAAAAAAAAAAAAGAAAAAGAAAAAGAAAAGAATGTTTGTAGCATTAGCAAGGGAGCAAACGAAGCGTAAACTGTCTAATTTCGCTTCTTTTTTCGTAGCCGGATGTTCAAAAGTAATTTTCAAAATATTTTTTTTTGTACAAATATTTCAAACGATTTTCCTACCTTTTATAACCGGTCCAACATTGTTTTTATATTGTTTTCGTATTTTAAAAGTTGTTCATGCAAACTGTTCATCTCAACTTGTCAACATATTTTTACTTTTTTTTTCTGCGCATATGAACATTTAGTTCACTTCTTAAAGTCGTTTAATATTAAAATCTTTCTTATCTTTCGATAAATTCCACGGCAGGAGACGCGACTGACGCGGTAAACATTTTGCTTTCGATTACCAAAGTAATTATTTTGAAAACTTTAAAAATCAGTACTATATAATAAGCACAGTATAATATTAAATAGAGAATTGGCTTTGTAATAATAAATACGGAATCTGCATGAATGAAAATATATTTAAGCATATTTTATGAACGAACAAGGCGGGACATTCACGTTAGTTTTATACAGGGTGTCCAAAAAGTGACTGAAGGATTTTGAACTTAAATAGATTCCTTATTTTTCATGATACCTTTCTGTAATTTTAACTCAATCTGATTAAGACATTGGAAAATTTTAAAATATGCAAAATTCAAACAATCTTTATTTATGAACAATAATGTCTTTTAAATGTTGCCCATTTTCATCTTCGTATATTTGTGCTCTTTCCAAAACATTATTCATGACAGATTGCAGAATCTCTGGATTGCAATTTAACTCCATTATTTCGTTCCTGATGTTTTCCTTCAATTCTTGCAAAGTTTGGAGTTTGTTAACATAGACTATTTCTTTAAGATATCCTCACAAGATGAAGTCGGGGCTAATCAAGTCTGGGGAACGTGGTGACCATTTTACATTGTCATAGTGAGAGATAATGTTGTCGCTAAAGCATTGCCTGAGAAACTCCATGGTGTCTCTCGCTGCATGTGCCGTTGCCCTATCTTGGAACCATAATCCAGGCCTAGTTTTAATTTGTGGGCGCAGGAAGTCTGTAATCATAATTCGGTATATCTCTTCAGTAACAGTGACAGCATTTTTGTCTTGACCTTCAAAAAAATAAGGTCCAATAATCTTCTTCGTCGGTACTGCACACTATACAGTGCACGTTATGGGATGCAACTGCTTTAGATGAATTGCCTTTGGTTTCTCAAAGCCCTAAAATCTGTAATTTTGTAAACGAATCCATTCAAATAAAATGGGCTTCATCTGACAGAATCAACTTATGCAGAAAATTGGGTTCATGTCGGACAAGTTCATTGCATTTGAACATCATATTGAACCCTTGTTTGAAAATCTTCAGGATTCAAGTGTTGAACAAGCTGCACTTTATAAGGAAAGAGTTTTAAATCGTGCAAAATATCGTGTAGTGAACATCGACATATCCTTATTGTGTGGATTGCCGTCGAATCGATGTTTCAGGATGCTGCTCCACGCTTACTCGCGTTCTTTTCCTATTTTCATTTGTGATGACGTTTCGAGGACTGCCAGCTCGCGGAAGATCAAGTACAGCCCCTTCGTTTTCAAATCGGCGCACAAAGTTTCGAATTATTTTGTGATCTGGGTTAGCTCTTTTACATGAAAATGCCGTCGATAAGCTCTTTGATTCAAAACAATTGATCCCTGATTTTTTAAAACAATTTCACAACTTGCGTTCGTTGTTCATGCTATACTTGTTCATAGTTAATTTCCAAAATATTATCTGTGTAAAATACTTGAAATAAAGAAAAAATAGATCACTAATGATAAAATGACAAAGATTTTTTAACCTTTCATTGACTTTTTGGACAGCCTGTATAAACATTCATACACGCATATATATATATATATATATATATATATATATATATATATATATATATATATATATATAATTATAAAACTCAAATGACCTTGTAACGAGTGATGTAACCAACTTTCCAGTTTACAACATCCGGTTGCGCATTCGTGCATAAACATTAACCCATAACAACGTAAACAAATAAACACAAATCGCTTCTTTTGCAGATTTTGCCTGCGCACTAAAATATTAACGTTATCATTTCGAAATTATTATATAATATGGGAAATGTGAGGGTGTTTTGCAAATATTCTGTATTACAAGTATACTATCGCAATTTTCTTACAACTAAATCAAATATGACCTGTTGACAACATATTGTTTTACTGTGTACGTTTTCAGCGTCCCAATATTTTTTTTCGTGTTTAAATTATCTAAATAATTGTTAATACTTTCTGCATTTTTTTACATCGTCCATTTCCGTATTACGTTTAAGTCATTTTAACGCAATTTTCTTACACATAAATGTACTTTAACCCTTGACAACCATAAGAACATTTTGCAACATATTGTTTTGCTGTGTACGTTTTCAGCGTCCCAATTGTCTTTTTTTTTCGCGTTTAAATTAAACGATATATCAAAATTTGAATAGTGCAGATTTACCAGTTAGTATGGTAAACCACTTATAATTCATTGGCTTTAAGTTTTTTTTTTCAAAAATAAACACTTATAAACAGAACGACTCATAGAAATCTATCTATATTCTTTTTTCACTTTTAATATACTTTCATAGAAATGTTTCTGTTATGTCACAAAAACTATATTCTTTACGTCACAAGTGTCACGCTCATACATTAATTCCATAAGTAATATAACATACTGACCCAACGGGTCACGGATAGTCTAGTATATATATATATATATATATATATATATATATATATATATATATATATATATGTGTGTGTGTGTGTGTGTGTGTGTGTGTATTACTTATAACATAGTAATCTACAGACACGTGTTTTGCCGTATTACAGTTCATCAGCGTAGCGGATGTTACTACGTCTCAAATCTCCAACCATAGTATGATGGGGTGCTGATACCGTTATATATTCATTGCTTGACTTTGTTTATTTTAAAACATATATGAAAAAATTGTTTTTAAAATGTTTGTAAACAATAGAATACACGGTTTTTTGTCTTTAGAATTTATGAACCAAGACGATGTTTATAAATTTCATTTTTAACGTTGAAACAACACATTTTCCTTTTGAATTAAATCGTTTTTTTTTATTAAGTTTTAATAAATTTAATTTTTAGTATAAATCGTATTACTTATTTTTCACTTTTTCAATACATTTTGAAAGTTTTTCTAATTTTTTCTATTTAAATCTCTCATTCATTATCGACAGTCTGACTGTTCGACAAAGCTTGTTTGCTTGTACCACTAGTGTACGCCACTTTGGCAGTGAAACAGGCCTGCTTAACGAAGATCGTGGTACAGTCGTCTTTTTTTTTTTTTTTTTTTTTTGTCTGGGAAATGCCAGGCGTGGCTTACAATATATTATATTTTACTATGATTAATGAAAAAAAAAATGTTATTCTTTTTTTTTTGGCCTTTATAAAATTACCAATGCATATCCGGCTATGAAAAAAGAAGCGAACCGAGTGTAAATTGTACAATTTACATTTCGTTTCTTTCGTTGCTGGTGTTACAAACATCATTTTATTTATTTGGCAAAATTTCGAGATTGGTTAAAAAACAATGCTATCATTTGTTTTTATTCAGTCAAAAAATTGGCTCCACTTGAGATGAAGACGAATCACGTGAACGCTTCGCTTAATTTGAGTGTAAATATGATGGTAGCCATTTTTTTTTTTTTTTACCAGTGAAACTGGTGTCGTTTGTTAATTTAATGGCGTGATATCGGTTTCATTACGAATTTTCTCCTGAGTGGCGGTAGTCGTTATTTTCTTCTGTCAACTATGCACAAATAAACGCTATATTTATTTATTAATTTATTTATTTATTTTTTTTTTGTCGAATAGGATGTTCGCGAATGGAGGACGTTGTTCTTATACGAAATCTAGAGAATGAGGAGCTTTTCCTCACCCCCTACTTCCTCTTTCTCATAAAAGAGACCTTACGAGTCTATCTCTGCTTTATCGTTACTTTTTTTTTATGTTTAATTGCCTCCCCACGAGGGCAGAGTTAGATACAAGGTCGGTTTTAATGTGGGGGAAACCAGCTTCCCCCAGAAAGAACACTCTGGTTAGTAACAAAAATAAAAAAAAAAATGTATCAGTCACGAAGGATTTCTCCTCCATTAACCGAGACCAAAAAATAAAACGCAGCATCAGAACAGATACTAAGTCCGAGAAAAAAACGGCAACCTCTTTTTTTTTTTTTAAATTCTATCTATTGTTAATTTTATTTTTGCTGAGTTTTAATCTATGGTCCTTCCTGTAAAACTTTCGTAATAAAACTTGTCTAACTACAACAACTACTTTCTAGGAAGCCTTTCTAAAAAGTATCCGACCTTAGACCAGAAAAAATATTTCACATACCTGACGGGGTTTGGACTCTAATCCCCTTCAAAATAGGCCCCTTATGCTTGCACACACTTAACCCATCGATCCTCCCATTGCTGGAAACACCTCTGGAAATCTTATTTTGGAATGGTGTTCATCTCCGCCGTCGCATCCCGCATTATCTCTTCAAAACTCTCAAAACGGGATCCTTTCAGTGGTGTCTTCAATTTAGGAAACAACCGTAAGTCGTAATAACAGGAGATAAGTCATAGGTGTACGGGTACGACCCAGAAACAAAAAGACAGTCATCGCAATGGAAGCATCCTGAATCCCCAAGGTCGAAAAACCACGACAGGATCGAAGCAAAATCAAGGTGATGCTGACTGTCTTCGTTGATATCTGTGGAATTGTGCAGCATAAATACGCAGCGAAAGGACAGACAGTTACAAAGGAATACTATCAAAATGTTCTCCGGCGTCTCTGTAACGCAGTTCGGCGCAAAAGACCAGACATGTGGACTGCGAAAATTTGGCAACTGCACGATGCAACACTCCTGCACATTCATTTCATTTGATCTAACATTTCTTTGCCAAACATGGAATTCCAGTCGTTCGCTAACCCCCTTACTCCCCAGGCATGGTTATTTGCTACTTCTGGTTGTTTCCAAAATTGAAGACGTCACTGAAAGGATACCGTTTTGAGAATAGAAAAGAAATAATCCACGTTTTGATTAAGGCACAGATAAAGAGTGGGGGAAATTTTTCACAGTGGATTCAGCTAGACGGGTGTTTTCGTGAAAGATTGGCGAGGCGGGGGGACCAGAGATTGGAGTTCAGACGAGCACCTGCCATGGAAATAACGATAAAACAAGGATAGGCTCGCAACGTCTCTTCTGTGGGAGAGAGGTTGCTGGGTAGAGAAAAGGGTATCCCCCACTAAGCCACAAAGTCTATTTTGTACTCTGTCAAGGCAGAATTGGCTATTTTTAGCAGCTCCTGCCCAGATATGGCAGCAGTATTCCATCCTTGGACGTACTTGGCTTTTATATACATAGAGAATTGCATCAGTAGTGAGATATCTTCTGGAGCGGTAGAAGGATCCCACCAGGATCCTTATAGTTGATCCGTTTTTTGGTGAGTTTAGTTCGTTTTTCGTTCGTTCTTTTTTATTGCACCCTTTTTACTGTTGGTTTGTGTTTAGATATTTTGTAGACTGAAGCAATCGCCCGTGTTACTAAAGATGAAAGGAAAATACCCTTTCGTTAAGATTACAAGGACGAGTTTTCGTAGTGAGCAACGATGCAATTCCTTGCAAAACAGATAATTTTACGCAGAAAGTCGCGAAGGAGTCACCACACAAGGTGAGGATTACAATGAATATTCCTATCACGTCGAGTTCGGGTTTTAATACTTCGATTAGCCTAAACCGTCGCCCTCATCGACATTACATGTGCATAACACTATTAAATATCGAAGATGTCAGCACCAAGCGAACATTTAGATGCCCATAAAATAATGGAAACAGTGATGGAAAGAGTAGTACAGAAAAAGGTTTTTCAACAGCACATTTTTCCTCTCAAGGTAAACTTTCACAAAAAACACTCGACACTCTACAACCACTACCAACAATTTACCCCATTTCTATCTGTGCCGTAAACTAAATACAGTTTCCATAAACAAAGCTTCTAGAATTTCCCGCCAGTAGAACACTGTTCAACTGGCCTGATTTCCGGCCGATTACAATATGGTAGCCTTCAAGTCTAATGTAAACAAGTTCTTGTTGAGCCATCTCCATAAATAATCCAAATTCTATACAGTATATATACCATTAACGATTACTACACTACCAGCTTACATTCATTGACTCTTATTCTCGAGTGACCTCCCGGCCTTGATAAGTGGTATCTCCCTTGTATAAAAATATATGTACAACATGCATTTAAATCCTCAACGTTTAATGTCATATGTTTGTCTGCGAAGGGAAGTCGCCTACGGTGACATAAACAAGGGGCTCGAGAGCACATCAGCCGATTTGCGTTATTTTCATATTACTTAGACAACATTGGACACGTTGAATAAGGACACAAAGATTTTACGGATCTATGCTGACGCTGTTTCCGTTCACTTGCACCGAAAAGGAGTTTACGCCCCGTTGAAATTGAGTCTGATAAGTTGATATCAACAAGCTTATAGTATCTCCTGTTGCCAACTGAACATTAACCTGTTGCAGCTTTTTTTTCTCCTTCATCCCCCTTTCCGTTCTCAATCTATCTCATTCCGGATATCGGAACAGATAAAATTATCTAAGCAACCGAGAAACCGCAAATGACCCGTGATATGCTCGGTAGAAAACAACAGCGCATCTCAATTACTTTCTATCGATTTCTCTTTCTCTCTCTTCCCTTTCTCTACTCTATCTTTTTCTTGATATATTCATCTCTGTGTTTTTTTCTTTCTATGTTATACTCTCTCTCTTCCTCTCTCCCCCTTTCTCTCTATCCCCTTCTCTCTCTCTCTC
This sequence comes from Euprymna scolopes, assembly GCF_053919585.1. Classification (NCBI taxonomy): domain Eukaryota; kingdom Metazoa; phylum Mollusca; class Cephalopoda; order Sepiida; family Sepiolidae; genus Euprymna; species Euprymna scolopes. The sequence continues at coordinate 46,865,964 of NC_136514.1, read as the reverse complement.
TCTCTCTCTCTCTCTATATATATATATATATATATATATATATATATATATATATATCAATCATTATCTGTATGTTTTTCACACTTTCTTTCCCCCATGTCTCCCTCTGACTTTTCTCTTACGCTCTTCACCCTCCTCTCTCTCTCTCTCTCTCTCTCACACACACTCTATGTAATGTTTTTATACGTAATTAACTACTTAGGGTAATAATAACATACTAGCGGAACCTGTGGAAATTCTACAGCGGATTCTTTCATATGTAATATATTCATGTTGGCATTCTGTGGATGGTCAGCGTAAATGAAGGCACTCTGATATGATTGTAGCCCTTTTGGTAAAACTGCAAAAGTTTTTACCTAAGTTAGCACAGACGCTTGGCGTAGCCCGGTCATAAAATACGCTTAAATATGATATTTCAATTTATTCAGATTTTATATATATTATTATAGAATCAATTTTCTATCGATTCTTATATATTATGCATTTATATTTTCATTAAATATTGGCTCCTGGCTTGAGGCAGTTGCCTGTCTAGCTGTACTGATGAGCTGTGAAACAACGGAACAGTACTGTATGTGGATGCTTATAATGCTGCCTATCTTCGGTTAAGCATATTGGGAAATGATATACAAATTATATATATATTGAAGTTTATATATATATATACATATATATATATATATATATATATATATATATATATATATATATATATAAAAGTTTGACTAATATCACGGTAACCTACATCTAAAATTTCAAGTATTTAGATCCAAAATTAGCGAAGGATTTTGATAGAGTCTGCAAAGGTAAATTCTTTCAACTTTTGACCCCTAGGCAGCTAAAATTTCGCCCCAAAACTTGATGCATATCTGAATATTCTTTGTGTAAAATTTAAAATGTTTAGACCAAAAATTGGCTGAATAGTTTGCTAGAGACAGCAAAGGTAAAATAATTTAAACTTTGCCCCCTTGGCAGTAAAATTTTCGGCCAAAAACCGATTAAAAAGCTTGCCCTATGTCTGAATACACTTAATATAAAATTTGAAATGTTTAGACCAAACACTGGCTGAGTAATTTGATAGAGACCGGAGAGGTCAAATTCTTTTTAAATTTGACTCCAATTTTGACCCCTTAAAATTTATTGTTTTGGGGTCAAATCAAATTAAAAAGTTTGATCCTTGTTCAAGTAACTCACATCTAAAATTTCAAATGTTTAGACCCAAAATTGACGGGGGAGTTTGGTAGAATTTTCAAAGGTCAAATAGTTGAACTTTAACCCGTTGACAGCCGAATTTCTGGCAGAAAACCGATTGTCTTTTCTTGTCCAAAACTTATTGTTAAATTGTATAAGGGACTTTCTGGCTAGGAGAATTAATTTAATTTCTGAATGAGTTAAATCAGAATTTCTTTTAGCAAAGGTTAGAGCCTCATTTTAAAGGATCGGAAAAATTTATTGATAATAATTGTTGATGTCAAAGGTTATAAACTAAAGGAGGTGTTTATTTTTAAGGAAGACCAACCAATTAATTACGGAATCTGAATTTAGCCAAAAAAAATGTCTAGAAAATTTGAATGTTTTTTGTTTGGTTCGATATATATATATATATATATATATATATATATAGATATATATATATATATATATACATATAGATATGTATATATATATGCATACATATATATATATACATACATATATATATGCATATATATACATATATATACATATATATATGCATACATTTATATACATATATACATACATATATATATATATATGTATATATATACATACATATATACATACATATATATATACATACATATATATACATATATATATACATACATATATATATACATATATATACATACATATATATACACACACACACACACACATATATATATATATATATATATATATATATATATATATATATATATATATATATATATATATCGGACGCGATCGTTTGCCCGGGGAGGGTTACTTAGTTAAGAAACGTCCCGGGAACGGCAACCAGCTCCCTGGGGGGAGATAAATGATAAAACGATAGGCACATATACGATAGAAACTTTAACGGTTCAATATTGCGGCGACTATAACTGGCTTGTACATCTTGTCATCGTTGAGTTGTTGATTCCTGCGATTTTAGGAGGTCTGGGAAATCTTGCCCGTCTGCCTTCAGTGCAACACATGCACTTTGTTCATCAGCCAGTTGTGTAATGATGAAAATCCCATCCAGAACTTTGGAACTCTTCAGAGGACTGAAATAAGAATGGACTAAATCGAATAACGTAAATTGAATACTATAAACGTTACAATTTAAAAAAAAAGTATGCATTTCATATTTTTGCACGAACGCACACAAACACTCACACGCACACACACACACTCACAGACACATACGCGCGAAGTGTTATTATATATGTTCATTAATAGAAACGAGAAAATTAATTTCATTTATTAAATCGATCAAGCAGATATTTACTGTCTAACGTTTAAACGTAAACGCTGTCTGAGCGCATTTAAAATGAATTAAAGATTAATAAAAAAAAAATCTTTCATGTTCATATAAGTTGTTTTATTCGTTTTATTTGTTTGGCGGAATCTTTTATAAGCACTAAAAAAAAATGACGTCTTTACTGTTCATGTGTATCTAGAACGACTGCAAACGCCACAGTATGTTTTCTCTCGCTCTTCTACCTTTTCTATCGTTATGTCTTTTTCTGCGTATGTATTTTTTCTGTCACGATTTTATTTGTTACCTCAGCCTCCAATATTCATTGCTAAGAAATTCGAATGCGTTAAATTGTTCACTGACATTCTATCTGCTGTGGTGTGTCTACCCTAAAAATAATAATAAACTCTTCCATTTACTATAAAAACGAGGACTTTACAGTAAATACAGTAGAAGCCCGGGATACGGTGGCCCACCTTTGTTGCCTACGGGCCAAGATCAAAGTGTAGTATCTGTTCCAGCAGATACTGCACTTGAGATAATTTGTACCAGTCAATGGAGGGGAAACCCTCTATACTGGGACAATTATTATTTTTGGTAACCAGAGTGACCCCTTTTAGGGGAGCTGGTTTTTACCTCACATTAAAAACGGCCTTGTGCCTAATTTGCTCAGTGGGGGAGCAAATAAACACCATCTGTTCCGGCAGATACTGCAAACAAAGACCCTATATGGGAGCGACCCCACAGATAAGACCTTGGTCAATGTAGGGGCAACCCTTCATACCCATCCAGCTCCCCTACTCCCTGGGGGGTTGGTCCCCATTTCCCCTTCACTCCTCGCATTAAAAATCGGTCTTGTGCCTAATTTGCTCGGTGGCGGAGCAAATAAATACCGTATCTGTTCCGGCAGATGCTGCAAGCAAAGACGATCAAAGTGTAGTATCTGTTCCGGCAGATGCTGCACTTAAGATAATTTGTACCAGTCAATGGAGGGGAAACCCTCTATACTGGGACAATTATTATTTTTGGTAACCAGAGTGCCCCCTTTTTGCCTACTTTTAGGGGAGCTGGTTTTTACCTCACATTAAAAACGGCCTTGTGCCTAATTTGCTCAGTGGGGGAGCAAATAAATACCATCTGTTCCGGCAGATGCTGCAAGCAAAGACCATTGCCCTTGTGGCAATCTTCTGGTCCATGTAGGGCCAACCCTACTTGGGCCAGCTGGCAAATCACTATACAGCTCCCATTTCCCACCTCTCGGGAGCTGGCCCCCTTTTCCCTTCCTCTCCCCTTCACTCCTAAAAAGAAAATCGGCCTTGTGCCTAATTTGCTCGGTGGGGGAGCAAATAAATACCACCCGGGATACGGTGGCCTTAGGATACATTTTTCTTTCAGGTTACGATGTGGAATACGATATTTTTCGGCCTCTGGTTTCGGTACTTGCAGTATTATTTATAATATTAATTGATTATACATATATACTGTACTGTATTTTGTTACTAATTTTTAATGCCGTATCCGACGGTTCTACTGTATATGTCTCCCGGTGTTAGCACACAAGTTGCGTGCAGGTCTTGCACACTGGCTGTCGGACTGACGTGTACCCACACTTTTCATTTGTTGTGTTTGATATTTTTCAAATAATAAAAACCATCCCAAGCTCCAAGCTTGTATGAAATTCCCCGAGTCTATATAACAGGGGCTTTATAAACAGAAACTCAGAGTTCTTCAGTGAACACCTGCTACGCGACACGACACACCTCGACTCTCCAATTTCATCCCAGACGATTGGAATGCGATACGATCAAATCCCTTTAGCCTGCGTCTCCAAATTTCCAGTGAACATATGCCACCTAATCACCCCCCCACACACACACAACGGAACTTTGAAACGAACATTTGTCCACTCCTTATTCAATAAAAGTTTATTTTAAAAGTTCTCATGATGCTTTGGTTTTTTAAAATATATTTTACATTTATGTAAAATTGGTGATATAAACGATATAGTAATAATAAACATTCTCTATTGATAATTATCCAATATATACTTATACAGGGTGGGCCAAAATAAGGGTCCTATCTTTAAATTTGAATAACTTCCACAAAATAAAAGTTAAACGCACCAAACTTTATGTGTGTGTAGACTGACCCTTCCGAGATTGTTTTGAAATAAACAAAACAAATTTTGGCCGAAAAACACTTCTTAAAACTTACATGAATTTATGAATTTTCAAAAATAGGACCCTTATTTTGGCCCACCCTGTATATACTTTTCCAATATATAGTAATGATTGCAAAAGTTATTAAAAGATATTACTTATATACTATCCGCTGGAATAGAAACCAAAACGTTTAGCACCCTATTATTTACATCTCCAGCGCCATTACCGTCTGAGCTGCGAATAGATATATACGAAAGGTTAACAATTTAAGCAACTTTCAGCTATGAATGTTTAATTTTGAGCATGCGCAAAAAAGAAACAGCAGGTGTAATTTTTTATTTGACTTATCCTACTAAATATTCAATAATTCGTAGTGCCCCTTTTTTATATCTATAACTAATTTTGAGATAGGTTCTGTCTTCCTTTATATATATATATATATATATATATATATATATATATAACGTGTCTATATGATATAGCTCTAACGTGTGTGTGTGTTGTAATGGCCTTTTTGTGACCGTCTCTTTAAGGCTCGCCTGCGTGCATCTTTCACATTTATTTACATAGAAATCTTATACACAGTTTATATACATTTATACAGTCGGGTGCGTATACACGTCATCGGGCTTCTTTTAAGGGCCCTTAAGTTGTGTAGTTAAGTAGTTCTTAACTGTGCATGTGTGTACATATATACGGGTTAAGAGATCATCTTCCCTTTTTTGTCATATTGTGTCTTCTGGGATGCGGTTCTTCCCATCACTGGTCGATGAGTTATAAAAAAACATCTAAGACAAAAACACGATGCCGATTTTCTGGCAAGAATCTCTTTATTTCGTCTATGAGTGAACCTGAGGGACCCTCTCATATTGTTGTCCCAAGCTTTTTTTCTTTTCGTTTCTGTCGACGCATCTTTTCTCTGGCCCTTCCGGTCGCAAAACTGACTCAAGTCCAACTGTCTACCTAATTTGACTCCAATCGACTGTCTTCACTCTTCTACTAAAAATCCCCATGTGCGTTTCTATTTATATGACTGTAGGTGTGGGCGGTGGTACTCCCTTCCCCCGTTTAATGGCGTGCACCTAAAACGTACCGACTACTTTTTAGCACGCAGGTGCACAAAGGAAGTACTTGAGTCTGATATGTCACCAGAAACCTTTGGCCTTTCTACATCTGATCGGCACAAGTAAGTTGGGTTCAAGTCACTTCCGCATTAACCGCATTATTGACACATAACAGAAGTTCCAGGACACTTCCCGAAGCCAGAGTTGCACCAACAGAAGATCATGCTGATTGTTTGGTGGTCTGAATGGTCTCATCCATTACAGTTTTTTTTAAATTACGGCGGTGAAGTAATATCAACAAATGGATTAAATGCATCAGAAACTTCGACAACAACACCCAACAGTAGTAAAAAGAAAAGGCCTTGTTCTCCACAACAATGCCCGACCGCATGTTGCTAAACCGACCCTGCAGAAGTTGAAGTAATTGGACTACGAAACTCTACCTCATCCACCACACTCTTCAGACCTCTCATCTACCGACTACTACTTTTTCAAGCATCTCGACAATTTTCTGCGTGAGAAATGCCTGAAAAACCTAAACGATATCAAAAACGCCTTCAGCGACTTCATCGCCACCAGAACGCAAGATTTTTTTTACGTTACTGACATTCATACACTTGTTTTGTGTTGACAAAACTGTGTTTATTCTGATGGTGCTTATTTAAATCAATACAGTTTTGCTGGAGCCGAGATATATTAATCTGAAATTTAAAAGTAAAAAAAAAAAGAAGCAAGAGTTTCTTTGTCAACCTTATAATCATTGTTAGCTCTGTTCTTGACACTTTCAAAATACGTACTATCACTAAAATACATTACATGCAACCAAAAACCGTTACAAGTCTTCGTAAGATTGTAAACGTGTCCGACTAAGTCTCGCCTGCACTGAGGATTATACTTCAACTCCAGAAGAGTGTAACTTACAACTGAACTTTACCAAGTACCATATTTGTTATACCATGTGCCCATGTGGAAATAACACTCAAGATTAGAACAGTAGTTCTAATAAGCTAAATTATTAATCTTTACCTAAAACATTCAGAAACATGAAAGCATAAACGCGATAGTGTGCGACTTATTTCGCGCTTGCCTTGAGCTGATCGTCTGAGTCGGCAATGATTGCATTGAAAATACTAGCGAGGGGTACCCGGCGTTTCCCGGGTGTTTGGAGGTGTGTGTGGAAACTCCGGGGTTGGGGGTGGGGGTTAAAAGAAAGTGAGTATGAGGATCGAACCCGAACCTTTGAGGCAAAGTTGTAAATTAAAGTGTGAAAAAAAAAGTGCGACGTTAACCATTGCCCCACCGTGAGATGCTAACTGAAACACGTTTGAATTTATTTAATTACTTGGATTTGGCAGGTGCCCGTTTTAATGAGTTAATGAGGTCAAGTTTGACTGCGGGATAGTATTCATTTACTGCGGAACGCTTTTTTAAAATTTTTATTTTCCCAAGATGTTATGGGAAAAAGACTAACCCACATGCGGCGAGCGACAAATGTTGAATATTTATCTTCCCGAAATCGAGCAAATTAAATAGACAGGCGAGCTTCGTTGTTAACTATGAGATATTACGATTTATATGTGATATAAAAAGTTTTAAAAAGTTGTGAACTGACCGACCGCTTCTCTGAAAGAAGCCTTTTGTAGACATACAGAAAAAGCGAATACACATACATACATACATACATACATGCATACATTTTCGCTTTTATATTTATAGACTAGCGAGGGGTACCCGGCGTTGCCCGGGTGTTTGTAGGTGTATGTGGTGTTAAATAAAAAAGAAACCGAGGGGGGGGGGTAGGATCGAAGCCGAAGCCCTGAGGCGAAGTTTGAAAATAAAATCGGCCAGCCAGAATGAAGCATTGTTATAAGCGAATAAGTGAAAGATGTTTGAAAGTCGTCGAGCGTTACGACGACGACGATGACGATGTAAGCATTGTTATAAGCGAAGTAAGAAAAGAAAACAACTTTTTAATTAAGCGGTGTGGGGGTAATCAAAACATCGAAAAAAAAACACAAAAAACTAACGTAAAGCAAACGAACGATGAAAAGAGAAAAACGAACACGTGAGAAATGGCTTTAATAAGCCTGTTTCGATATTAAAATTTAAAAAAATCGGTGGGTACCCGGGTGTTTTGGGGTGTCGCTAAGAATAAGCGAAGTAAAAAAAAACAAAAAAAAAACAGGAAAACGAACGTTACGTGAAAAATTGCTTAAATAATACAGGGTTCAATATTTAAATTTTAAAAATCGAAAAAAAAACCCATCTCACACCACGATTCGAACCCAAAACGTTTAGATAATGAACCAATGCCTTAACTACATCAGCTAAAGTGACGTATATGAAATTTGTTCGGTTTTTCAACTATTTAAAGTAAATCAGGTCACGACGTCATGACGTAATCTGACGCATGCGTTGTTGACCCCCCCCTGTCGAAAATCGTCGATTTTGGGGTGAAAAATTAACGTTTTTTTTCTCTCTCTCTCTCTGTTTCCGTCTCTCTCTCTCTCTCTGTTTGCGTCTCTCTATCTCTCTCACTTCGTCTTCCTTACTCTAAAGAGTGTTACTAAAAACGGAAATGGCGTCTGGCTGTTTTTTTTTTTGTAAAAACTTCGATTGTTAATATTTTTTGTAAGCGTATTTTTTTTACTTCAAATTTTTGGCTTGTTATTTTCCGTTTAACTATCGTATCTAACTATTTTTTAACGTGCTAATAACTTTGGTAACGTTGTCATAGCGTAGAAGTTCATAGTTTAGCTTGTGTGAGGGTTAAAAAATTTTTTACCGGTAACAACAATGTTTTTAAATTCAGACTGCCATTACAGCTTGCTGACGTCAAGATCACGTGACATGACTCAGCGGGTTTTAAATACAAGTTGACCTAAAATAAACGGCCCCGTGTATAATTTATGTAGAAGAGTTGGCTCCCGTATTTTTTTGGGCAGTTATAAATCGATTTAAAAATATGTAATGTTTAACATTAAAATGTCACTTCCCCCCCTCCTCCCTGCAGAAAATCGATCAGTTGACGCACTTCTGATGGTCCTTTTGGGCCAATTTTTCGATATTTGTCGTTCGGAGAGTGGAGCTTTCATATGAGACCAGGTGTGTGAATTTTTGTTCGGTCAGTGAAAAGTTTTTAGCAGACACACAAACATACATACATACATTTTCGCTTCTATATATATAGATGTAGTATGTAACTCTTACTGCTACTTAATAAACTGTCGGACCTCTGTATATAAAACGCTTGTTTTTATTGTCTATTTTTTTTCTTTTTGTCAAGTGTCGGATTTTGCTCCGACATCTTGTAGAATATCAGTAACTCTTAGATTTCGTGCCAGACACATTGATTTATTCAGATGTTTTATTTTTTTTTATCTTGTTTATTATTATTTTTTTTTTGTCTTAGACTTCAAAGAAGACACTTTGATCAAATAGTCGGCACTTCTCACGGTTGAAAATCGATGGAAGCACTTATAGGTCCTCATCAGAAGACGCTGGTCAAGTGGTAAACAATATGAACTGACGACTTGAGTGTTTAAAGTTCGAATCCGGTTCGCTCCACCAAATCACTGTCGCTTACGATGTTGGCAACCTTAACGTGGTTCTTCCGATGTCTCTCTTGAAAGTGCTCTGTCTAGAAAATATCGGGGAAACCAATGCAAAAATAGATCTTCTGATTCAGATGATGATGATGATGATGATGATGATGGTCACAAAACAAGCTTACCTGACTTGAAAAGAAACACCATTGAAGCCAACGGGAAGCATAATTCGTGAGCCTCCTTCTTATGCGCAATATGACGCAAGGTCTTTTTACGATGACAAAGCCATTTACTCCGAGGGGAGCATTCTGGTTGGCTGCAAAAGTAACTAAGAACGAATCCGACGGCATTTCCGGATGAGTAGCAATTAATCAACTCCCTCTCAAAAGAAAAAAATAATGACTAGGATTTTAAGCAGGATTGAGTATAGTCATGGCTCATTCAGGCATAAACGGAGACTTGAGTCACACAAGGGAAACCCCTAAATGCCAATGCCATGCCAAGGCTAACCTCGCCTGGCATAAACATCCGACGTCGGAACGGATACCACGCTATATTTTTAGAGAAAATCATTATCATCCTTTTTATTTTATTTTGATGCGATTGCAGTTCTTACTTCTAGCACTTAGCTAAGATTTGATCTCTATACGAGACTGGCAGGGAGACTTGACGCTGTCCAGGATTGAATCGAACTTTCGCTCTGTAGAATTACCTAATGAAAACTTTTATCTATTATTATCCTTGTCTGTGTGTGTCTGTGTAGGTGAATTCGTTCCTTATAAACTCGGAAACGGGGGAGCCGATTTTTAAAAATCGACCTAGCTGTTTCCGAGTCCATAGGAAACGAACTCACACACAGACAATCTCCTTTTATATAATACAGTAGAACCCGGAATACGGTGACCATAGGACACGGTTTTTTCAAGTTACGATGTGCAGTAAGATGTTTTTATGGACCCTGATTACTGTATTTGCCCCGACTTACGGTGTTATATATTATATTATTTGATGATATGCATGTGTTTTGTATACTGTACTGTATTTTGTTAATAATTTTTGATACTGTATCCCGGGGAACTACTGTAATAGATAAAAGTTTATATTGAGTATTTCCAAATACTTTAAAGTTATGTATATTTTTCGAAAGAGACGTCATGTCTTCAGAAAGAAACATGCGGTATAAAGCAATATTTAATCGTCAAGCATAATTTTTTACTTTCATTTGTTTCGTTGAAATACAGGGTGACCAAAAACAAACCGGGCCCCAACTCTAATTAGGCCCAGTTTATTAGTGCTTTGTCCGAATGAAATGAAACTTTAGTCATAACTAGTTTATTATATTCAAAACACCACATCAAAACACTAGGGTCTTTCGCCTTTTTTCTCCGCTCTACAGCATATGTTCTAGATGGCCCCCATTTAGCTTTTGTGTTTTTTGTTTGGTCACCCTGTATATTAAAAACCTTTTATTTTTTCGTTTAAATGTATTCAAATCCTTCAATTTTTTTAGCTTCATTTGTTTCGGGCTGAAATGCTAGTATATATATATATATATTATAAAGCCCCCCCCTCTTTGGATTGAGCACTATCGTAAATAATCTCACTCGCTACTTAATTTGGCTGAAAAAATGCGAAGCTCGCGGTTTGTTTACAAACAAACGTTTGAGCACTTTACAACTGGCGGACGGATGTTTATTTATATAGACATTCGGACAGATTAGTTGTGGGCACTGCTTCCGTGGTCAAGGGGTAGAACTGCCGACTGTCATCACGACGGTTCTAGGTTCGATACTCGGCTTGGGATAGGTGCTAGTCTAGCGGCACTGATGAGTTGTGATACAACGAAACAGGACTGTATGTCGATGACTAAAATATATTTTATATATATATATATATATATATATATATATTCATCCAGAGGAAGTCTCGAAATAAAGACGAAACATTGCTGAACACATAACTTGGTTTAGTCCTTGGAATGTATTTAATCAGCTGGAAGTTAAGTGGAAATTTTTGTTATGTAGTAGAGCTGACATCTATTCAATGTAGCCGCATTCAGCATCAGTCACCGTCTCGATACGGGTCTGTAACTCGTAGCGTGTCTTTTCGACAAGTGCCGACACAAGCTCGGCGAATATTCGGTGAATGGCAGCGATCAGACCGGCATTGTTGTTGTGGGAGGTCATATTGGTGATGTTCTCAACGTATGATCCAAAAAATTAGTCCAGCAGGTTCAAGTCGGGTGAGGAGGGCGCCAGTAAGAGAAGGGAACAAAGTCGTAGCACTTCTTCTGAAGCCAAGCCGTGGTCGCTTTGCACTTGTGGACCGGCGTCGAGTTCTGTTGCCACACCCAGGGTCTGCCAGCGGCCACCTGATTGCACCAGTAGATTATTACACATCCGGGTACATTTTGGTGCTGACTTTCAAACCGATTTCGAAGATGCTAGGTGGCATAATGTTACCTTCACTTGAAACCACACAAAAGAAAATAACCGTGGCCGAAAACTTCATTGTGTTCAAGTGTTCAAACGTCCGGATTTGCATATTGAAGGTGCTGGCAACGGTCCTGTTGGATCGGTGGAGAGCATGAGTGGTACAGCAGCGCATCTCTGATCTGGCTCGTCGAACATCGTGTCACTTTCAGACACGATAGAAGGCTTCCATCGCTCTTTGAATTTGTACACAATTGACCAACTAGTAGATAGTCTGCAAAAGAAAAAAAAAACAAAAAAAAAAACGGTTTTCATCAAACGGAAATGAAATCATGTAGTCTTTTCTATTTTTTTGCTAATGATTTCGTTTCTATGAGTTTTCTCATACCTCTTCCGTATTCTTTTCGAATCTTCTCTTTTATTTCTTGTCGATTTGACGGTTTTTGTTTCTATAACTCCAAAATATTTACACCTATCATTTTCCCAAACCTTTTTGCGTTCTAAGTTATGCACGGCTTTCTCCACCTTAATTCTTGTTTAAATGGCTCCTGTTTTGGATAAGATTGTATTGAGCTATAAACGAAATGTCCATTTGTAATGTGTCGCTACATATCAAACCTCTCGGACCCACACGTTGTCTGGTACCGTCGCAAGAACAAACAAAACATTTTTGTTAAGTGCAAATGAAAAGCATTTATTATTGGTTCTTTCAACAATAACGCATTTTGTTATCTTTAAAAAATCTTTTCGCACACAAATGTACGACGTCTATTATATTAAACGTGCTTTTTAAAAGTCTCTATCTTCGCCACATGACACCAGCCATAGTCAGCGTTTTCTCGCCTTCGACTTTACGCGTTCATATTCCACGGCATGCGCTTTCTTTCTGTTGCTCTACCAGGTGCTGCCCTTTTTTCTTTTTCTCTCCTTCTTCTTCTTGTGACCTAAGCGCTATTGTGATAACACTTGCCAATTTGCATGCGTGATTTAACGGCTGCTGCTAATATTTTCGCTAGTCAGCTATCTTACAGCTGTTGCTGATTTCCTTACACGCGTCCATATGCGCTATGTTACCAGGAGAGCGCACGGCTTCGTTAAACATTGACTAATAATTCGGGTGTAGTTGTGTTCTGAATAAGACACGAAGCAGGAAAACAGTATTTAAGTTTATTCATACACGCGACAATACAAACAAACATACGTAAAAGCAGGAGCAGTCTAATGTTATACGCGATGTGGCTTTATTATACGAGGTGTGGCAGGAGGATATACCGCATAATCACAATGAGACACTAGTTTCCATTAGATCACCGAAGTTAAGCAACATTGATCCTGGTCAGTACTAAAATCGGGGACCATTTGGGAATTTCAGATGCAGTATGTGTTCTCCGCTTATCCAAGCGTTGTTTCCAGTCATCTAGCACTTCTCTTTACCATTGGACTCAAGCAGAGCCGATTCAGGAGGAGTGGATGTAATTGCACAACCTTTGGCCAACACAATTACACATGCAGCTACCCTTACTGGGGATATCCATTGTCTCTTGAGACTGAACGGAGGCCCACGGCAGGATGATATGATGTTTAACATAAAATGAAGTTCAATTTTGAATTTTTGAGATGAGATGTGAATGTTTGTCTGATTAATCAAAATAAAACAATTATTCTCATTGTAGGTGTTATTAGCAAAAATAAAAATACACGTGGGTATCGATCCTCTGTTTCGTAAAACACTTTTTTGTTCACTAATATTAATAATTAGCATAGATATCCCGAAATATTGAGTCATGGGAAAGTTCTAGAAGATATCTTAGTGACCCCTGAAGATTGAACTTTTTTTATGATGTACGGACCCACCCTCAAACCCACCCTCAAACCCACGGTTCGAATTCTTTTCCTTAGTAGAGGAAACGGAAACATGTATCAAACACCTGAAGAAGGTCGGTGCTCTGTTTCGTTAATATTAAAAATTAGCATAGATATATCGAAAAATGGAGTCATAAGAAACCCCTAAAAGATATCCTTGTGACCCCTGAATATTGAACGTATTTTTTTATGATCTACGAACCCACGCTCTAACCCACGGTTCGAATTCTTGCAATGCTGAGCTAACCCCTCTTTTCCTTAGTAGAATAAACGGAAACATGTATCCAACACCTGAAGAAGGTCGCAGGGTACAGCGACCGAAGCGTTGTGCTAATAACACCCAAGGTGAGAATAATTGTCCGAGTAATCAAAACAATACAAACGTAAGAAATTCCTTTTCTTTTCTGAAACACCTATTTCTTCACCTACGTTCTGTGTCTCTCTTCATATAGTAGTATTCCCTCAAGCGTTGTGTTCGATTGAGCCCCCGTTGTTCTTTGTTTTATCTGTCTTTATTTTCCTGTTCTTCTTTCTCATATCTTCTCCTAATAATTCTCAACAGAACTGCATATATCTCCAGCCCTTCTGAATGTTGGCAAAATACACTTCATCAAAATCAATAACGTCTCTATATAACCGCAAAAGACTGACCGACGCTTCATTGATCATTCGACGGGGGGAAAAAAATTCAATTTTCCCGTCAAAATCAATATTTTTCCGTCTACAAAAGAAAGGAGAAACGACAATCACTTCTACGCGGGAGACATGGCCTGATTCAAAGTACATATAAACATTATTATTATTATTATTATTATTATTATTATTATTATTATTATTATTATTATTATTATTATTATTATTATTATTATTCTTCACTAAGACTCTCCACACAGGCCGTCATCAAAAAATTATTTTTGAGAACAACTTGTAGTGTTCGCTGGAGTCTGAGTGACAACAAGTCTCCCCAGATTTCCAGTACGCACCACCTCTTTCGATAACCTTTAAAAATTAAATTGCGTTGTCACAATAGCTGTTTACTATAGATTTCTCTTGGTAGAGACCACTGGTCGTCACTGCAATTTGTGTGACAATAAGCCTCCCCAAGGTTCTAGTCGGTTTGCACTAATCCAGGAGAGGTCTGGTTAGTGCTTTCTTTCCATGGTCTTTCCTTCCTCCTTGAGTGTCCGCGATTATTTGATGTGGCGCCAGTTTGTGGTGACACTTTCCTTTTTTATTGGGGGGGAGGGTGACTTTATTATTATTATTATTATTATTATTATTATTATTATTATTATTATTATTATTACTAATACGACTAGAAGTTCTCATACAGGCGATCATGAGCGATTACTAACTGCTAATAATCGATAGTGTTCTTTGGGATCTGAATGATAAAAAATCTCCACAATTTTCCAGAACTCTAAACTATCTTTCAATAATCTTTGCAAATTAATTTATGTTTTCAATCAAACCGATTGATTGTCTGCTCTTGTAAGTGACACAGTGCACCGAGGGAAGATCTTGTTCACAGTGCACCGAGGGAAGATCTTGTTCGCAATACATTTTAGTCTACGTTTATCTACGTCTTATCAAAGAACCTACTGAAGATTTTATACGCTGTATGCTTCTGCTTCTTCTGTGATAGAACTTCTCAAATGCACTTGTGATGCTAGGTTATATACAGTCAAAATCAGAATGTTCCTCCTTTAATCGGTTTTCGATACTTATCTGAGACATTTCGATACAAAACCTATCTAAGTACATCCCCAAACACATAAAGTACATTTGTGTGAAATTTTCAAAATATCAACTTTGAAGCCCCCAAAACAGTTTTTCGTAGTAAACAACTGATGATACCTGAAATAATCAGTCTGCTTTCTAAAAAATTACGCTACTCCAAATATTATTTCAGGGATTATAGGTTGCTTACTAGTAAAACAGTCTTCCAAGAAGTGCTGGATTGAAAGAGTACATTAAATATTGTCTCTTACAATGTGATTTCAGTATTTTTATTGAACTATGTAGCACAATACTACTTTCTTAGTATTTGTTAGTACTTATTATTTTAATTCATTTGGGTCAGTTCTATATTCAGAACCCAATGGAATATTTTTCATAGAAATGTTAATAAACTCATATTTACTGCGTGTTATTATTTTTTTGTCCCCAAAAACTATTTTGGAGGCTTAACCAGAAAAATACCAAAATTATCAAAATATATTTGTTGATTAAATACATTTCTAATCCGTGTCATTTCTACGGATCCTGTTAGTTAAGAATGATCGGCTAATTATTAAAGAATGCACCCGTTAATGAAATATATATAAACATATATACATATCTGAGGTCCTGGATATGACCTTAAACTATATCCAGTGGTGAGGCCCCAGCTTGCGGGCTTTGGGGAGTGTGCAGCCACCCTTTAATTACCATTACTCCCAGGTCCACTCTGACCCTGTTAAAAAAAATTCTTCAAAATCTTTGGATTTGGCATTAAATAACCCAAAAAGGGTTGATATGCCGTAAAATAAAAACAACCAAACCAAACCATATCTTAACTATATAAATATCTTAGCTATATAATCTAGATATATGTTCATAGGCATTATTATTATTATTTTTTTTTGAATCCTTGGAGATGAGGCTTCATAATTTGTTAATTCATTCTTTTTGAGGACTGTTATCCTCATCTTCATAGTTGTTGCTGTTTCACCACGTTTCGGCGAACTCATCCTCTGGCCTTCTTCAGGTGATTAAGCATGACGGGATAAGAATGCCAAGTCTTGTAACTAATCCCCAGTAATTACTGCCTCCCATACTTGTTGTCTCCCCACATTTTGGCCAATTAATCCCCTGGCCTGCTTGTCTAGTGTTGAAACCTCTATCTTCAGACAATGCTTGGCGCTTCTACACTATCAAAAGGAAATTTCGGAAATCGTATGCTAAATTTCACATGAGAACAATGGTATCTATGTATTCCTCGTATTTTTAGGATGATTATATCCAAAAATTACGAAAATCGATGGTAGAAAATTATTTATCAACGAAAATGAAAAATAGTATTTGATGAAAACGATCGTCAGACACAGGAGAATTCAAAAGGGGGGGGGGCGTTATTTTCCGTTTCAATTTAAAAAAGATGGCCGCAAGTTTTCACCTGCTAACACAATTAAAGTTATTTTTTTTAATAATTCAGTAATCTTCAAGTAATTTCGACTGCATAATTTGGAAGCTGCCATTGTAATTTGTTAGAATTGATAAAAAAAATCAGTAGAAACCATTTTTTTTGGGGGGGGGGAGATTTGAAACTCCATTTATCGATTACAAAATTTCGTCCTAATAGTGTAGAAGCGCCCAATGCTCGCTTGGAAACGTAGAGACTAAATGCCTCTATCCACTGCGTCACGGGCCCCGAAACGTGGTGAAACAACAACAAATACGAAGTCGGATAACAGTCCGCAAAAAAGAAATGAATTCACAAAACACATCGATAGGTGTTAGGTTATTTGAAGCTAAGAATCACAATATGCAAATTCTTTTAACGAGTGTCCTTAGCTATATTATCGATTTGCGATCTAGCCTGTTTAGATATAAACCAGAAATAGATATGTCGTTTTAAATAGTTGTTTTGTTTCTTGTCGTTGTTTAGGGTCGATAAACTCGTTTCGATTAATGAGTTGATTCCAGGAACAGGTGACGTCAATCCATGACGTCAACAGATTGATAACCGGTTTTTTTGTTTGCAGTTATATAAGAAAGAGAGGCGGAACTATAGCTTACTTTCTTATAGTTGAAATATCAGCATGTCTGGATCAGTTTCTTTTTAAGTCTAAAGGCTCATAAAATCGATACTTATATTTTGTTGTATAGGGCGAAAGGTAACAGATGGTCTAAACCGCACTTGGGACAGGCCGTTGATCTATCGTCGATCATCTGAAGAATTACAATTCATACACACAGAAGAAAATACAGTGCTTGTGCAGTATACAGGATAGAAAAATAAAATTGTCGCCCTAGAAAAGTCGACATGGTTCCATTTCCGTTTGATGAAAACCGGTTTATTTTTCTTTGTTGCAGCTCATCAACTAGTTGGCCAGTGGTGCACAAATCCGAAGGAGCCTTCTATCATGTCTGAACGTGACACAATGTTCGATGAGCGAGATCGCAGATACGCGGCTGTATAACATGCTCCTTAACGATCCAAGTTATGACAACAGGACCATTGCCAGCAACCTCAAACTGCCTCGCTGAACTGCCACGAATAACAGGGACGTGCGCAGGGTAATGAAAACGAAGTTTCCAGTCGCGGTTATGGTCTTTGATGTTGTTTCAAGTGAGGGCAACACCATGCCATCTCGCATCTTCGAAGTCGGCTTGGAAGTCTACACCGAAATGCACCAGGTTGTGCTGAAGAGTGTGGTGACCCCATGGTGCAATCAGGTGGCCGCTGGCAGACCCTGGGTGTGGCAGCAGGACTCGGCGCCGGCCCACAAGTCCAAAGAGACCTAGACTTGGCTTCAGAATGAGTTCTACGACTTTGCACCCTTCTCTCACTGACACCCCCTTTCTTCCCGAACTGAAATCGCCTGCTTACTTTTTTGGTCATACTTCGAGAACATCACCAACATGACCTCCCACAACACTAACGCCAGTCTGATCGCTGTCATCTGCCGAGTATTTGCCGAGCTCCCGCCGGCGTTTGTGGAAAAGGCATGCTCCCTGTTTTGGACCCGTATCAAGACGGCGATTGAGGCTGAAGGCGGCTACATTGAGTGGATGTCAAATCTACTACAAGATCAAGTTACCCGAATTGATATTTTTAATAAAAGTTTTAGAATAAACCTGTTGTTTTCGTTAGGGCGACAACTTTATCACACCATCCTGTACTTAAATTTTAAATAAATGCATTTAGCTTATGTGCTTACGTGTCTATGTAAAAATTAGAAAAAAATGCAAAAATTACGGAAAATGTCGAGTAGAAAAATAATTACGAGTAAAAATAATAATTTATCGAACAATACAGTTTTATCGTACTTGTTGATTAAAAATACTTAACATTCAGGGGAGATAACTTTGACAAAATATTAAAAATTCGCTATTTTTAAATAGAAAGTGGAAGACCGTTAATATGTATTTTTTTTGGCAAAAAATAGTTCTAACAGATCTTCTACCCAACAATTTTTCGTAACTTTTATATATATATGTAGTTTTTACTAATATTACACCTCCAAACACCCCGACAACGCCGTGCTTAAATGCTAGTATATATATATATATATATATATATATATATATATATATGTATATATATATGTATATATATATGTATAAATATATATTTATATATATATATATATATATATATATATATATATATATATATATATAAACAATTATACTTGATTTAAATTTTGAAATGCAAAAGTATAGTGTCATAGATAAATTGTACTCTAAACAGAACCCGTCATTTCAAATGCATCCCTATCATATCAAAACACACACTTTTAATTTTATATGTCTGGTCTTTCTGCTTGTGCGGTGTTAATGTCTTGAATTTCCGTTTAAAATAAAAAAAGTCAACTATCATGTTTCAATTTTTCTATAAAAAGATACGTGCCCCTGCCATATCAAACAACCTACTGTTGATTTTTATATGCTGGGCCTTTCTGTTTGTGCGTTAATAAATCTTCTCAAATGTACTTGTGATGTTAGGCTGTATAAGTTGTTCACTCGGTCAAAATCCCACGTTCTTTCTTTCGTTCTCTGATTTTTTTTTCGATCATCGATACTTATCAAAGACATTCCAATACAACAATTATTTAAGAAAACTGCCAACTACATAAGGCACCTTCTTGTAACTGGTGCTACCAGATCAAGCTGTGTAAAGATATTGGCTCTCCGAGACGAAATGTACCTTACAATGATGCTTTTTTTCTACTTCTTTTTGCAAAACTTAATTATGTTCTGCACCCCCCCCCAAAAAAAAAAAAACAAAACAAAAAACAAAACAAAAGAAAAACACTATTCCCCTCCCCCTTATCCTTCTTCCTATTTCCTCTTTCTCTTTATATCTCCTTCATTTCCTGACTGGTTTCATAACTTAAAATATACCAAGCATTAATAATGTAATCCTTTTCCCTCTCTCGTTGAAAAACAAAAGCAGAGAAAAAAACCCGATAAAATCCACTATAAAACAATAAAACCAAACATTACAAACTAGCAATTGAAGATACAAAAACCTTGAAGAATAAAAACCTTCTACAAAATAACTAGATGCAATATGAATACTATTTCCAAAATAACCAGATTCGGTATTAAATAACCCGAAAAGGGCTGATATGCCGTAAAACAAAACGACCAAACCTTCTTGTAAAATTTCATAAAAATCGGCCCAGCCGTTTCGAAGTCCATAGGGAACGAACTCACATACACACAGACAGCGTTTTTATATGGACGTCTTTAAATTTTTGATAAAGCGCAGAGAGTGCAGAGCTATTTAGATAAACATTAAGTTTAAACTTACAGCAGACTAACTTAATGTCCACTCAAAGGTCATTCTATTCTATGTAAAATGACCTGCGAAACACGGTAGCTATATCCCCCTTCTTTTTCTTCGGCTTTCGACAGTTACCGTTTACGCGTGGCCATCTTCAATCAATCACGCTGTCAAAAGCAGGAAATAAGTTATACGATTGTCTGTCCAAATGACCGAATAAGACTTGGCCGAGAAGACGGAGAACGCGATGATCAAATTACAGACATTTCGTCGGCTGTGACGTATTCGATACAATGGAATAATAAGATGTTTGACAGACAGATTAATGGGTGCTACTGAGTCGACGATTCTTTTATTGCCAGCAACCGACAATTGCATATCTAAGTTTGGACATATCGCATACATCTTGTAGATTTGCTTGTTTCTGCAGACATCAATTCGAAGTGCGAGACCTTGTTTAGAAACGAATCCATATTCAGAAAAATGGCGAAAGTATTTATAAATATATTCGTCTGGCGTCAGATGTCTAGATGTGTCTATGGAGCTCTATAAGAGTCTCCATTGATAACAATAAATCCTAGATGTATACGTAAAAATAAATACTTTACTTTTAACCGGTTAAAAAACGGACCAAAGTTATAGCGCATTGGCTATAAAATGAGTGCTTTCTGCCAAACTTCTTGAGTAAATGTGGTATTGTGGTGGCTAATACCTATCAATCTCTGTTAGTATATATAACTTAACATCGAACGGCTACCATAATATTTAATTCGCTGCACCTTATTATTACAAATGTTCATACACAATTTCAGCCAGATCAGCCCAGTAGTTTTCGAGAAAATTATGGAGTAAATATGATAGTTTAATGACTGATACCTATGAATCCGTAACTGTGCATCGAAAGGATATTACGATACTTAGTTTGCTGCGCCTTATTATAACAATAGTTTATACAAAGTTTCAATTAAATCGGTTCTGTAGTTCTAGGAAAATTCTACAATAAATGTTGTATTTTTGTGACTACTCCGTATTAATCCCTAATTGTGCATTGAACGGATATCACAATATTTAGTTTGCTGTGCCTTATCATAACAAAGGTCTATACAAAATTTCAACTAGATCGGCCTGTAGATCCGAAAAGAATTCTACAGTAAATTTGATATTGTAGTAACTAATCCTTATTAATTCCTAAATGTCAGTCTAATGCATGCCACAGTACTTAGTCTGCTGCACCTTTTAATAACAAATGTTCATAAAAAAAATTTTAAGCTGATCAGCTGAGTAATTTCCGAGAACATTTCTAGAGTAAACGTGGTATTTCAGTGATTAATTATTATTAGCGAGACCTGTGGAAATTCCACAGGGGACTCATTCATATGTAATATATTGATGTTAGCATTCTGTAGATGTTCAGTGTAAATGGAGACGCTCTGATATTATTGTATCTTTTTTGTTAAAACTTCCAAAGTGTTTATCTAAGCTAGCACGAACGCCAGGCAAAGCCCGGTCGTAAAGTAAGCTTAAATATGATATTTTAATTCTTGCAGACTTCGTATATATTATTATAGAGTTAATGTTCTATCGGTTTTTATGTATTGTGAAGTTGCGATTTCCAAAATAATAAAAAAATACATATCCATATGACTTGGGTGCATAAGCTTGAATCGAAACCGAAATAAAAACTTATGAAAAAAATGTATGCATATATATATTTAACTTGAGTTCCTTCACCCATAATCGAAACTGAAACCAAAATTTACGAAGAATTCTTGATAAAATTATATATATATATATATATATATATATATATATATATATATATATATATATATGATAATAATAATAATAATGATAATAAAGTAATACAAATAGATAACGTTAGATTAGATTATGTACACAACCCAAAGAGCTTCCCCACATGTTTGAAAACAAAATTTCAACACGGCATCGCTCCGGATTAATTATGATCAAATTTGTTTTTTAAATATTTTTCTATGTTCTATAACTACGCCATTTTTTTTTTTGTTAGATTCAATATCTAAACTAACAAAGCAAACAAGGAACACTAACTTTTACTAAAATATTAAGGGTTACCTCCCTTAGCTGATTTTTCTTTCTTTTCGTGTCTTCATTCACGAATACCTGTTAAACGTCGTGTTAGCATTAACAGCGCATCTAGTTGCCGATTTGATGTTAAAGTAGTGTTTCATTTGCCTTTCATTTGTCTTTCAATATTGCGCGTGTCAGTGTACGTGTGTGAATACATACATTATTATAAAATATTGTGCAGTTTTATAAACTTATTTCACCTGAAACACATGATGTAAGGCCTGGGATTGTAGATCTACAAGAACTAACAAGAACTAATGTCCCAGTCCGCCAGATAAAAAGCCATCGAAATATCCCAGCTTCTGTCGAGATCGGAATCTGGACTAGAACGTGTCAGCGATTGGAGGGATTGGTCAAATGAATATAACGGTATTTATTTCTCTCTCCGACCTCAAGGGCTAGCCAAAACATTTGTCTCAGTCCGACAGCTAAAAGGCCATTGAAATGGCCCAGCTTCTGTCGGGCTGATTGTCAAAGTCGGCACCTTGACTAGCAAGTGATCACAAGCGCAATTCACCCCATTTTTTTTTACACGGGAAATACCACTTATCAAGGCTCAGGGACCACTCGAGGATAAGGGTTAATGGGTATGCATTAGTCAATGTGATTATTGCGTAGTAAACATAAGTAGTGGGAATTTTGTAAATTGGATTACATAGGGGAACGGTTTATCAAGAACGTGTTTACGTTGGACTTGAAGACAGTTAGATTGTAGTCAGCTAGAAAGCCGGCCAACGCAAGAGTGTTCAACAGGCGTGCAGTTCTAAGGAAAATTTAGGTTTAGGCACATATAAAAAGTGTGGAAAACTATTGTTACTGGTTCTGGCTAGACGAGTGTTTATCTTGAAGGTTTGGTGAGAGGGGTGGCATATATTGAAGCTCGGACGAGCACCTGCCATGAAAATAGCGATAAAGCAGGGACAGACTCGCAACGTCTCTTCTGTGAGAAAGAGTCTGCAGGGAAGAGAAAAGGGCACCCCCACTAAACTACGAAGTCTATTTTGAACTCTGTCAATGCAGGATAAGCTGCTTCTAGCAGCTCTAGCCCAGATGTGGTAACAGCACTCCATCGTTGGCCGTACCTGGCTTTTATATAGGTAGAGAATTGCATCAGGAGTGAGATATCTACTGGAGCGGTAGAAGCATCCTAACATTTTCCCAGCGACCATGGCAACGGATTTGATATACGTGTTCCGTTTCAGGTCAGGAGTAAAGGTCAAGCCCCGAAGCTTGTCAAAACAAAGCCTCCCCAAGACGAGAGCCGTTCATTTCAATTGATGCCAGATGGGGATCAGAGCGTTGATGATGTAAAGATAGGAGCTTGGTTTTAGATGTATTAAAAGTAACCAGCCACCTCTTTCCTTATTGTACCACGTGCTCAATATAAGAGGAGAGAGAATCAGGTAGGACCTGGTCGTTTACGGTCTTTCATGTGGTACCATAGATGGTGGTGTCGTCAGCATGAATGTCTACGAAAGATGTAAAGATATGATTTGGAAGATCATTAATGTAGATCAGTTGGACCCAGGATGGACGCCTGAGGTACTCCAGCATTAATACCGAGAGCTCCTGATTTCTGTCCGTCAACGACTGCTCTTATGAACCTATCAGAGAGAAATAATTTAATAATTGAGAAAACATTTCCAGCTATACCATAGCTGGAGATCTTGTGAAGTAAACATTTATGCCATACCTTATTAAAGGCCTTTGATATGTCAAGAAGCAATTGCCCTCGAGAAGAAACCTCCGTCGACAGATTCACTAATACTATCAGATAAAACTGTAAGCACGGCTGCTGTATATCTAGCAGAACGGAAACCATATTGCATGTCACTAAGAAGGTTATTTTTGCTGAGATGGTTGACTACTCTATTTAACACATATTCCAGCAACTTACTCATGACGCACAGGAGACTTATTGGACTGTACTGAACGATCACCTGTATTCTTAAATATAGAGCATACTGATGAGATTTTCCATGGTGCTGGGAAGCATTTCTCCTTAAGACAACGCTTAAATAGTTTTGTAAGTATGGGCGCTAGTTCTCGTTGAAGTTTTTTTAGCACTATAATTGGAATAACATCAGGGCCAGTTGCTTTACTGGAATCAAGGTTTTTGATTAGCTTGGCAACATCACATACAGATATTTATATGTACATAACGTGCTTTCAAATACACGAGCATTGACGGCCTTGGTTATTAAGGGTAAAATTAGCTGTACAGTTCTTGGCAAATAGTTTGGCTTTGTCTGATGCTGACGAGATTACCTCAGGATGGAGCACACGTTTCTGTTCAAGGTTCTGTTTGCTATTTGCTAAAACTGATGAGAACCAAGCTGCTGCTCAGCTACTTTGGACTTAACAGATTGAGCATACAACTCTCTTGCGTTCCTTATTACTTTCTTACAATGGTTGCTGGCAGTCCTGAAAGCAGCTTTGGTTTCAATACATCTATTACGTTGGAAGCAATGGAAAAAGTTATTTCTCTGCGCAATGACGGCGGCACATTCTGGAGAGAACCACGGATGGCTGTCAGGTTTTTGAGGGAACATTTTCGAGGGTATGAAACAGTCTATACCTTCAATTAACCATTCCGTCAGGTCTGATACTATAGAGGACACATCCTTTATAAACATGCGACGCAGAGGTAGATCTGATATAAATGTACGGAAGCTCTCCCAGTCAGCCATAGAGTATCGATATACTGTACGATGGAGAGGTACGTCTGGGGGACTTAGAAAAAAGGAACAAAGAAGTTTTTTTTATAGCTCATGATAAGGTAAAGCCGTTACAATTACCAACTAATATGGCATCGAGAGGCCCCACCAGAAGTTACTGCATGGTCCAGAATCCATTCATCAAATGGTAATACAGCTGTCTCAGTACTTTGCACCTGCTGATAGGACAGCCTCCTTAGTGGTTAATCCAAGGTCCGAGTCCCTAATTATCGGGCGGATAAAGTCAGCTCAGTTGACACGTTTACCTCCAGCACCCTTACTAGTGACATGACCACAAGGATAGACAAAGAAACAGAATTTCCAACATCTCTGGCGACTGGTCACACAAAACAAAATACTGCCAACATAGAATACAGCGTTTTCATCCCCCCTTTCTCAGAAAAATCATTAATTGAATTAAATGAAGACTGAGGGACGAATAAGGAGAGGATCGCTACATAATAAGGTGTTAGACTGACCTATACATATAGTCTTTGGTTATATCCATTACGAGCAGGCCACCTGGCATTGCCCGATCGTAAAATATACTTAAATATATTTTGATTAATGCAGATTTCGTATTTATTATATTATATTAGACCCAATATATAGTAATGATTTAAAAAGTTAAAAATAGAGAAATAATGACTCGTGCGCCACCACCGAGAATCGAAACCACAACGTTTTGCTTACAATTTACCTTTTCCATTCGACCTTCACCTGTTAAATTCCAGTTTCAAAATTGTCACACTTTTGCCGGATTTCACTCGGCTAACACGCAAATATAAAATTTCGCATGGGTTCGAATACCCTATATATAAAGTTTCATGTCTGTAGACCAAAAACTGACAGGAATTTGATAGGCAACATTTTAAAACAAATATATATACGCATACATAAATATCTATTTAGAAAGAGGCTTGTGTTTACTATAATCTTACGAAAGTATAAGTGATGTAGAATATCTACACGAATATAATTACTGGTAATAGTTTACTAAAGATGATTATCTCATAAGAAAACCGAAAAAAAATAATAGGGGATTAATTAAAATAAATGTTTAAAAGACTATGCAAATTAGCTAGATCTTTTGCAGATGAATGCAATTCCACGACCAATATATAACAAAGTTGCATTTTTTAAATAAACAGAAAAGAAAGGGGTTTTAATATGAGTATCAATACACACACACACACACAAAAAAGATTATAGGTGTATGGATGGATGGATAGATTCCTGGAATAGGTAGATACGCTTACTCCGTAAATATTATTATCTGTAAATATTTATAAATTAGCTTAAACCCAGGTAGATCACGAGGTGCCTTCAATAAGTTTCCAGACCTTTTCCTATGGGCACTGTATAGTACGCACAGGAAACTCTAGACTTCTTCGAAGTAATCTCCTCTGACTGCAATTCACTTCTACTGTTCCAACAACTTCTGGAAGATCCCATGGAAGTCCTCTTGTGTCAGCATGCCAATCACCCTCGTCACAACCGCTTTCATCTCCTCAATTGTCTCATAACGACAACCTCTGAGATTTTCTTTGAGCTTAGGGAATAACCAAAAGTCGCAAGGTCTGGACTATAAGGAGGGCGAGAAACTGTCTTCATGCCCCATCTTGATCAAATAGTCAGATCTTCTCTGAGAACCATTGGAACAAACTTTGCGCAAATCTTCCGCATCTTCAGTTCCTCCCAAATAATTGTGTGCGCATTTCATATACGGACATCAAATATAGATACACGACAGTCCTTATCCGTGAAATTCTGTATTTGGCCAATCAACTCTGGTATTCTGAATTCCTTACTCCGCCCACATATCTCATCATACTTCATAGATGCTCCATCTTCACTGGATTTTGTATGCCCCTCAAAATCTAACACTCGATCCCAGAAGCAATCTGAAGCATTCCATGCAATTCTGTTTCATTTTATCCAAGTTTAAAACAGTATTTTATTGCATATAATTCTTGTAAAGTGTCCTCACATCCAGATTACATTTTTGAAAATCACCAACTGTGACAATCAGGCTTGAATTTTCAAGAGTCTACGACAATTTTTAATGTCTGTACAAAAAAAAGCCTGGAAACTAATTGAAGACGCCCCGTATCAGCCTGCTGATATTGACCTCCAAGCTGGGCACCCCCGCTAGTTCGATATAAAAACTTAAAACAATTGACACTTCAAGGTCAACGAATAGTTTATAAACCCAAAGCATAATTCTTCCATCATTATGAAAAAAACATTTCTCATTGAATTTGAAGATCAAAGGATAAAATAAAGGAAACCAGAGTTAGGAAAGTAAACCGAAGGTCCACTTTTTATTTTCAATCTAAATCTAAAATAATGACTTTATATGCAAGACTATTTCTTTTCTTCACAGTTTGACTAGTCTTTCTCTACTCTATTATTATTTTTATAGAAAGTGCTCAACGAAGTTTCGCTAAGACATCCACAACAAGGACTCGTTTTATTACAACCATTGCAATTAACTTTTTTTCTTACGTGTACCTAAAATCAAATGACCTAACGATTTGCAGAACACATTACGACAGTACTGCTTACTCGCGAACTATACGAGGGGGGTGCAATAAGTAATGCCCCTGACCCACTTCCAGTTGTCTGATCTAGCTGAAATTTTGCATGTGCAATGATTTATATCCCTACGGGTTATGTGGCAAATTACAGCTCTAAACTAATTATGGTTTTTGTTTTACAGGTTTGTGAACTGAGTCAGATGTGAAATGGAGCCTGTTGAATGTCGAGCAGTGATCTGGTTTTTGTATTTGAAAGGACGCACACCACAGGAGACTTTTGATGAAATGAAAGAAACTTATGGTGATAATGTCCCATCATATGACCTTGTAAAACGCTGGCATCGTGAATTCAAACATGGCCGGAAGCCTGTGGAAACAGCTCCAAGACCTGGTCGCCCCCCTTCTGCCATTGATGAGGCATCTGTCCGTCAAGTTGAGGCTGCAATTTTGGAAGATCGGCGCATTAATATTCGCCAAATAGCCCAAGATGTTAAGATTAGTACAGGGTCTGTGGAAACTATCATTCATGATCATTTGCATATTGTGTCTGTCAGATGGATTCCCAGGTTGCTCACACCATTCCAGAAGTAAGAACGCGTCGAGTGCTCGAAGATGAATTTGGAGATGTGCTAAGAAGATGAGTCAAAGTTTTTCAAAAGACTAATTACACAGGATGAAAACTTGGTCCATCACAATGATCCAGAGACCAAAGCCCAGTCAATGCAGTGGAAGCACTTAGACTTACCACCTCCAAAGAAGGCAAGGGCGTAGCCCTCCGCTGGCAAGGTCATACTCACAGTCTTCTGGGACCAGAACGGAGTAGTGATGACAGATTTCCTGGCAAAGGGTACCACAATTACGGGAGCCTATTATTCTTCACTTTTGAGGAAATTAAGTGAAGCTATCAAAATCAAGAGGCGGGGCAAGATCAGCAAAGGTACCCTCCTCCTGCAGGACAACGCTCCGGTCCACAACTCGCATGTCGCCAGATCAGAAGCACGGGCGTGTGGTTATGAAATACTTCCCCATCCTCCCTACTCTCCTGACCTTGCACCATCTGACTTACACCTCTTCCCAGCCATGAAGTTGTTTTTGAAAGGAAAGCGTTTCCCAGATGATATCAGCCTTGATTTCTGAAGTCACGCCGTGGTTGGAGGACCAACCTGGGGTGTTCTACAAAAACGGTCTCCAGAGCTGCATCAAACGATGGGATAAATGTATAATAACTGGGTTATTCCTATGTAGAGAAAGACTAATAACTGTGTCAAGTTTCGTTGCTCTACTGCTATGTGAAGTGAGTCAGGGGCATTACTTATTGCACGCCCCTCGTAATATAGTTATTTTCAGATCCAATGTTAATATGTATTCATAAATAATCTCATTTAGTTTATTGAATTAATTTCATCAATCATTTCATAATATTCTTCACTATTCAACTCATTATCCATCATCATCTTGAGTGGCTTTTGGCCTTGACAAGGGGTGTACTTATTAGTAGTTCTATGACAAGAAAATATTCTTTTTATTATTTTAACTCTTGAGTTTATACCAGTTAATGTCTTATATGTTTTTATGTAGAGTGATGTGGTTCTCGGTTGATTAACTGTGTCTAACTGTGTCGGATATATACTCGAGAGTCAAAACAATGATACGAATATTCTATTGTGATAGCCCCAGTTATTAGAAAGACAATGAAAACTTGATTCAAATTTGGAACAACACATGAATTCGGTGTTCGAAATTTCGTGCAAATTCCAGAGTTTGACAGAAAAATTCACGAGTTTCACAGAAAGATTGCAGAGTTCGATCATATACATCTGGAGAAGGTCGGGGGTTACATCGATCGTAACGTTGTGAAAATAGCACTCAAGATCAGAACAGTAGTCCGAAGAATCCAAATAACACGGAAATGATAAGATAACATAAAATAAATAAAGTCTTCTGAAATGAAAGAGGAAAGAAGTCAAGGTTAAATTGTGTGTTCGTTATGCGGTGTCATAGCATATCGTTGTGCAAGCGCGAACGCGTGTACACCGAAATAAAACAAAAAAGGAAAATAAAATGAGTTAGAAAAAAAGATATGGCGGAATGACACATGGTGCTGTCACTCGCAGATTCAATTATCCTTTGAATACAATTACGAAACGCTATTTAAGCATTTGCGAATGACGCAGAAACAATAAACATCTGGCAGAAAACGAGAAAACAAGTGAAACCTGCACAGTTTCTAGAACTGTCCTCTTTTAATCCACGAAATGATTTGTTCACTTTTGATGGCATATTTACCGTTTTTTTTTGTTTTTTTTTTGGTTATTGAATGGTTATTGAATATGTATATTTTTGAAGAGTAGATAATATATTATTATATTTACAATAAATTTCGCAGCTCACATAAACCATGAAAGCTGCAAACCATAAGTCCTAGACTTGAGTTTCTCCTTCATTTGGGCCCGTCAGTAGAATATATCAAAACTTGAGATTCGAAACCCGATTCACTTGCATGCGAGGTGAGTACTCTGCACCGGGGCCACTGCATCACACACGAGAAAGTTTATTAGTTTAAAAAAATCAAACAAACCGTGGCAAAGTCCGACCATGGAAACTACCCATTTTTTATGAGCAAGGGCTGTAGTCAACTAATTATAAAAACACAGGCCGATGTCTCACAATTAGTATTTTACACTCGCTAGACTGATGCTATCCAACAAGCTAACTAAGCGAGCAAATAAATGTTAGATTTCTGAAAGCGAGATGATATATAATTATTCCCACAATCTAAGAATATCGCAGCCCACACAAGCCAGGAGAGCCGCAGACTGGAAGTCCTAGACTCGAGTTTCGCTCTGATTTGGATTTCTCAGTAGAACATATACGAACTCAGGATTCGAAACCCGAATTACTTGCATGTAAGGTGAGTACCTTGCTACCTGAACTACTGTATTACATACAAGAAAGTAAGCAAACCATGATGAAGTCCGAATGTGGAATTTACATACTTTTAAACAAGAGGTGCACTTAGCCAATTGCTAAGAACCCAGGTCGATGTCACACAAGTAGGAATTTTAATATTAACTTGCTCATTTGGTTAGCTTGCCGAATGACATTGTACTGGCGAGCGTAAAATCCTACTTGTGAGGTATCCGCCGGGATTCTTAGTACTTGGATTATTACATTACTTGTCTACCGTAAAAAAAACCCATCTCCACATGTTCTATAGAAAGCTTCAAATGTTTTTTGTTTCTCCGGAAGATAAGTATATGTCCAAGACCGTCTTAAAAGACAAGATGGCCGGTGGGCAAAAATAATTTAATCTGCTGACGTCATCACGGGTAGTCCATTGCTTCTTGACACCGGTAAACACCGGTAGTGACTCGTGGATATCTCCATTCAGCAAAGTAAGTTTTAACGTGCTCCCCCCTGTATTTAACACGATGTAACTATAATTTAATTCAATATCATCATCCTAAGTTTTTTACCATTCAAAAGAAGAAGCTTCAAGTAAATTGCTAATATTAAAAAAACATTTTTTTACAGCATACAAAACTAATGAAAATGCGAGACAACATCGACTCTTTTGAAGAGACGATTTTTTTAAGCTGTTGAGTCATGTTTTAAAAGTTTAGCAAAACTTAATTTTCCTGAAATTTTCAATATTTAAAAATAAATTATGCCGACTGATAACATTTTTAAACTTTTTTTTAAAGCTAGAAAGATAAAATTTAAAAATACTTATATATATATATATATATATATATATATATATATATATATATATATATATATATATATATATATATATATAAAACTTAAAAGTAAAAAAAAAAAAAAAAACGCGCGTTCATTTCGGGTTTGTATTACTGTACACATAGATTCGAAAAAGTTGTCAAAAAACAAATATATGACAAATAAATGTTACCAAAGGCAAGATAAGTTACTTTTCTACCAAACTAGATATATTTTTCGTGTTTTTATTCAATGTAATATGTTTATTCAGCTCGAAAAACAAGGTGTTATAAATAAAAAAACTAGAAAAAATATATGTCAAGCTATGTCACGGTAACATATATTGAGCGAGATTTTAACAGTATTTTAACCATTTTTTTATTTATAACACCTTTTCCCAAACTTACCGTGTTAAAGAGGGAGTCAGACGCCATCTTGAATTTTCCGGGTTTGTATTACTGTACACATAGATTAAAAAAAGTTGTCAAAAAACAAATATATAACAAATAAATGTTATCAAAGGCAAGATAAGTTACTTTTCTACCTAACTGGATATATTTTTTGTGTTTTTATTCAATGTAACATATTTATTCAGCTCGAAAAACATACAGTGTTTACCGATGTATTGGAAAATTTAAAATGGCGGCCGACTCTCTCTTTAACACGGTGAGTTCAGAAAAAGGTGTAATAAATAATAAACTAGACAAAATACTCTTAGAAATTTGCTCAATATAAGTTACCGTGACATAACTTGATATATATTCGGTGGTTTTTTAATAGTATTTTGTCTAGTTTATTATTTATAACACCTTTTCCCGAACTTACCGTGTTAAAGAGAGAGTCGGCCGCCATTTTAAATTTTCCAATACATCGGTAAACACTGTATGCTTTTTGAGCTGAATAAACATGTTAAATTGAATAAAAACACGAAAATTATATCCAGTTTGGTAGAAAAGTAATTTATCTTGCCTTTGATAACATTTATTTGTTATATATTTGTTTTTTGACAACTTTTTCGAATCTATGTGTACAGTAATACAAACCCAATTTTCCAATACATCGGTAAACACTGCATGGTTTTCGAACTGAATAAACATGTTACATTGAATAAAAACACGAAAAATATATCCAGTTTGGTAGAAAAGTAACTTATCTTGCCTTTGATAACATTTATTTGTTTTTTGACAACTTTTTCGAATCTATGTTTACAGTAATACAAACCCACGTATTTTAACAAACTGAAAATATGGATATAAAAAAATGATTTACATGTTATTTTTGTTATGTGGTGAAATAATCTTAAATAAGAAACATGATTTTTTTCTTTAGGTTAATTATTTTTTTACTGTGCAATATTTCATGAATTTATTAAAAATATTGTTTTTGATTTTGAAAAAATATTGTGGTTCATTTGCATTTAAAAATATTGTGGTTCATTTTGATTAAAAAATATTCATTTTGATTTAAAAAAATATTGTTCATTTTGATTAAAAAATATTCATTTTGATTTAAAAAAATATTGTTCACTTTGATTAAAAAATATTCCTTTTGATTAAAAGAAAATTCATTTTGATTTAAAAAATATTGTTCATTTGATTAAAAAAATAGTTTAATTTTAATATTTCAAATGTTTTGCTTGTGTTCTGCTTCAAATATTCATAATCTTACATGCATAATTTTCATTTAATTATATTAAATAAACTTCAAGTTTACTACAAATCAAATCGTGTTCCTTCACTTTTTAAAATGTAATTTATAAGTAATTCAAGAACGCATTCTAATCTTTAAAATCTATAATACAACGAAATATTCAATTGCTTATAATACTTAAACAAACAACTTGTGTTTTATTATTTTTTTAATTATTTTTTTATTATTAATATTAGATGAGTTTCAGTATAAATCATCGTGTTCTTTCTTTATTTCAATCCAATTTTGAAGTTTTGTAACGCTGTTTGTAAAAATTACTGTTCATTATTGACAGTCTAAGAGTTCCACATATCTTGCTTGTTGGGACCTCGGCGATGACGTCATTTTTTCAGCTGGCCGGCCATCTTTATAACGAAGGCCACGATATGTCTCGATAGAATTACAAATTGCGTTGTGAGAAAATGCTGTGTTATTTACAGTTCATGTTTACTTAATGTCTTAAGAAGTAATTGTTCTTGTTTTTTGGAATTGAATGAATTGTCTTTTGTGCTGTCGATGTTCTTCTTTTGGTTGAAGAAGCGATTTTTCTTCCAACATTTGTTGTTCCTGTTACATACGTTCTTGATGTTCTTGTTGTTAAAGTTCCGCTGGCTACTGTTGATGATCACGTTGCGCTTTCATCATCTGGGTTATAGTTGCTTTCAATTTCTCCATAATATTTTCAAATACGTTCGTCTTTCAGAGTCAAAGCGGAAACAAAGCATTTTTTTTCTTTTTTTTTTTTAAATAAGGAAGGGAGAAATCCTTCTCCTTAAGATTTTTTAATTGTACAAATAAAATATTATTTTACAGTTCTTATTTACAATGTCTCCCCGCGGGACAGAGTTAGACACCAGGGTCGTTTTGTAATGTGGAGAAAAGGAACAAAAATACAAATTGTCTCAGTCGAGAAGTATTTCTCCTCCACTGACAGAGAACAAGAAATTGAAGTGCAGCATCTGAAGAACAGATGGTATTTATTTGCTCCCCCACTGAGCAAATTAGGCACAAGGCCGTTTTTAATGTGAGGTAAAAACCAGCTCCCCTAAAAGTAGGCAAAAAGGGGGCACTCTGGTTACCAAAAATAATAATTGTCCCAGTATAGAGGGTTTCCCCTCCATTGACTGGTACAAATTATCTTAAGTGCAGCATCTGCCGGAACAGATACTACACTTTGATCTTGACCCGAAGGCCAAGACGGTGTTTATTTGCTCCCCCACCGAGCAAATTAGGCAGAAGGCCGATTTTTAATGTTAGAAGTGAAGGGGAATTGGGGACCAACTCCCCGGGGAGTAGGGGAGCTGGATAGTGGCAATTGGTATGAAGGGTCTCCCCTACATTGACCAAGGTCTTATATGTGGGATTGCTCCCACATATGGTCTTTGCTTGCAGTATCTGCCGGAACAGATTGTATTTATTTTCTTCCCCACTGAGCAAATTAGGCACAAGGCTGTTTTTTAATGTAGAGAGAGAAGGAGGGGGGAGGGAAAAGGGGACCAGCTCCTGATGGGTGGGAAATGGGAGCTGGATAGTGACAATTGATATGAAGGGTTGCCCCTTCATTGACCAAGGTCTTATCTGTGGGGTCGCCCCCACATAAGGTCTTTCCTAGCAGTATCTGCCAGAACGGATGGTATTTATTTGCTCCCCCACCGAGCAAATTAGGCACAAGGCCGATTTTTAATGTGAGGAGTGAAGGGAGGGGGAAGGGGAAAGGGGACCAGCTCCCGAGAGGTGGGAAATGGGAGCTGGTTAAAGGTCAGACATGTGGGGTTGCCCCCACATCTGGTCTTTGCTAGTCATAGCTAGTCATAGCTTGCAGTATCTGCCGGAACAGATGGTATTTATTTGCTCCCCCACCGAGCAAATTAGGCACAAGGCCGATTTTTAATGTGAGGAGTGAAGGGGAAATGGGGACCAACTCCCCGGGGAGTAGGGGAGCTGGATAGTGACAATTGGTATGAAGGGTTGCCCAAGGTCTTATATGTGGGGTTGCCCCCACATATGGTCTTTGCTTGCAGTATCTGCCGGAACAGATACTACACTTTGAGATATTAAATCTTTTATTCATGTTAAAAAATACATTCAAAATTAACGTTGAACAAAAAACTTAGGCACATGGCCAACTCAAAAGGGGGGATTTTGGGGGTCGTTGGTCATCCTTGTCACTCCAGAACTAAACAAAGTCAAAAGTTTCTCCCAGCTAGTATCTTCTTTCACCATAATACCGCATTCACCCTTTCATATTGGGGGACGTCCTAGTAACTCCCAATTTTTAAAACATTTTTTATTGACGTGTAAAAACAAAAAAGATAATAATAAAATGGTAACAATAATTCATTTGTGTCGAGGGCGGGGGAAGAAAAAACAAAAGGTGATTAGTAGGACCCTCCCAACCCCGTCTAGTTGATAGACTGCCCGTTCCACTAGGTTTGTAAAAGGAACCTCGCTTCTGCGGGTCAGTCTCTAGGTGGGGATGCCCTCTAGATGGGGGTGAATGGAGAAAAGAAAATTTTTGTGGGTAAGGGATGGAGGTTAGTTTGTATTTCTTTTTCTCCAAGATGGGTAAAATTTAGAGGAAGGGGTGAAAACAAAAATTGCAGGTAAGAGGGGATGGGGATCTTGGAGGCTTCCTAATCGGGGAGGGATGGAACACACACTCAGCTAGCTGAGAGACTACTTGTTTAATTTAACTTTACAGAAACGCGCGTTCCACACCTAGGCGGGGAACACGTATTCAAATTTGGCTCCTCTTCGTACACACAGACTTGCCACATGTATCCATCTTCTGTCAAATGCCGCGCGATGCAACCTTCTTCTATCACATCTGATCTTCACCCGTAGTTGGTGTTTAAAGAACGCGATCAGATCTTGATCAGAAAAAGACAACACCCCCCCCCCCGGCAACCTTGCAGACGTGACGTCCAAATCACCATTCTCGCCACGGCCAGGATCGTAACGTAGACCATTTGTCTTTCCCGGTCCCACGGCGGCCTCACGTTGTCCACAACATTGGATACAGTAATTGGGCGAGGATGCTCAGGATCGATTCGAGCCGTCACTCTGCTGACATACGACCAGTACTGGCGGAGTTCGCGGCAATTGAAGAAAGCGTGATCTGTAGTTTCTACGGCCGTTGTCCTACAACGGGGACAATCAGGCGACTCCAAAAGCCCGGAACTCCCAGCCCGAAGGTTAAGAGTTTAGAAGTTTTTGTTTTTTTTCTGTGGACAAAAAACAGTAAAACACTTTGATTATAGCAACAAGGACGGAAATGTTTATTCACAAATTTTAGTAAGTATTTCTCAGTTACTGGTTTTAAGATTTTCCTTCTTTTCTTATATATCAGATTGTCGAATCTGTATTTTTTGTACAATTTCTTTTGTCAATGTTATGTGGAATTCTGGGACATTTTATATTCGGATTTTCGTCGAATCTTCGTTGCCAGTTATTATGGCTGATGGTTAAGGAAAAATAATGCGGGCGCGGATATCAGGTCGAATGTTATATTTATGTTTAAACGTCACTCTGTGGTCTCTACTTTCTCGCTTCAGGTTGGAAGCAGTATCCATAGGGTGTGGATTTTAGATCTCTGTAATTGATAGGTAACAGATGACCACCGTCCATTCTTAATTTCCTCTCCAAAAAGAGCAGGGCTGTGTCCTGTATTTTTCTTATTGTTCTAGAAATGTTTCTAGACAAGGCATGAATCCACTTCATGCAAGGATCTAAAAATACTTAAAAGTAAAAAAATAGCCAACCAGAAGTATTAGATGTGTAACATAGTGCGGGTGCGCGTATGTAAATGCATGAAAAGTGACGTCATCGGTGAGAGGAAAACGGACTTTAAAAAGAAAGATCTCAGGAGAGACGAGATAGCATTCGAGATCTCGTGAGGGACGTGGAAAACGTTCAAGATCACATGGATGACGTCCGGGCCGTAACGACGAAGAAATAAATGTCGAAATGTCGTCGTAAAGAACCAAAATGCGAGTTGGAATTATTTCCTATTCTTTTTCTTGGTCTCCTTTGCAACTGAAACTGCACACAACGTGTGTTGGTCCGCTGACAACGTTACAGAAGGTTGAATTCTGACGCAGATAACAGTAGTTCTTACCCCTTTGTCACAAATATCGTTCATGTGGATGTGAGAACTAAATAAAACATAATCACATGATAGAAACGAGGATTACAATATTAGCAAAAGTTAACTCAAAGTTCACTTTTTACTCTTTATCATGATAATAAAAGCAAATAATTTATGAATATTCTGGATTTATATAAATTTTTTAATAAACTGGAAGTTGTGTCCGATAGACTTTATGCTTATTGACCTACTTTTATCCTTATAGTTCCTATTTACAATGTCTCCCGACGGGACAGAGTTAGACACCAGGGTCGTTTTTTAATGTGGAGAAAAGGAACAAAAATAAAAATTGTCTCAGTCATGAAGGATTGCTCCTCCACTGACAGAGAACAAGAAACTGAAGTGCAGCATCTGAACAACAGATACTACACTTTGATCTTGACCCGAAGGCCAAATCCTTATAGTTGGAATAAAATTAGTTTGTGATCCTTTAAAATTTGAAAGTATTTTTCAAAGATTTAAGCTACGGGTTCTCAACCGGGTCCCACACGGACCCTAGGAGCCCATGGAATATTTCTGGGGGTCCACAGGCAAAATATAACAACATTGGCGGTCCGTAATGATATTTTAGTAGTCCATGAATAAAACCAACTCATAATAGTTTTTATTATTAAAAAAATAATTTCTATTATAATTTTGGTTTGACGAAAAAAAAAAAAAGGCTGAAATAGACATTCAAACGAATTTGAATGTATTTTCTAGATTTCAAAACAATTTCCATAAAATTGCCTTGAAAGCAATAAAAAGAGTGATAGGAGCTAGTTTTAAATACGCACCTCAGGCAGTCAGTTCTTTTCCTATTATATTGTCTGTTAGATTTTCTCCCTCCCATATACTGACTAATTATTATGAAGGGGTACATGGGTCAAAAAAGGTTGAGAACCACTGATTTCAGCTGTCGAAGTTTGATTCTAAAATTCTTAACAAATCGTCATAATTAAAACATTGAAACCTGGAAATTCTAACATCCAATAATTTTATGAATAAAGACTAAAACGATATTTATACGCAAAGAAAAAAAAAATTCTAGGCTTATAACGATTTTGATTCAATAATTAACCTAATGTCAAACGAATAAACAGTAATAATTAAATTTAACTTTCCAAATCCTATTGAGAAAGAAATAAGCGAGAAAACCGAGCGGCCTCCATTGAACCCAA
Source organism: Euprymna scolopes (assembly GCF_053919585.1). Taxonomy (NCBI): domain Eukaryota; kingdom Metazoa; phylum Mollusca; class Cephalopoda; order Sepiida; family Sepiolidae; genus Euprymna; species Euprymna scolopes. The sequence continues at coordinate 46,827,850 of NC_136514.1, read as the reverse complement.
TAATTAATTGTTCATTGGTTGGATCCTTTTTTTACGTAATTCATATTTAAAAAGAAAACCTACTCGGCATAAAAGTTGTCAAAGGTGGACGAAACGGGCGAAGATATCATGTCAAAGGTCGATGGCGATTTCTTTCTAAGCATTACTCGGCCAATTATTGTATTTACGCAATAAATGATGTATTGGTTTACATGTTTTGATGTATAATGGGATGAAATATATATGAAAAGGGTATTAAAATTAGGTAGATATCTTATCTTGTGGGAAATAGTTTGTTTAAACAGAATATTTTATATTTTATAGAATTGAGAAAATTATTATAGGAATGTTAAGTGCTTAGTCTCTCACTCCTAGACAGGGTTCAAAAGAGAGTCGCCAACCTGATAGGTCATAAACTTATCGAACCTTCAACCTCTGTCCCATCGACGAAATGTTGCATTCCTCTGCTTGTCCTACAAGTATTTTAATGGTGAATGCTCCGACGAACTACAAGCCCTTATACCCCTTTGACGTAAATAAATACCCCTGACAAACCCGACAAGCAGCAGAATCCCGCCCCTTCACAGTAGAGATCCATAGATGTAAAAAAAAGACTTCTACTCTAATAGTTTCTTCCCCCAGAACTACTTGACTTTGGAACTCCCTTCCGGATTCTTGCTTTCCCAACCGTACTGACATGCAGAAGTTCAAGTGTTATGTGAACAGACATCTCGTCGCTCAACTCTCTCTGTAATATCCCTGCAACTTATGTCATCGATCGTAGACCCTTACATCAAAGTGGCACTGTGCTTTGTTTGGGGTGAAATTGGAATAAAAAAAAGTACTAGCATTGTTGCCATTTTATGTGTAATCGTTTGTTATTTTGTCGTGGTTGACGAACGGAATATAAGATATAGATAAAACTAGATTTATGAGAGAGAGAGAGAGAGAGAGAGATAGAGAGGGAGAGATAGAAATATATATATATACTTTGCAAGTGCACAAATTGTAAGAGCATTCAAATGCCGTTGATGTAATGTGGCGCAAATTTGTTAAAGCAAGGTCTTATGTCTCTGAACCTTTTTAGATGAGGATCGATTATTCGTATTATTTGAATTCTTCGGACTACTGTTCTCGTCTTGAGGGTCATTTTTAACAACGTTTCGGCTGATGTAACCTTTCACCCTCTTCGGGTCTATTTTGTCGAACTCGGTAATGATTTTGTCGAACTCAGGCATCCGGACGGAATTTCGAACAGAAGCCTTTATTTACGTCCTGGGAGGAGGTGCATGCTCTCGTTCCGTCAGTCATGACTTAGGACCTCTATCCAGTCAGCGCGCCTTCTACAAGAAAGAAGTAGCTTTTTTTTCGTATTTTTTCTACATGGCATGATGCACGATGACGTCGAAAATTTTGATTTGTTAACAAATAAATGTTCATTTATTTGTTTTAAATCTGCGTTGAATTGGCTTACTAAACTTGACTTTTCAATTTAAACTCAAACAACGCTTTTATCACAGAGAGAGAGAAAAAATAACCTTTCATAGCTGTTATTAGTTTCAGATATCGATGAGTGATCAGAAGAATATTTCTGGGAGGAAAGTGTCCTCAGTTAATTCTATTTCACTAGAGTAATCGTTGACGGACGGAAATCAGAAGCTCTCGATATAAACGCTGGGGTCCCTCAGGGGTCCATCTTGGGCCCAACTCTTTTCCTAATCTACATCAATGATCTTCCAAATCACATCTTTACATCGTTCATAGACATTTATGCTGACGACGCCACCATCTATGGTAGCACATCAAAGACCGTAAACGACCAAGTTCTGTCTGATTCTCTCTCCTCTGATCTTGAGCGCGTGGTACAATGGAGAAAGAGGTGGCTGGTTATTTTTAACGCATCTAAGCTTCTACCCTTACATCATCAACGCTCTGATGCCCATCTGGCATCAATTGAAATATCAAAACCGTTGCCAAGGTCGCTGGGAAAATGTTAGGATCCTTCTACCGCTCCAGTAGATATCTCACTCCTGATGCAATTCTCCACCTATATAAAAGCCAGGTACGGCCAACGATGGAGTACTGTTACCACATCTGGGCTAGAGCTGCTAGAAGCAGCTTATCCTCCATTGACAGAGTTCAAAATAGACTTCGTAGTTTAGTGGGGGTGCCCTTTTCTCTTCCCTGCGGACTCTTTCTCACAGAAGAGACGTTGGGAGCCTGTCTCTGGTTTATCGTTATTTCCATGGCAGGTTCTCGTCTGAGCTTCAATCTATGGTCGCCTCTCGCCAAAATTTCGCAAAAAACACTCTTCTAGCCAGAACCAATGCCAATAATTTCCCACACTCTTTGGCTGTGCCTAAACCTAAATGTAGATTCCATGAGCAGAGCTTCTTTCTTAGAACTGCACGCATGTAGAACTCTCTTCTTTTGGTCTACTTTCCAGCTGACTACAATCTAACTGTCCAATGTAAACAAGTTCTTGATGAACTATCCCCCTATGTAATCCAACTTACAAAAATCCCACTACCTATGTTAAAACGCCATAATCACATTGACTAATGTATGCCCATTAACCCTTATCCTCGATTGGCCTCCAGGCCTTGATAAGTGGTGATTCCTGTGTAAAAAAAAAAGTATCAATTGCTCTCCATGCTCCTAAGCACACCTGGCAACAACCCTACGAAAACTCTCCAGGCATCCACTATTTAACAATCGAAGTAAACGTTATTGTTTATTAGGATACACTTGATTAAAAATGAAACCAATCACTATACATACACGCCCCACCACCACCTATATATATATATGACATCCGTCCTTCGATTTCGATGAGGACCACTTACTTCATTTCGATGAGTACATGAGAAATATTATTGATGATGTCATGACTTTGTTAAATTTTTGTGGCAAGAGTTGCGCAATCTCCAACCACACTTCTCCTGAGTCGGCACTGTCAAATAACGATGGCAAGTAGAAATTTCGGGATTATTGGAAACAATGCCGAGATAAGCGGAGAGCATATACATTCCCAAATGGTCTTCCATCTGGTACTGGCTAGGCAGATCGTTTCTTAACTTCGGTGATCTGACGAGAACTGGCGTGTCAACGTGCGTATGATGTATACATCACTAATATATATATATGTCTATTTATTAAAAAATGTTTATTTTTTTAATCTGCGTTGAATCGGATTACTAAATTTGCCTTTTCAATTTAAATTTAAACAACGCTTTTATCATGGAAAGCAATTTCAGCAATTTCGCTCAGCCTCTATTTGCGCCTAAAACTAAATCAAATTTCCATGAACACCGTTTCTTTCGTAGAACTGTACATCTGTGGAACAATATATTGTGGGGCTGCTTCCCGGCTTACTATAACATGGTGAGAATTTACATATATATATATATATATATATATATATATATATATGTTGTTTTGTTTTGGTTTTAGCGATATGTTTTGAATGAATTCAATTATTTACGAAAGTGCATTTTTACCTAAATGCGAGTTGGGAATACTTTTCCCTATTAACCAATTTGGTACCCTACATAGGGAGCGGTATATATTTATTATTTTTAAAATGTAATTATCCACTGTAACGTGTTTCGTCGTCTACGACTCATCAGAGTGGCTATATATATATATATATATATATATACTTTCTCACACTGGATTTGAAAGCGACCATGTAATAGTAAACGGGGAACCAGCCTCACGAGATATTGTTCCACAGATATACAGTCCTAGGAAAGAAACTCTGCTCATGGAATTTTGGTTTAGTTTTAGGTGCAAATAGAGGCTGAGCGAAATTGCTGAATTGTAACTAGACTAGTATTTGTTTCAAACGTTTTACAAGAGATACAACGGATCAGAGATCAGTCGAGCACCTAACATAAAAGTAAGAATAGAGCAGAGCGATAATGTGAGAAAGAGAATGTAGGGAACCGAAAGGATCCTCGCTCATTATATCCCGAAGACGGAATAAAAAGATTAAGATTAATCTGAGTTTGTAAAGAGTTTACATTGAGATAATTACTAGCTTGTAGCGCCGCCAATGTTACTAGTTATAGCACCAAATCGGTGCGCTTAAATTTCGAGACATATTGTTGTAAATTGGTGGGTTTGTGACATATTTGTGTTGAATCTGTAAGTGGCACTATTAAATGTCTGTTTTGGTCTTATAATAACGGACTATATGTATGTAACGATATATGTTGTGTTTGTTGTGTAACGGACTGTTTTCCTCTCTCCCTAAATGTCTATTTTCGCCCGTGACTCCTCTAGGTGTTGGTGTGTTCGTGTCAGAACATATAATATTTACACATAACATGGCATAACGACATACCTGTTTCTGCTATTGTTTCTTCTTGGAGGTTTGCCGACCGTCCTTGAAGAAGCTGGAATCTGTTTAAAGGAACACTTCAAGACAGGGCCCAAGACGATGGGATATTTTATGTATTTTATTCATATAATTTTATATGTATCTTATATATATATATATGTATGTATTTTACATATGTATTTTATTCATATTTAAGCAAGAGTTGATGTTTGGTTGATAGTACGAGACTTATTAGATTTGCAACTCTTTTTGTGAACCCCGAAGAAGGAGAGATTGATAGAAGATGCGCTAGTCCAGATATAGCAACAAAACAAAACACTAGAGGATGACCTCCAATCTGTAGTGGAATGGGGACAAAAATGGATGGTCACGTTCAATGCCGCCAAGACTAAACTAGTTTCATTCAATAATTACAAAAAACCTTCTCTACCACCTATAGCAATGGCCAACGACTCTTTATCTGAGAGTACGTCTTTCAAGCTCCTTGGCCTAACGTTCACAGGAAACATGAGTTGGAACAATTACATCGAGGACATTGCCAGAGCCGCTGCGAGGAAGGTAGGCTCTCTCTACCGTGCTAGAAACTACTAACACCCGAAAGTATCCTGTACCTCTATAAGGCAATCATTCTCCCATGTATGGAGTATTGCTGTCATATTTGGGCTGGTGCATCGGCTACTAGTCTCTCGTTCCTTTACAAGGTTCAAAAGAGAGTCGCAAATCTGATAGGCCCTGAACTGGCATCTAAGCTTCAGCCTCTGTCCCATCTACGAAACGTTGCATCCCTCTGCCTGTTCTACAAGTATTTTAATGGTGAATGCTCTAACGAACTACAAGCACTTGTGCCCCCACGATGTGAACACCCTCGACAGACCCGACAGGTTGCACAATCCCACCCCCACACTGTAGAGATCCCTAGATGTAAAAGATCTTTCTACTCCAGTAGTTTCTTCCTCAGAACCGCTAGACTTTGGAATTCCATTCCAGGTCCCTGCTTCCCCAACTGTACTGACGTGCAGAAGTTCAAGTGCAACGTGAACAGACATCTTGCTGCCCAAATCCCCACATAGTGCCCCAGTAGTTGTTGCCCCTGATAGTAGCCCCCTACACTAAAGTGGCAATGTGTCTTGTTTGGGGTGAAAATGTAATAAAATAAAAAAAAATAAAAATACTCCATGCATGGGCGAATGATGGTTTTGTAGAGATGTAGGGAGCTGTTTCTCCTTGTAAGTAAGCTAGAATTCACTTGAACCACGTTTCGATTTGTGTCGAGGGAATTGCGTGAATCGTACCTCTGATCCTGGGGGAAAAAAAACGACTGTGAAACTTCTTTGTCTTTCTTTCTCATTAAATTTTAAAAGGTCATATATTAGATCCCGTGTTATTTCTGCTTCTCGTGAATAGATTATCTATATTGTCCTGAACGCTTTCTCACAACTGAGGCTATTCCTTGTCTCTACAAATCTACAATCAAACTGTTTATGGAGTATTGTTGTCACATTTGGCCCGGTAAATCTTTGTCCCAATTCGAGGATTCCTGATAAAGTACAGAAACATACCTGCAGTTTAATCAGCCCTTTCCATATCTCCTTCCTCTCTCTCATCGACGTGATGTTGCAAATCATAGTCTGTTTTATGGATGCAATTATGACATATATTGTTCATATTTGCCTGACCTATTCCTCTGCTTCTTTTGTATCTGCTCGTTTGACTCGTTGGTCTAGTGGTCTCCATCAATTCGCTGTTTTGATATATAATTGTAATACAGATTCCTATTCCAGTAGCTTTTTTTTTCAAGAACCGCTTGTGAATCTCTTTTCCATCTGACTGTTTTCTTCTTTTTTTAAACAAAACTAATGTCAATAGGCATCTCTACTGCTTGCGATAATCATCTTTCCTCCTTTCAGCTCTTTACATTAAGTAGCTTCGCGCCTTGTCTGGAGCGATTCCCATTAACAGAAGTCTACAACCCAAGAAAAAAGGATTGATAATGATCAATAGAATGTACAGCATTTGATTTAATTAAAAAAAAAAAAAAACACGGATTCGCAAATATTGGTTTACCTTGGACTTGATGATTATCATACATTTTTCGTCGAAACAGTTCTGTGAAAATGTATTTTATGCATTGCAAAAAAAAAAAAAATGTTCGAAAAGGTTGATATGTTGTGAAACCGCTAAATTTGTTAGCATTGGAATTGAAGAGTGTACACTCTATAGAATGATGGCTGCTACTAAAGCTAATAAGTTGTTTTTAATTATCTAGATATTTTTTATGGCTTACTATAGGTGTTTCACTTAAATGTAACTAATTACTTTTCGCCTTCGCGGGAAGATGTGACACAAAGGTCAGGAATGTGGGATAGAAGAAGAAAGGTAATCTGCAAACAAATAAATAAATAAAATAAATAAAATAATAAAAAAGAAGAAAAGAAAATGCCTAGGGAACCCCGTCGGGCGATCAGCATGCCGCAGTAAATCGAGAAGAAGCCATTTACGAAATGATATAGATTCTGTTGACTTTGGTGGAGAGGGAAAACATCTCTTGCTGAGCTTTAATCTAATTAATTAGTGCTGGAGTTAAACAGAGTTTTATTAGTACATATTGCAGTTATTCATATTATGTGGATTCATCGGACTACTGTTCTCATCTAGAGTGTGATTTTCACAACGTTTCGGTCGATGTAACCTTTTTTTTACATAGACGTCACCACTTATCAAGGCCGATAGACCACTCAAGGATAAGGGTTAAAAAGTGTAGAGTAGTCAAAAGGACAATGTAGTAATCAATAGTAATGGAAGTTCGGTAAATTTGTTAACTTAAGTGGAACATCAGAAACTTGTTCACGTTGGACTTGAAGACAACCATATTATAGACAGCTAGAAAGCAGGAAAACGGAAGACAATTTCACAGGCGTGCAGTTCTAAGAAAGAAGCTTTGACCATGGAATCTATGTTTAGGTTTAGGCACAGATAAAGAGTGTGGGAAATTATTGATAATGTTTTCAGCTAGTCTAGTGTTTCTTGTGAAAGTTTGGCGAGGGGAGACCATAGATTGAAGCTCAGTCGAACACTTTCCATGAAAATAACTAAAAGTGGTAGTAGGTAGGCAGGCTTGAACCCGTACCGTGAAGGAGGAAAAGAAAGTGAAAGAAATAGTGACACGTTAGCTGTCGTGCCCATCGCCAAACTGGAAGTGACGTACGTATAAATTAAGGCTAGACAATAAAAAAAAGGCGATGACATTCGAAAATATCGGAAAAAAGCAACCCCTCCCTTTAGAAAAGATGGTGAAGGAATTAATGTTTTAGCCGTGAAAATCCGTCGCCTCTGTTGAAAGTTTTTTTAGGTGTATCTTGTAGAACTCAGGAATGTTTCTGTCGAACTCGGAAATTTGGACAGAATTTCGAGCGGAACCCTTATTTACTTCACGGAGGTAGCATGCTCTTGGATAGAGGTCCTAAGTAATTCACAATTATATTTGCGGTCACCCACACTGAGGATTGAACCTTCAACCTTCAGGAAAATATCACATTTTACAATTGATTTTTCCAAGTACCCTTAGCACTCTAACCACTAATCACAGTTTTAGTAAAGATTTAAACCTATTTCATTTCTAGTTGTAAATATCTTTATTTATTACTAACTAGCAGGACTCGTTAACCATCGTTGCCCGGTGGAAGCATGATCCCCCTTGTAAACATATAAACTACAGTTGTTGTTAGTGGTCAACAGTGCGACAGCCAGGACAGCCGTGGCGGAAATAAATGTAATAAATATTTATTTTCAGTAAAATATTTGTTTAGGGAGAAGGGAAGGTTATGTGTAGGGAGAAGGGAAGGTAATGTGTAGGGAGAAGGGAATGTTATGTTTAGTGCATTATGTAATAAGCAGTTAAGAGTGGTGAAATACGAACATCGTAGGAAAATGAAGAAAAGTGCACGGTGTACAGATGTAGCGGTGGAAGTATTCGATAATCAGGGAGAAAAATAGGAACTTCTTCCTCTGTAGATGTGGCGATCGTGATGATACTTCTCCTAGGAGGAAATATAGGAGTTCATTATAGCGAGTAAATGTGCATAAAACGACGTAGTAAAGTTACATAAAATGTTAAATGTTTAGACACAATAAATTTGTATGTGGCATCTGTTATTGAAAACCTATGGTAATTTGGTGCGGAGGGGAATTTCTGCAATAAAAATATTATATACAGGAATTATATATATATATATATATATATATATATATATTATTGTTTTTACGTTTTACTGTTATATATTATCTATATTTTCCTTACTATGTAATCTATTATTATTATTATTATTATTATTATTATTATTATTATTATTATTATTATTCCCGTTAAGTAAATAAAGGATCCCACTCGAAATTCCGTCAAAATGCCTGAGTCCGACAGGATACACATGAAGAAGGTTGGAGGTTACATCGACCGAAACGTTGTGAAAAATCACACTCCAGATGAGAACAGTAGTTCGATGAATCCACAATATACTAATAACCAATCTTCATCTAAAAAATTCAGAAACGTCATGGTACGGTCACTGCAGTAAAAACCGTTGGCGACCTCCGGAGTTAAGTTTTACTCCCTTGAAGTGTCGTATGAGAAATACTGGTGGTATTTTTTTTTTAAGGTTGTTTTTACGTTTGCGCACCGACGGGGTTCTCGAGGGTTAAATGAACAATTTGCGTGGGTAGATTGGCAATGAGCACGGGAAACGAGACGCTGTCAGGGTTCTTTTTCTTTTTTTCTTCTTGCATCATGTATATGGAATTTGATTAGCAAGCAATTCTATACATGTATAGGAGGGGGATTCAGATTGAACACTATCGACCTGAAATCTGATTCAAATGTATGTCAGATGATCTCTTTTCTTTCTGCCTCACCCTGTTCTTGCCTTCTTTAATAAATGTTTATTTTGAAACACTTTTGCGAGTATTAAATCCGTGGTCGTTTGAAATAATCTACTTTCACAAAGAAATATAAATGAATTCATGCAATGTGCGACATATATATATATATTAACATCGTACGTAGGTAAGTTAAAATTCATGCGTGTCACGATTTCCAGATTATAACTTATTCGATCGGGAGATCCTATTTATTAAAAAAGAGGATTGAAGGAGATAACACACTACCAACATGAAATTAGCGTATTTATATACAGTAGAACCCTTGAATATGGTGGCCCTAGGATACGTTTTTTTCAGGTTACGATGCGGAAAACATGTTTATTTCCCGCCCTTGTTTACGATATTTACGGTATTATTTATTATGTTATTTGATTATATACATGTGTATTATATACTGTACTGTATTTTGTTACTAATTTTTAATATGCACTGTATAAACTTTTGCTTAGACCTCGCCATACGGCAATTTCACCTTAGGATCCCAACTCCGGAACTGATGCTGCATAGGGGCACATATTGGGGACACATTAACGGGACATGTATAACGGGTACATGTAATACAGGGACTCAGAACAGATGACGACGAAAATGAGGGAGACATTTATATCTGACTGGGATGATTCTTGTTAACACGTATAGAGGGGAGTAGATACTTCACGAAGCAGGCACATTATACTTGGAAAGGGTTATACAAGTGTTCGTTACAAGATGATGATAAAAACACATTTACCTTTTTGGTTGTAAGGAATGACGACACGAGACAAACAGTTACAAACATAGATGGTTTCTTTATTATTCAATCGGCCGATCAGTGATGTCAGGAATTCAAACTTTGATTTACATGTTCTATTTTCCTTCCTTCGCTTCTAAGGGGCTCTCATCTCCAACTGACTATCGCCGTGTGTGATCTGCTCTGAATATCTGATCCTCATCCACTCTCTAACTTCGAACCCTCAGATTCCTATATTGAGAAATCTCCTTTGTTTATGACTTCAGAAGTGTGTTTACAAACGTAACTATACCACGTGGATTTACAAATGATTGTCCAAACACACTTTCAGCAAACAAAGAATTCTCAATTCTAATTCTAACCTATTTTTAAACAATATATTTTAACTCGCATTGTGCATTCATTTAACTGACATATTCAATATCCAGATTTCTAAAAGAATGGACAATCGACTCTTTTTCCGACGTAGACAATATTTAACTATTTCTAATAGAATTAACAATGACTGAATTTCTAACATTTCATTATCTATTATCTATAACACTACAGGGTTCGATTCTAGCCTTTTCCTAATGTCAGTTCGCTTATCTAGTATGTCTTCTAACTTACATGAGAAAGGGGGCAGACCTTTCATGTAACACTGATTAATGCCGTATCCCGGGGGTTTATTGAACTAATTTTATGTTTGTAGTATGTTATCCCCCTTTTTAATAAATGAGATCTCCCAATTACCAAAGCTGCAATGTAAAAAAATAAAAAAAATTAAATAAAAAAAAATTGATGTCGTTTTTGGGTCGGACATGAAACCAAAATATAAATTCTTCGTCTTCTGGCTAGGATATATATTCTGGCTAGGATCCAAGGGTAGTGACTATTTTGTCTATCGTGAGGTTTTCGTTCGCGCTGGATATTTATACAACGGAAATATGTCACAAACTCCTATAAGGATGTTGGAGATGAATCATAATAACCAAATATATTCTGACACTACATTAACCAAATTACTTTGACAAATACTTTTATAATTTTAACAAAAAAGGGCTACAATAATATCGCGGGTCTACATTCACACTGAACGTCTACCATATGCCCAGCACCAATATATTACATATGAAAGATGCCGCTGTGGAATTTCAATAGGTCCCGCTAGTGTTTCCGATTACTGGAAAACATTTGCATACGGACACACGGCGTTATCCCAATAATGGTTTATTGTACATTGTATATGTCAGACATTGTAAGAAACGGAACCATTGCTACATAATCTGCCTCCGTAAACTGTTGAAAATCAAGCGACATGACAAGATACCTAACAAAGAGGTTAGTATTTAAATGCTGTCCACCACAGCATCATGTGACGCAAGGTCAGGAAAGTCAAACAAGCTCCCCTAAAGCAGGGACACGCTCACCTAACAAAATTTTCCTGAGCATCACTGTCGGCATTCCCCGGTTGGGGCGCCTCAGACAGCAAGCAATAAACTTACCTCACCCGAAAGCCGGGTGTCAAGGCCTGAGAGGGTGGATCTACTGGAGTATACCCAGACGGTGTACCTCAGTCCGACAGGCACTGTGAAATGTTCTTGGCCCCACACCTGTGGTGCTGATTGTCAAGAACGGATTCTTAATTGGTACATTTCTACCCAAGTCTCCAAGCAACCGAAGCAGCAAGAAGGCTCATCCTCACAATTACAACGAGTAGGGGTCAAACCTTTCGTCAATACACACCATAGTACACCAATACGAGGTTCGTTGGATAGGCTTAATGCATGGAATTCGTGTTAAATGCATGGACTTCTGGTGTTTTTCTGTATAAAAATTGTTTTTAGTTTAGCTAGATATTCAATCAGATTCGTTTTTATTTCTGGTCGTGGGTTAAAGATTTTATTAATCAATGTCCGGACTTTACTAAGGTTTAGTCGACTTTTATTTTCCATATTAATATTCTGTTTTGTATGAACTGAGGATTCTTCATGAAAATGAAACGCGAAAGGTTCAGTGGAGCTTAATCATCATAAATGTTCATAACCTACTATATATTTATATATATATATATATATATATATATATATATATATATATATATATTTAGTAAGAAAAAGTAAGAGCGTTAGTGTCCAAAATTAGAATAAAAAAGAGAGATTGTAAATCATTTAAAAAAAAAGATAAATCGATTGAGACATCGAAAACCAAACATGGCGGAAAATAAGATATTAGATTTTGATTTATTAGAAACATGACTTCTTGAAAAACGTTGCAGAAAAACGAAAATGAAAAAAGCATATATTCAAGAAAAGAAAGATACTAAATTCAGAATATAAATCACTATATATATATATATATATATATATATATATATATATATATATATGTGTGTGTGTGTGTGTATGTGTGTGTGTGTGTATACTAGCAGTTCAGCCCAACATTGCTTGGGCCCTATGTACTGTTCACAACTTTGTGTGCATATATATATATATATATATATATATATATATATATATATATATATATATATTAAAAAGTTTGACTCAAAAAAAGCAAGATACCAAAACTCAGGAAATAAATCACTATATATATATATATATATATATATATATATATATATATATATATATATATATATATATATATATATTGAAATAATAATTCTTTACATCTACAGACACTAATGTTTTATCCGTCCTCACTCATCAGTGTAAGATGTGACAGTTCCTGTCGGTCTGGAGATTCGAATCCAGCCACCTTTGACTCCATTTGCTAAGTCTTTACCTCTAGGCCACCACACAATCGTCACGGGAATGAACAACTAATAAACATACAATTTGGGCAGACACATTAAACAATCTAGAGTGTTCAAACGACGGAAATTGTAAAGATTGCATACACGCTTGTTAGCTGCCTTTTAGTTTATACTTCACAGACAATGCCCATCCTTATGTATTCTGAAAGTTGCTGGACAATTATAATTAAATAATAGTTATTTTTTTATACCAACAAGCACTGGTGTTTCGTGCTTACGTAGTCATCAGTGTAAGAGGTTACAGTTCCTGCCAGTCAGAAGATTCTAACCCAGCCAGGAAGCTACCTTTAACTCACTTTGGTTAGCCTTTACCTCCGAGCCACCAAATAATTGCCAGGGAAATGAAGGGAATCAGCAACAAATAAACACCAAACTCAGGCGAATACATTGGGAGATGCAACGTCGCCCGGGATTGTAATGAGGATCAAGAAATGTTCAACACTTCGAATACTTTTATTTACATGAAAATCGGTGAAATTGCTGATTCGTCAATCAAATCGATCGATTGTGTGCTCTAATCAGGAAGTCACCTCGGTGCACTGGGAGGAAACTTCACATGCCTCTCCGCAGTGACTTTGCCCACGTTTCATTGTAGTTTACATTTCAATGTAGAGAACCTCTGTTAGTCGAACTCAGGAATTTGTATGGAATTTCGAACGGAACCCTTTATTTAATCCATGGGACAGTGTGCTCTCATACCGCCAGAGCCCAAGTATTTGTGAAATTTCAGTTGTAAATTAAATTTTTGCGGAGATTGAAGGTTCAATATTCGGCGCGGATGACACTTGAAATAAATTGCAAATTATTTACGATTCTACACTGACGGAACGCGAACATGCTGCCTACGTGGATTAAATAAAGCTCCGTTTGAAATTCCGTACATATTCGCAGAGTTCGACAAGGTACACCTGAAGAAGATCGGAGATTACACCGATTGAAACGTTGTGAAAATGACGCTAAAAAGAAGAACAGTAGTTTTTAGCATCCAAATAATACGAAAAACGAATCCTCATTTAAAAAATTCAGAAACGATACGTGAATTTGTATCATCAATTTTAATTTGTCATCAGACTCAGCTTCCAAGATGGTGTTTCATTATTTTAGAAGATGAATGCTAAATTCAAACTTTAGAGATAGTTTTCTCCTTGTATCATGGCATGTTCATGCCGTAAATAAAATCATGGTTATTGTTCTCCACTGGCTTCGGTCCATTGTTGGTCCGACTCCTGTGAAGACATCATATGATTTTTGAACTCGGCAGAATACATGGGGTGGATTGCCATTACCTTCCAAAGCGCAATAGGATCTGACTCGCCTGTTTGCACCTATCCGTTGTCCTTAGATCATCCGCACAGCTGCAGTCAAATAACTTAACTCTTAATACCATAGAACCGTTGATCTGCTAGAGATTCATCCTCCTCCATGGCCATACAACGTCATGCTGCCGACGTCATCAGAGTTACCTTCTCCTAGATGCATATCTTAACGACGACTGGGGGTGCATCTCTCCCAGTGAATTAATGCGCCTCCAGATACCAGCCTAAACATTTCTTATGATTCGGCGCGGTACATACAGCGCCTTGTCTTCCCAAATCGTCACCCATCTGGTACTGGCCAGGTTCACCGTTGCTTAACTTCGGTGATCTGACAGAAACCCGTGTGTCAACGTAATTGTGCCGTATGGTAAAGATGATGATTACCCTCCCCTAAAGAATCGGTGGATATGTGAGTTCGGAACGGTTCTCAATTTAATTAACAATTGTTTCTTATAATTCTGATTATCTTTTAAGGTTGTAAATAAGCGACAATTAAAAAAAAAAAAAGAAAAAAAGAAAAAAACGAGAACGATTTTGGAATATGATTCTAACGGTTGATTAAAAAACCACGTCGACAAATCCATAAAAAATATATTTTATAATCAGTACTGACATTAAACCATATACAGATAAAAAAGCATTTTTTTTTTGCCTTTGGTAACAGTCATTTGTTGTATATTTGCGTTGCACCTCCTTTTGCGTCGTTAACTATAATACACATTTTGCTATTTTTCTTCAAGTTATTTCTTTGATATAGATTCTCCTAATCATGTAGGTAGAACAGTAATTTTCTTGCGTTTGGTGACAGTTATTTGTCGTAAATTTATTTCCCCTCTTTATTGCGTAGTTAACTATTATACACTTTTTGTCTATTTCTTTCGTGTGGTTTTATTTTATAGTTCCATCTAATTAGGTTATTTAGTCGTGAGCAGCAGGGGATGAAAAGGGGGGAGGGCGAGTAACAGATTAAAAGATCACCACTGTACAGGAACAAGTATCTGATTTATTGTTGCTCTGGCGGTTTGATCCGCCATTTTGGTTTGTAAATCCGTTTCATTTTGCGCATCAATTATTTCCGGCGATTGATCAGTCGCTGTAATCCAGTTGAAGATTTCAGGCGGTTAATATCAGTCGCCATTTGGGGTCGATCAGGACATTTGCGTGACTCGATTTGAAGTAATTATGATAATTTTGCTATGATCAGACTTTGCTTTTTTTTTTTTTTGCTTTATCATGCTATAGACAATATGAATGGATTAAGGAGGGGGTCTAACTCGAGGATCAGCAAAAGAAAGAGAAGGGGAGGGAGAAAAAAAAGTGGAAAACAAGTGATATACGGTATAATCATATTGACACATAGGTTCTCATTAGATGAATGAAGTTAAGCAACGTTGAGCCGGGTCAGTTCCAGATGGGTGACCAATTTTAGAATACCATGCACTGTATGTAGGGGGACGTCGAGCCCCCCTCCCTGTTACGAAAACTTAACGCCGTCATCTCCCCTAACGGGAATATACATGCGAATTTTGTGAATTTCATACTCCCATGAAACTTTCTCCTGTAGAGGAAGTCAGTTAAACCCGCACCAGGGTTTGTGCCGCATTTCGGCCTTTTTTTTATTATTTCAAACAGAAGAAAGAGTAGAAAATGTGAAAGAAGGAGTTCTTCTCTCGGACTGTTAAACTTTGTAATTCCCTCCTGTGTCCTGCTTTCATGACTGTACTAACACGCAGAAGTTTAAATGTAATGTGAAAAAACATCTTGTCCATCTCTTTATGTAGTACCATGTAGACATGACCCCAAATTGCGGCCCCTTACATCCAAGTGGATGTGGATTTTGTTTGGATGAACAAGAGTGAGGAATTAAATTAAAAAAAAAAGATGGAGATAAAGATAATTTTAAAAATATGGTTAGAAAGAAGAAGAAGAGGAGGAAGAAGAAGACGAGGAAGAAGAAGACGAGGAAGAAGAGAACAATTGAAAATAAGCAGAATGGATAATCAGTGAATAAAAAGATAGCTATTATAGAAAAGAGAGGAGATATAAGGAGAATGGGAAAGAGAGAATATGTGTGTGTGTGTGTGTGTGAGAGAGATTGAGAGAGAGAGAGAGAGTAAAAGGATGCTGAGGAGGAGGAGAAGAGAGAGAGGGGAAAATAACTAGCTCGATTCGAAGTAATCAAGATAATTTCGCTACGATCAAAATTTATTAGGTTCTTTTTTTTTCTATATCATATTATAGAGTAAATTCTAAGAATGAATTAAGAAGGGCCTAATTCCAGAATCAGCAAAAGAGAAAGAAAAAGAGGGGAAAAGAAAGGGCAAATAGAACACAATGATAAAAAAGAGAGAAGGGAAAAGAAGACGGCAAAAATAAGAAAGAGGGAGAGAGAGGATAAAAAGTTTAAAAAAAAAAATGATGGACAGGATGATAATAGAGAGGAGGGAAGAAAGGAAAGAAGATAGAAAACAACTGAGAATGAACGAGGGGATAAGATAAAAAAAACCCATAGATAATAGAGAAAAGAGAGGATGGATAGAGAGATAGAGTGGGAGAGTAGAAAAGAGAGTAGAAAAATAGGGAGGGGAAAAAGAAGGAAAATACATGAGAGAGAGAGAGAGAGAGAAAATATACGGCGTGACAGAAAAAATAGATGAGATAGTATAATCTATCCATCCACTTCTATGCCTACTAGACACTATCCTTGACGATACTTTTCTCAACATGTAAACCTTTACTAAATATATAAAACTAGCCTGGGTGCCCGGCGTTGCCCGGGTGTTTGAGGGCGTGTGTTGAGCAAAAAGAAAAAAAAAACGGTAGTAGACAGGCAGGCTCGAACCCATATCGCAAAGGAGGAAAAGAACGTGACCCCCCCCCAAAAAAAAACGTGATGTCTTTGCCGTTGCACCAATCACCAAACCGGAAGTGGCGAAGGTTTAAATTAAAGCTAAGTTTATCAAAAAAGAGGAGATAACTTTCGAAAATATCGGCGAAAAAAAAAGCGACCCCTCCTTGTAGAAAAGTGCCCAATTGAGGGTGAAGGGATTAATGTTTTTAGTCAGTTTTCCGATACCGATCTCGTGAAAATCCGTGACCTCTGTCGAAAGTTTTAGGCAGACATACAAACATACGTATATTTAAACAGACAGGTGAGATTTATATTATAGAAGATTACATAGTATTCGCGGCCCAAATGAGATCTTTTTATATTTAATCTACACTGACTTTCACGAGGAACAGTGCGCCTTCTCCAAGTGACGTTATCTTAAGTAACAGCACGAAGCTGGATACTCCACCAGACTAGATAAATTCTTTTCGGGAATCCAGTAAAGCCAAGAGACCACAAGAAATGTATGCTGTAACATATTTAAATAGTCAATTGAGAAGAAGAAAATTCCAATTTCCTCGCTAAGTCAATATTTGAGGGATAAAGAGGAACGTTACTGGAATATTCGAATATCTGTGTATCTCATATAGAGATCAAGTGTTAGCCCCATAGAAAGGGACCCTTGATTTTTGAGCACGTTGACTGAAGTAAAATAAAAAAATAAAAAAATAAAAAATAAAAAAATGGAACGCGAGTTACATTGTAAAAAGAACATTATTTACTCACAAAAATAAGAAAATGATATTCAGATGCTGCTTTTTTTTTCTTGAACATCATCTTCTATAATATAAATCTCACCTGTCTGTTTAAATGTATGTATGTATGTATGTATACCTAGAACTTTTGACAGAAGCAACGGATTTTCAGGAGATCAGTATTGTTTGAAAGCTCAACGCTTCAGACGACAAATATCGAAAAATTGGCTAAAAACATTAATTCCTTCACCCTCAACTGGACACTTTTCTACAAGGAGGGGAGCGTTTTTTTCCCGATATTTTCTAAAGTCATCCCCTCTTTTCGATTTACTAACCTTAAATTAAACCTTCGGTTTGGCGATGGACGCAATGGCAAAGATGTCACTTTTTTCACATTCTTTTCCTCCTTCACTATACTGGTTCGAACCTGCCTGCCTACTACCCCTCCCCATATTTTTGCTTAACACACACCTCCAAACACCCGGGAAACGCCAGGCACCCAGGCTAGTTCATAATAATGATGATGATGATGATAATTTCTGTTGGCATTCGTTTCCTGAAAATCTTTCTATTAAGAATTCTTTCTAGAAGTGTATCAGGTACTTATGGTGGGGGGCAGAGGAGGGTTGCTTATTTCACTAAGTGGAAGTGTTTCAGTGGAACGAACTGGGTTCGAACCTGGCGCACTTAATTTGTCAGTCCTATCGTTAACCACTGAGCCAATATCACCTCCCTACGGATACGGTAAGGAGCACTACTCTAAAAAACGAATTAATGGATTTCGGATTTGATACATTTGAATGACTTATCCGACAACTGGTTTCTGAAAAGCAAGCACCCAAAACTTAAAAATGCAGACGTCATTCAAGTAA
Organism: Euprymna scolopes; assembly: GCF_053919585.1. Classification (NCBI taxonomy): domain Eukaryota; kingdom Metazoa; phylum Mollusca; class Cephalopoda; order Sepiida; family Sepiolidae; genus Euprymna; species Euprymna scolopes. The sequence goes on along the minus strand of NC_136514.1, from coordinate 46,809,294 downwards.
ACTCCAAAGAAAAAATAATTATTGACTTCATCCAAAGCAAAACAAAAAAGGTAGGATGTTATTGTGTGATATTGTGATGTTGATCTATCCTATTTGGGGAATTGATGGATTCTTCCATGCACTATATAGAAAATTACAATAAAGTGTCCGGACAAGTGTTGCGCAGTCATGCGATGTCGTTGATGGCGGTATACATAATTAGCTGGGCAGAAGCTAGGCCATTTTGGTGGAATTTTATTTGTCCGTGTGAGCTGTAGTCCTACGAGATGCAGCCTTTCAGACATTACCTTCCTGGAGTATAGGTGCCCCGGTCAGGAATCCCGAGGAATTTTCACACGCTATTTTTTAGGAGGTCGATAGTTTTGTTATGTAAGCACACGAGTGGCTTAAAAGATTCTACTGAACTACCAGAATCCGTGGAAATTCCATGGTAGTTAAAAAAAAATTCAAACACAAATACAACGAATAAAAATAAAATAAAACAAATAATGATGAATTTAAAACAATTTTTAACAGATTCATTAATAACTTTTTAAAGTAATAAAAGAATTGATTAAAAAATAGATTTTTTTCAATGAAAATTCACACAACACGTAGTTGTTTTTTTTTCCTGAATAATCTTTTATATCTATCTTCTATACTGCTATAAATTCGTTTTTCTTTTGTGTGTATTGATATTCATATTAAAAACCCTCTTTTCTATTTATTTAAAAAGAAAATACAATTTTCTTATATATGGGTTTGTGGGATTGCATTCACTATCAAAAGATGTATCTAATTTGCATATTCTTTTAAACATTCATTTTAATTAATTCCTAATTAGTTTTTTCGGTTTTCTAATGGGATAATCCTCTTTAGTTAACTATTTCGTGTAATTATATTTATGCAGATATTCTACATGATTTATACTTGAATAATATTTGCGTAAAATGTTTATAGTAAACACAAAATTGTTTCCATATATATTTATGTATACGTATATATTTTTGTTTAACAAATTTTGCCTACCAAACTTCTCCTAGAGTTTTTGGTCTACCGACATGAAACTTCATATATAAGGTATTTGAATCCACGCAAAACTTTATATTTGGGGTTTAGCCCGGAAAAATCGGTGCAAAAGTGTGAAAATTTGCCAAGTGAAGGTCGAACGCCGGCATTACAGATGCATAACTTAGTAGCTATTGGTTCATGTTTTAATTTTTAGCCTTGCAGTAAACATGTTTTCATAGTCCAGTCATTGATGGCAGAGGCAAAAATAAATTGTGAGCTGAACGTTTTGGTTTCGATTCCCGGTGGTGGCGCATGAGTCATTTTTTTAATACTTTTAAATCATTATATATTGCATCCAATCTATCTATCTATCTATATATCTATCTATCTATCTATCTTTCAATCTATATATCTTTAAAAGTAAAAATGTCTGTCTGTCTTTTCTCTATGGTAGTTAAGGAAGACTATTATACAGAAAGGCATTACTTTACATATTCACCCTTTTTAATATATACATATGCACATAATCTTATGAACAGTACATAGGGCCCGAACAAAGCCGGGTTAAACTGCTAGTAAATTATAAAAGAAATGATGTCAATTAACTTGCACATTTTTTATTTTATTTTAGAATAAACTATAAAAAAAACGTAGTCTCCTCTCAACACGGCTTTTGTAAAAACATTCCAAAACAAAAATAGCCAATTTGAAACCGAAATTCTAAAACAAAATAACAAATTTGAAACCGAAATTCTAAAACAAAATAACCAATTTGAAACCGAAATTCTAAAACAAAATAACCAATTTGAAACCGAAATTCTAAAACAAAAAAATAGCCAATTTGAAACCGAAATTCTAAAACAAAAATAGCCAATTTGAAACCGAAATTCTAAAACAAAATCATAACCAATTTGAAACCGAAATTCTAAAACAAAAATAGCCAATTTGAAACCGAAATTCTAAAACAAAAATAGCAAATTTGAAACCGAAAATCTAAAACAAAAATAGCCAATTTGAAACCGAAAATCTAAAACAAAAATAGCCAATTTGAAACCAAAATTCTAAAACAAAATCATAACCAATTTGAAACCAAAATTCTAAAACAAAAATAGCCAATTTGAAACCGAAATTCTAAAACAAAAATAGCCAATTTGAAACCGAAATTCTAAAACAAAAATAGCCAATTTGAAACCGAATATCTAAAACAAAAATAGCCAATTTGAAACCAAAATTCTAAAACAAAAATAGCCAATTTGAAACCAAAATTCTAAAACAAAAATAGCCAATTTGAAACCGAAATTCTAAAACAAAAATAGCACATTTGAAACCGAAATTCTAAAACAAAATAATAACCAATTTGAAACCAAAATTCTAAAACAAAAATAGCCAATTTGAAACCGAAAATCTAAAACAAAAATAACCAATTTGAAACCGAAAATCTGAAACAAAAATAGCCAATTTGAAACCGAAAATCTAAAACAAAAAAATAGCCAATTTGAAACCGAAATTCTAAAACAAAAATAGCCAATTTGAAACCGAAATTCTAAAACAAAAAAATAGCCAATTTGAAACCGAAATTCTAAAACAAAAAAATAACCAATTTGAAACCGAAAATCTAAAACAAAAATAGCCAATTTGAAACCGAAATTCTAAAACAAAAATAGCCAATTTGAAACCAAAATTCTACAACAAAAAAATAACCAATTTGAAACCAAAATTCTAAAACAAAAATAGCCAATTTGAAACCGAAATTCTAAAACAAAATAACCAATTTGAAACCGAAATTCTAAAACAAAATCATAACCAATTTGAAACCAAAATTCTAAAACAAAAATAGCCAATTTGAAACCGAAAATCTAAAACAAAAATAGCCAATTTGAAACCGAAAATCTAAAACAAAAATTGCTAATTTGAAACCGAAAATCTAAAACAAAAATAGCCAATTTGAAACCAAAATTCTAAAACAAAATCATAACCAATTTGAAACCAAAATTCTAAAACAAAAATAGCCAATTTGAAACCGAAATTCTAAAACAAAAATAGCCAATTTGAAACCGAAATTCTAAAACAAAAATAGCCAATTTGAAACCGAAAATCTAAAACAAAAATAGCCAATTTGAAACCAAAATTCTAAAACAAAAATAGCCAATTTGAAACCAAAATTCTAAAACAAAAATAGCCAATTTGAAACCGAAATTCTAAAACAAAAATAGAAAATTTGAAACCGAAAATCTAAAACAAAAATAGCCAATTTGAAACCAAAATTCTAAAACAAAAATAGCCAATTTGAAACCGAAAATCTAAAACAAAAATAACCAATTTGAAACCGAAAATCTGAAACAAAAATAGCCAATTTGAAACCGAAAATCTAAAACAAAAAAATAGCCAATTTGAAACCGAAATTCTAAAACATAAATAGCCAATTTGAAACCGAAATTCTAAAACAAAAATAGCCAATTTGAAACCGAAATTCTAAAACAAAAATAGCCAATTTGAAACCAAAATTCTAAAACAAAAACATAACCAATTTGAAACCAAAATTCTAAAACAAAAAATAACCAATTTGAAACCGAAATTCTAAAACAAAATAACCAATTTGAAACCGAAATTCTAAAACAAAAAATAGCCAATTTGAAACCGAAATTCTAAAACAAAAATAGCCAATTTGAAACCGAAATTCTAAAACAAAATCATAACCAATTTGAAACCAAAATTCTAAAACAAAGATAGCCAATTTGAAACCGAAATTCTAAAACATAAATAGCCAATTTGAAACCGAAAATCTAAAACAAAAATAGCCAATTTGAAACCGAAATTCTAAAACAAAAAAATAGCCAATTTGAAACCGAAAATCTAAAACAAAAATAGCCAATTTGAAACCAAAATTCTAAAACAAAATCATAACCAATTTGAAACCAAAATTCTAAAACAAAAATAGCCAATTTGAAACCGAAATTCTAAAACAAAAATAGCCAATTTGAAACCGAAATTCTAAAACAAAAATAGCCAATTTGAAACCGAAAATCTAAAACAAAAATAGCCAATTTGAAACCAAAATTCTAAAACAAAAATAGCCAATTTGAAACCAAAATTCTAAAACAAAAATAGCCAATTTGAAACCGAAATTCTAAAACAAAAATAGAAAATTTGAAACCGAAAATCTAAAACAAAAATAGCCAATTTGAAACCAAAATTCTAAAACAAAAATAGCCAATTTGAAACCGAAAATCTAAAACAAAAATAACCAATTTGAAACCGAAAATCTGAAACAAAAATAGCCAATTTGAAACCGAAAATCTAAAACAAAAAAATAGCCAATTTGAAACCGAAATTCTAAAACATAAATAGCCAATTTGAAACCGAAATTCTAAAACAAAAATAGCCAATTTGAAACCGAAATTCTAAAACAAAAATAGCCAATTTGAAACCAAAATTCTAAAACAAAAACATAACCAATTTGAAACCAAAATTCTAAAACAAAAAATAACCAATTTGAAACCGAAATTCTAAAACAAAATAACCAATTTGAAACCGAAATTCTAAAACAAAAAATAGCCAATTTGAAACCGAAATTCTAAAACAAAAATAGCCAATTTGAAACCGAAATTCTAAAACAAAATCATAACCAATTTGAAACCAAAATTCTAAAACAAAGATAGCCAATTTGAAACCGAAATTCTAAAACATAAATAGCCAATTTGAAACCGAAAATCTAAAACAAAAATAGCCAATTTGAAACCGAAATTCTAAAACAAAAAAATAGCCAATTTGAAACCGAAAATCTAAAACAAAAATAGCCAATTTGAAACCAAAATTCTAAAACAAAAATAGCCAATTTGAAACCAAAATTCTAAAACAAAAATAGCCAATTTGAAACCGAAAATCTAAAACAAAAATAGCCAATTTGAAACCGAAAATCTAAAACAAAAATAGCCAATTTGAAACCGAAAATCTAAAACAAAAATAGCCAATTTGAAACTGAAAACAAGCAGCCATGTTCTTTTTTTATTTTTTGAAAAGATTTTTGGAGAGGAGATTATTTAATAATTTTTAATTGATAAAGAGCGACTATAAAGGGAGGTGATTCGTTTCTCATTAATTAATGTTTGCGACGATGATGGTATTTTTGTTATACTGGACGCATGAACAAGTAAATTAATATTTAGATTACTTGCTTAGAACGAAAGGCGATTGTCATAAAAAGAAGATGTTTATTGCCTTAGTATTGAAAATATCCAAATTATAGATAGGGAGAAGAGGTTAACAAAAAGAAAGTTATATAAACCTAGAGTTCTTCAAAAGGAACTACTGGATTATAAGGCGATATTACAATAAGACATGAAAACAGTGAAATTATGAAAACAACAAAACCAAACGAGCTGGATCAGGCAATTCTGAATAATAATAATAATAATAATAATAATAATAATAATAATAATAATAATAATAATAATGATAATAATAATAATAATAATAATGTTTATCAAAAAGACTGAGGTTAGCAACATCACATCTTTGAGGTTACAGAGACGAAGAAAGCGTGGAGCCAATTAAATTAAACGTACGTTTCTAAACCCCACGGCCTGTTAAGAATGGAAAGGTTCTTATTAAAGTTTACTTTTCTATAGACTTTTAGATACGTCCTGTTATGTTTATACGATTTTTTATTAGCGTGAAAGACGTGGTTCTTCACTATTCACGAACAATCAGTTATTATGGAGAGGCTGTATGTTACACAGTGCTGGAATGCACGGACAGCAGTCTGACATCGCCAAGGATAGGCTATCTCGGAAATATGCTACTCCTCTAAAGGATCTTTTTTTTTAACAAAGATGTGTTAATATTAGGTTATTCGTAAATTTCGTACACACTTGCAAAAACATGAACATTTACTCGCCAAGTAATAATAAAATAGAGAGAAAAAAAACTAGGTCATCATTTTCCAAAACTTTCTGTAATCGATCTGCAAGCTTTTGGATTTGGTCAAAGTACCATTCGGCTGGCTTCGAATCAAAAAATTTTTGATACGCTTCGATCAAATGAGTCGAATCGGCAGCCCTTCAGAAAGTGTTGCATTGAGCAGAAAAGGCCGTAATCTGATGGAGCAGAGTCAGGACTGTAGGTTTGATGTAGCATAACCACAACGCCGTCCAGCTCGTCAAACTTGTCTTTGGTCTTCCTGGCGGTGCGTGGCTTGGCATTGTCCTGATGCATCAAAGCGTGCTTTCGGTTGATCAAAGCCGGGTACTTTTGCTTCAACTTTTCGTAGACCCGCTCCAGGTTCTTATGGTAACGTTCGTTATTACTGGCACGACCATTCGAAACCAACTCAAAATGGATGATTCCTTTGCAGTTCTTTCACAGTTGGCAGCAGAAATATCTTCTGCGGCTTTCCTGTTTTAAAGATCTCGATTCCAGCAGTAACAAATCAAAACTCTCAGTTCAATTTTATGAATTGCTATCAGGAATAGAAAGATGAAGATCGGTATAACAATGTAAACGCAAAACAAAACAATTAAAAACTGCATAAAAATTCAATTGTTAGCAAACTTTTGGTGTAACCCCTCCTTGTGAAGAAGGTGGTTAGGACCTTTATTTATCTGAAAATCTCGGCTCGTGTCGTCTAGTCTTCTCTGAGGGTTGTTACATAGAATCCTGTATGCTGAAAGCGAATATCGAAGCTGCAGGCAGGAAGAAAAACAAACTCGTGTACTCTAGTCTACAGAGTTAATTTTTACAAACTTATGTACAAAGGTTTTTACAAATATCATTCAGTTCTGAGTAATTTTTTGAAAGTCTCAAATCACTTCACAGGCAGCGTCAGACAGGTGGATGAAGAAGTAGAGAGGCCTCTCTCCAGGGAACGGCGGTTTCTATACGATCTGTTCTCCCCGAAATCAACAAGCAATCTGCTTAATTTTAGAGCGTATCGACCCGAAGTGGATGGATGGAAGTCTCCCCAGCTAATCAAATCACACTAAACCCCAACGATCTGAGTCCCAATTCAAAATTAAAATCCCATAACCTTGAGGTTATCAGCCATCACTCAGCCAGTACAATATGTTCTTCTAACATCCTCACATTTCCTATTGTTGAGTTTTCCCAAATAACAAAATATCTCAGGGTTTTCCAACCAAAAAGCAAATATATCTATTTTGACAATGAATTAAAAATATCTATATTCATCCACACTAACTTCCCGAGGCACCTGCCGTTACCCGGGATCAGTCAAAAGCTATCTTAACATAGCTATTCGGCCCTCCCCGGGCCTCTTGGGGGATCTAAAGCTCCCCAATGAGGGATTACGTCACATTAGGACAACTTACTATTAATACTACGTGGAAATTATATTGTTTTTTAAAGAGACGATATCTCCCAAGATGTACATTGTATTCCATTTCTTTTGGCCATTATTGTTTTTAACTATGTGTTCTTGCACCCGCTGTTTACCAGCGTTAGAATTTAAGTGCAAATAAGGGTTGTAATATATTTGCCATATGATCAGAGCGTAGTCACAAAGATTTGGACGATTATATTTATAGTCAGGGGTGACAAGGATGAACAAATCAGCTACCAGAATCGCTGTATAAAATGTAGTGTATATTTTTTTAGATTTTCAGAGAATATTGGTATTCACTGGAATTTTGTGGGAACAGACTTCTCCAAGACGCCAATCCTGTTCGCACTTATCCAGTGGATGTCTGGGTAATGCTTTCTCGGTATTTCCGTCCTCTTCGGCACTTTACATGATTTGGTGTCTATGCCGACATTATTATTATTATTAATAATAATAATGATAATAATAATAATAATACACAATTTTGGCTTGGAGCAAAGTATAGTATCTGTTCTGTTACTACATTGTACCTGTTCTTTCATTGGTTTGATGAAGGTTTGTTTGTTGGTTGCTTTTGCTTTACAGCATATCAACCCTTTTAAGGTTATTTAATGCCGAATCCACTGATTCTGAAGAAAAAAACATTTTTAATAGAATATATTTGTTTTTTTCAAGTCGGATTTCTATTTAACCCATTATTGGGTCCCTAACAGGCACTACCACTCCGGGTCAGAGTGGACCTGGGAACAATGGCAATTAAAGGGTGGCTCCACACACCCCAAAGCCCGCAAGTTGGGGCCTCACCATCGGATATAGTTTAAGGTCATATCTAGGACAGGTTTAATAAAAGAGAAATCCAACTAGGTTTTTTTTTGTCGTGATATGAGAAGGTAACTACTCTCTGCTAATCCTGCCTAGATTAATCCTAACCATTTTTTTGTCTGGGATTCTTTGCAATTCAAAGTTTCTGTTGATGAATTGATGCTACCAGTTTTTTATTTTTGTTTAGGACAACTACATTTAATATTCGCAGTTGTATAATTTTCCTTTCTTTACGATATTTCTTTTGTTCATTTTTGGATCATTTCTGTTTCATAAATTACTCTTCACTCAAGAATAAACTCACTCTGGATTTAAATACTCGTACTTTTCTAGTTGGATCTTTCTGTCTTCAGTCGTCGTTAAAAAACACTATATTGGTGCCAATCCCGTGTTTCTATTATTATTCGTACTCACTAGACGTTCTCGCACCAGTGATAATCAGCGATTGCTCACGGAAACCAACCGGTGGTGTTCCCTAGAGTCTGGGTGACAACAAGTCTCCCTGAATTACCAGTATTTTCCACCTCTTTTGATAATCATTTGTGAATGACTTTTGCCTTATCGCAGCAATCACTTGTCAGACTTCTCGGTGGCAACAAATATTGGTATTCGCTGAAATTTTGTGGCAACAAGCTTTTTCAAGACGCCAATCCTCTTCGCACTCATCCGGTGGAAGTCTGTGTAGTGCTTTCCCCGGTATTTCCGTCCTCTTTGATACTTTACATATATTTGATGTCCACGCCGACAACATTATTATAATTATTATTAGTAGTAGTATTAGTATTATTATTATTACGTTATTATTACTGGATCACCGAAGTTAAGCAGCGTTGAACCTGGTCAGTACTAAATGGGTGGCCATTTGAAACACCCAGGTGTTGTATGTGCTCTCCGCTTATTTCGGCATTGTTTCTAGTTGTTCTGCACTACTCCTTGCGACTGGACCCAAACAGAGCCGATTCAGGAGTTGTGTGGTTGAGATTGCGCAACTATTGCCTCACAATTACACGTGCAGCTGCCCCTACAGGGGATATCCTCTGTCTTTCGAGACTGAACGTAGGCATCGATTATTATTATTATTATTATTACTACTACTACTACTACTACTACTACTACTACTACTACTACTACACAATTTTGGCCTGGAGCAAAGTATAGTACTTGCCCTGATTCTACACTGTACCTATTCTTTCATTGGTTTAATGAAGGAGAAATCCAACTAGACTCCCAATCCAGAGTGCCCTGTTTTGGGGTGCTAGAATTTTCCCACGTTGAAAAACCGACATTGCGTCTAACTCAGCTTTCGTATGGAAGCAAGTAAGTATGTATAATTATTACGTCATCAAAACGTCACCATTGCTATCTCTCTCCATTGAAGATAAAAAAGAAGCCGCACATCTGTTTTTGAAAATATTATTTTGTGAATGAACGAAGAAGCTGGAACGTAGGCGTTTGGGGAATGAACTAATGCTGTGTATAATGCTGTGACGTCATTCATCACGCGAAACGGTTTGTTGAGGCTTGGCTCGTTTCCACAGTGAATAATTCCATTATATGTATCGAATAATCTCAATCAAATAACTATTAATAGACTAGTAAGGGGACCCGACGTTGCCTGAAACTGAATGAGGTTCAACAACTGTTCAAAACAAAACTTTCGGTTAAATCGCGCATTTTTCAATCAAATCGATTGATTGCATGCTCTGGTCGGAAACCCACCGCAGTGCATTGAAAGCAAGCTTCACATGCCTCCCCGCAGTAACTTAGTTAACAATACATTATAGTGTACATTGCACTGTAGAGAACCTACTGTTGATTTTATAAAATTATTTTTTATATATAATGGCTTGAATTAAAGTTTCAAAAATATCATCCCGGCCGTTTCGGAATCCATAGGGAGGATCTCACACAAACACACAAAGAAAGTGTATTTTATATATAAGTAGATATAGATTAGTTTAAGGCAGTAGCGAAACAGTAAAGCTGAATTAGGTTCTTTAGTGATCACGAGGAGACATCAAACGTCAGATATTGAATCATTTGAATTAATAAAAAGACATAAACAACAGTGATGCGTATTAATTTGTAATCGGAGCAAGTGACGCATTACTCCGCTTTCATTGAATTAACAAAAAATAGTGCGCACCTACGACGTACATTTGACATGAATTTCAATGTTTTAATTAGCAGTTTTGTCTGTCTGTGGTTGTAAATAAGGTGGGCGTCTGTCGGATCTATTGATTTTACTTACAGTGATGATCATATTTATTGGCACGGTAAAATAAAAGTTAAATTTTGTCTAATAAATTCTAAAAAAGGGATTAAATTAAAGAAAATAACAAAGTATATTATGTATTTTTAACTGGCCTTTCCGATGCAGCAATCGGAGTTTAGAAAAAATAAATAACAAAGGAACAACAAACATAATTGCAAAAAACCCTTGTTCAAAATTATTGGCACGATTTATTTAATAATCAATTGTATAGCCTTTGGCCTTGATTACCTTCTTCAGTCGCTTTTCATAGTTTACAACCAAGTTGTTGCACTCTTCAGTAGTAATTTTAGCCCACTCTTCCTGACAATAATCCTCCAATTGAATAAGATTCTTAGGCTTCCTTTGCATTACCCTCAATTTTAATGTTCTCCATAAATTTTCAATTGGATTAAGGTCGGGGCTTTGTGATGGCCACTCCAAAACATTAATATGATTGTCCTCAAGCCATTTCTTAGTCAGTTTAGCCGAATGCTTTGGGTCATTATCTTGCATGAACCACCAACGACGACCAAGTGAGAGCTCTTTAGCAGAGTCTTTCAGGTTTTCATCCAATATTTTAACATAATCTTCCTTTTTTATGCTACCTGTGACCTTAACAAGTCGCCCTGGTCCAGAGGCAGCAAAGGATCCCCAAAACATCAAACTGCCTCCATCACTGTGGGTATGGTGTTCTTAGGCAGGAAAGCTTCGCCAGATTTTCTGTAAATATAAGACACTTTATTATGGCCAAATAACTCTATTTTCGTTTCGTCAGTCCATAGAACACGTTTCCAGAATGCAACATCTTTATCAATATGACGTTTTGCAAAGGCTAGCCTTGCTTTCAGGTGCATAGGCTTCAATAAGGGAGTCTTTCTCGGACGACATGCTTTTAAACCAGCTCTCTTCAAAACTCTACCAACTGTATGTCGAGATACATTCACTCCAGAGGTGCTCTGTTCATCAACAATCTCCCCAACAGAGATCCTTGGGTTTTGTTTTACTTGTCGAACAATTTTCCGTTCATCTCTTGGGGAAAGAATCCTTTTTCTCCCTCTACCCTCTAAACTCATAACGTGGCCTTGCGATTTGAACTTGTTTATTATGGCTCTAACAGTGGATTTGGGAAGGTTTAGCTTCTTTGAAATCTTATCATAGCCCTCCCCATTGGTATGGCATGCTACAACAAGCTTCCTGACGTCTTCGCTGTGTTCCTTAGTTTTAACCATGGCGATTGAAAATTATAATTTAGTCACTTATAATAGTTTAAATAAATCGCTATCTAAAAATTATCTGAAAAAAATTATTCACTGAATTAGCGTTAAACAAGCATAATATGGCTATAAAAAAGTTCAGAAAGCACGTAAACCGGAAATTGATTGATATTATACTGATACTAAAAGAAAAACAAAGCCGTGCCAATAATTTTGAACAAGGGTTTTTTGCAATTATGTTTGTTGTTCCTTTGTTATTTATTTTTTCTAAAATCCGATTGCTGCATCGGAAAGGCCAGTTAAAATACATAATATACTTTGTTATTTTCTTTAATTTAATCCCTTTTTTAGAATTTATTAGACAAAATTTAACTTTTATTTTACCGTGCCAATAAATATGATCATCACTGTATATATATATATATATATATATATATATATATATATATATATATATATATATATATATATGTATATATATATATATATATATGTATCATCACTGTATACACCAATATTATTGAGAAAAGCATGAACAGAAAATAATAACCTGTGTTCAAGGTATTGTACAGGGTGTCCAAAAAGTAATTGAATAGTTTAGAATTTAAAGAGATTCTTTATTTTTGAAGATATCCTTCTGTAATTTTAATACAACATGACCAAGACATTGAGAAATTAGGGGGTCGTTTTACTGTACACATAGATTCGAAAAAGTTGTCAAAAAATAAATATATAACAAATAAATGTTATCAAAGGCAAGATTAGTTACTTTTCTACCAAACTGGATATAATTTTTGTGTTTTTATTAAATTTAACATGTTTATTCAGCTCGAAAAACATACAGTGTTTACCGATGTATTGGAAAATTCAAAATGGCGCCCGACTCTCTCTTTAACACGGTAAGTTTGGGAAAAGGTGTTATAAATAATAAACTAGACAAAATACTGTTAGAAATTCGCTCAATATATGTTACCGTGACATAACTTGACATATATTCGGTGTTTTTTTAATAGTATTTTGTCTAGTTTATTATTTATAGCACCTTTTCCCAAACTTACCGTGTTAAAGAGAGAGTCGGGCGCCATTTTGAATTTTCCAATACATCGGTAAACACTGCATGTTTTTCGAGCTGAATAAACATGTTACATTGAATAAAAACACAAAAAAATATATCCAGTTTGGTAGAAAAGTAACTTACCTTGCCTTTGATAACATTTATTTGTTATATATTTGTTTTTTGACAACTTTTTCGAATCAATGTGTACAGTAATACAAACCCGAAATTAGAAAAAAACATTGAAAAATAATGTCTTTTAAATGTTGCCCTATTTCGGCTTCACATATTTGTGCTCTTTCCAAAACATTATTCATGACAAATTGCAGAATCGCTGGATTAAGATTTAACTCACTTATTTCGTTCCTGATGCTTTCCTTCAATTCTTGCAGGGTTTAGGGTTTGTTAATAGAGATTGTTTCTTTTAGATATCCCCACAAGAAAAAGTCGGGGCTAGCTAAGTCTGGGGAACGTGGTGGCCATTTGACATTACCATGGTTACCATGTCTTACTAAAACATTGAGAAATCTAAAATAAATTGCAAAATTATCACCCGCAGAGGGGATTGAACCTTCGCCTTTCCAGAATAGTGTATCTTTACAACTAGATTTACCAAGTACTCCATCCACTAACCCACACATTCAAATAATACGAATAGAAATCAGTGTTGAGTAGTTTAATGTGAAAATATCTATTTTATTGCTTTGCGGCATATCGACGACTTTATAATTTAATCCTCAGATAGTTCAAACGATCCATTAATGCATTCGGTTTGTCTGTTTACGCCATATCAACGCTTTTGAAGGTACACAATGTTGAAATATATTACCTTTAGTAAACAGAAAGTCCTTGATTCCAGATACAATCCTCTGCCTGTATAAGATAGAGTATTACTCCCACAAATTGGGGGCGGGGCGGGGGGAGTCGTCAGAGCACGCCTTCTTTCCCTGTAAGATACAAAATCGACTTTACAATCTAGTTAGAGATGATATTTTCTATTCTCTGCTACTTATTTCTCACTAGGAGACGTTGCTAATCTTTCTCTACTCTTTCGTCATCTCCAGGGTAACTGCTTTACTGAATCCTAATCTCTGGTTTCTCCTGTAAAACATTCGTAGCAAGAACTCGTCACGCTATCACTACTGCAACGACCCTTTCTTCGTCAATTATGCACAATAACCTTAACGGAACTTCCATGAACAGAGTTTCGTGCAAAGAATGCTCTTTTGTGTAACACGATAAAATGGTACTTCTTCTTTGACAACTACAACATGGTCGAGAAATACTTACGAATTTGTTCTCCTAAGCAATAAGATTCTGTTTATTCCATTTATCCTCGAATAGCTTCTGGCCTTGGTATTTGATCACTGATTATTATATAGCAAATAAAACTATGATTCTAAGACACACCTTTCTCAGAGCTTTGCCTCTTTTTACGGTATATGCGATTCCGTTATAACTGTTGAATAGCAAAACACGGTTACCGTAATTATTGACATAGCATAGATTATTGACATTAAAGATTCGAAAGGAAATACAATTTGACATTTTTCATGAAAATAGCCCCGGACAAGATATGAAGCTACGTGATATAAAGAGCTTTACAAACTACTGTCAGCTGGAAAATTAGACAACGATAATTTTTAGATGGATAGAAAACAGCATTTTTTTTACATTGTAAAAAACATCGATCATGGAATATGAAGACTACTAGGAAGCAAGAGGTGCGAGGCCACTTAATATCACGCCAAATTTCACTTTCTACCCCCCTAAATTAATCCAAACAATTTGTAATGGGTTAACTACTAATTTATGACGTATCTGCGTTAAAAAAAATTAATAGAATATATAAACATATAAGCTACCGTAAATGTTGCTCCTGAGTAAGTAATGAACCGGCAGTCATTTAATTTTTACTCCCCTGTTTATGAAGTTAGGCACAAGGTCAAGTGTTGGTTTGATAAAAGTGGTTATATGGAACAAACTGGACTCGAGCTCAGCACACCGAGGATTTGATGCAGCGTCGTTAACCACATATTTGTAACAGAACGCGTCGCACGTATGCAAATGCATACAAAATGCGAAATGACGTCACTGCAAGGAAAATAGTGTAAAAGAGAAGAGACAGTGCCTTTTAGAGAACGATCACGTTAGAGACGTGGGTAACGTCACATCCTTAATGAGAAGTCACGCGTGGCGGGAGAATGAGCAAATAAATGTCGTTGTTGTACGAAAAAGTGAGTTAGAGTTATTCTTTGTCTATGTCACCTTTGCAATGCAGACTGTATACAACGTGTACTATGTTACGATATCTATTGTCACATCTCCAATATTATTTCTTCCGGGAGTAGGGTGTACGATAGATTACTACTAGTAAATGATGTTTTTATGTTTTCATATTTCTGCTAGACGGTACGATGAATGAACTAGTACAATATTGTCCCAAATAGGAAGTAATGCCTGAGAAAATAGTATCAAATTATCGTCTTCGTTCTGTCTTTAGAGCCGATAGATATCGCCTGTGATGATAGTTGCGCATGTAATTATGAAGCAAGAGTTACGCAATCACTAGCAAACCTATTCTGAATCGACGTTGCTTGATCCCAGCAGCAAGTAGTGCAAGAAACTAGAAGCAATGCCAATATAAATGGAGAGCACGTCATCATTGCCTCCGTTTAGTATCGAGAGACAATATATACCGCCTGTAAGGGTAGCTGCCTATATAATTGTGAGGCAATGTCGAGATAAGCGGAGAGCAAACAGAGCACATGGAATTCACAAATGGTCACTCATTTTAGTACTGATCAGGCTCAACGTTGCTTAACTCCGGTGATCTGACAGGAACCGGCGTATCAACATGATTATGCCGTACATGGAAAGCACATACAACATCTGCTATTCTCAATGGGTCACGCATTTTAGTAGTCACCACACTCAGCATCACTTCATTTAGGTGATCTTATGGGAGCCGGTGTGTCAACGTGATTATGGTATAGCGACAAGTTAATACATGGTACATTACCTTCAACCCAAAAGGAGGAGATAACTCTTGGGAGAATGGTCTTATGACAACAAAGCAAGTTAAGAATTAAAAGATAGTACTAGTATAGGTTAGCTTCAAACAGAAAGGTACCGAAGTACTGCTGGGAGAAGGGTACCATGACTAATTAATGTATACTACACTATCCTTTATTTTAAAGGAGAGGTAATGCTTGGGATAATGATATTATGATAACAGAACAGGTACTACACGCCCCCTTTAAATTAAGCATTAAAAGATAGTAGTAATATAGTTTCGACTTTAGATATAAAGTTACCATATCTCTATTTTTAGTGGAAGTAATATTAATGCTTTTTAGGCAAGGATACAAATATCAAATATCTATTAGCATTATATACGTCTACAAAATAATGTAATTTATTAAGCTGAGAAACTATAAAAAACGTGAAAGCAAAGCTGTTACTGAAATTACCGGAAACAGGTTCTAAGAAGTTGGTTAAAAAATATATTATTATTATTATTATTATTATTATTATTATTATTATTATTATTATTATTATTAATAATAATAATAATAATAATAATAATAATAATAATAATAATAATAATAATTCTGATTTCGTTTATCAGCATGTTTCTGGAAAGGGATTTCCCTCAATCCCGGCTTCAAACCAGGAGCTTCAAAGATCAAGGGTTTTCCTAAGGATGTTGGTGGTAACTACAATAGCAGAGGTCTGAAGGCCGCCTAAAAAAATCGGGGATTTGTAGTTTTTTCAATTGTCCTTCCAGACGACTTCATACTACTCCTAGTGTACCAACTACGACCGCGATTATTTGTGTTTTAACCCCGTGTATACGACTTATCTCCAAGAGCATAATTGCTCCACTTCTCATTCTCCTTCTCTCTCACATTCCTGTCCCAAGGTACTGAAAAGTCTACAATCTGTCAGTTTTTTAAAACTTTGTCAATGACGACCAAATTCGGATGATTATGTTCGAATTGCTTGGTCGTTATGACACTTTTGTCCCACCATATCTTTACCTTGCCATCCTCACTTGTTCTCACTTCATCAGGCACCTCCTCAAACCATTTTCAAGCACACTTCACCCCAACCCTCTTACACACCTCCCAATATATCCGGAGTCCCACGCGATTGTGTCTTTTGCAGTACTCTCTCTGGGTCAGTCCATTACACCCTGCTGCAAGGTTCACAATTGATTCTGAGATCTTACCACAAATCCGGCATTCTGCAGCAACTTCCTCTCCTAAAACCACTTTTTTGAACAATCGTGTTCATAATGCCTGCTCTTGTGCTGCACAAACAAAAGCTTCAGCACTCTTAGCCAGATACCCAGCTCTAAGCTATTGCCATGATCTTTCATCAGCCACTTCTGCTATATCCTGGAAGAACCTTCCATGCATTTTCTTCCTAGCCAGTTTCTCTGCCCTTTCTCTATCCATACGTTTCACATACTCAGCCTTGGTCTCACATACCACCACTTCATTGGCCACAACCTTAAGCATCCACTCCTGACTTCTAACCACATGCTCCTTCAACGACATCTCCTCGGTTCTAACACAATCTTTTACACTTTTCAATCCTCTCCCACCGTCTTTCCTCTTTTGATACAGCCTTGCTACGCTACTTCGAATGTGAAATGTACCAAACATTGCTAAAACTTTTCTTGTTTTGATATCCATGGCATGCAACTCCTTATCAGACCATTCTAAAATTCCTGCACTGTATCTCAAAACACTGACTGCCCATGCATTCACTGTTTTCATTAGGTTTCCTCCATGCAGTTTCGACTTTGCAATTAGTTTCACTCTTCTAAGATACTCCTTCCTGAATTTCTGCTTCATTTCTCTGTTCATGATGCCTACACCCTCCAACACTCCAAAATACTTATACCCTGTATCTTCTATTTCCTTCATGATTTCTCCATTTGGCAGCACTATTTCATTCGAATAAAACTTTACTCCTCTTTTCATCATCAGCACTTTACTAATCCCAAACTCCACCCCAATGTCTTCTCAGTATGTCACCACAAGTTCTACCAGTCTCTCCATTTCCTTTTCAAATCATCCATAAACAGTAGATGGTTGAGGGTTGAGGCGTCTGTCACCAGATCCAAAGTTATACCCCAGATTTCTCCCTTCAAGAGGATGCTCAGTAGCATCATTATAATTACAAAAAGAAGTGGCGATAACGAGTCTCCTTGGAATATTCTATGTTTAATGCCAACCTGCCCCATCTCCTATCTGTTTGCCGTCAGCACCGTTTTCTATTGAGCCATACTTGTTTCCAAAAGCCTACCACATTCTCAGCAACCTTCATCATTAATAGTGTTTCACGTATCCATGAATGACGAACTATGTCATAAGCCTTTCTGTAATCGATCCATGCTGCGCTCGGATTCCACTTCTTCTTCATTACATCCTGCAGTAATGCTTTATCAATTAGTAGTTGCTCTTTAGTACCTCACGAGCCTTTCCGGCACCCCTTCTGTTCGTAAGGAAAAACACCATTACTCTCTAGATGTTCATCAATTTTCTCCGCAAAGATTCCAGTCAACAGTTTCCACATCAGTGGTAGAGATGTAATTGGTCTATAATTATTGGCATCTGTCCCATTTGCAGGAACTTTCCTAATCAGTGTTGTTCATCTCTTCACAAGCCAATCAGGACATCTCCCGACTCTACAACTCTTTGCAGAGCAGCAGATATAGGTGGATAAAGCATTGAAACTTTTTAAACCAGAAGCCCATCACTCTATCTGGACCAGGTGCCTTCCAGTGTGTCATCTTTCGTATGCCAGCTTTAACTTCATCGATGGTTATCTCAACGTTCCCCATCTGCTGCATTCCTGATAGCCTTTCTCTGACCTCTCCCAACCAGCTAGCTTTCTTATTATATCGCCCTTCAACAGACCAAATCCTACTCCAGAACTTTCTGGCATCTTTTGCATTTGGAGTGTTGTTATTTCCCACCTGTTTACTACCATTTAATTCTTTATAAAGTTGAGACTGATTGTTCGGGAAAAGGATGTTCTGCCGAAAAGCAACACTTTTTCCAACAAAGTTCCGAATTTTCATACCACCAGTGTGGATCTTCTCTTTCAACATTGTTAGAACGCTCATCGTTCCCTTTTCCAGCAATCTATACCTCCTTTCAAGCACGTCCTTGGCTTTCCGACCTAGTTTAACTCTTTTTCTTCGATACTACCGATGTCTTTCCGCCATCGTTTAATAGTTTCTTCAAGCCGCTTCTGCTAGTATGACCGTCTATCCTTAATTTCTCTCTTTTTCTTCTGTATTAAGCCAAGACGATTCGCAATAACGTATGACGCTGCATACAGAAGTCTGTTAAGTTCCGTAATAGATATGTTCTTTCTTATGATGTTGCGAATTACTCCTTGATTCGTTTTTTACCTTCCACCTATCACTAATCTTCCTGCTTGGAATATTTATGATCTTGTTTCTTAGAAGAACCTTTCTTAACTTCTGAAGTACTTCTTTTTCTATAGAAGTCAAAGTTTGAACTTCATCACACTCCCCATACATCCGCTCCTTTCACTGGTTCCATTGTCTTAGAGTCAATGATCTCATCTGCTTTAGATCCTTCAAACTCCTTCTCATCACTTCCCCTAACCATTGGATCCCATTCCTTCTCAGTTGCCCGCTTCCCATCATCGTTTACATTTCCCTTCTGCACTTCCACTTTCTCAGTTCTTTCATCAGAGCTAGTTTCATCAATTTTACTTTCGTTATTCATTTCATTCCTAACCATCCATTCAATCTCTTCTTTTGCAATCACTGAAAGTAGGTTGTTATTTTTAATTTGTTTTAACTGGGATACCAAACTCGCGACACTTCTAGCTCCTCCTCCTCTCGATTCCCATTCTTCCTTCACTTTTTGGATATATCCACCAGATTTGGTTCTTCTACTTCTTACGAAACATTCCCACATTACTCTTCTTTTCCCCATCCGTCCATGGTTTTTGACATTTCCTGTTCCAACTCCCTTCGTATTTTGGGACCCTTTCTGACAATTCCCCCCCCCTATCCAGCCACATCCTCAGAATTTTTAACAGTTGTATGATGACGACAGGACCCACCTTGTTGACCAGTGGGAGACCTACTGGATGTGAGACCATCGCAAGATGTTCCAGCCTCATTCACATCGTTATTTTCAATATTTTGGTTTGACACTCTCCGATAAATGGGTTAGTGAGTTTTAGATTACACAACCAGCGATAGTTTAATCGAAACATCATCTCAAGAAGGGTTCCTCACCAAGGTTAAAGATCCCCTCCCGACCTTTCTCTTCCAGCGCCACCACCACCACCACCACTATTACCATTACCACCACCAACAACGATAGAAATAAAATCTACAATGATAATAGTAACACTAATATTGGTAGTAATAATAACAACAATAACAACAACAATAGAAATGGCAGCTAAAACAACACCTACAACAACAATAACAACAACAATAATAATAATAATAATAATAACAACAATAGAAATGACAGCTAAAACAACACCTACAACAACAATAACAACAACAATAATAATAATAATAATAATAATAATAATAATAACAACAATAGCAATGACAGCTAAAACAACAGCTACAACAACAATAACAACAACAACAATAATAATAATAATAATAATAATAATAATAACAACAACAATAGCAATGACAGCTAAAACAGCACCTACAACAACAATAGCAATAACAACAACAACAACAACAATAATAATAATAACAATAACAATAGCAATGACAGCTAAAACAACACCTACAACAACAATAACAACAACAACAACAATAATAATAATAATAATAATAACAACAACAATAACAACAACAACAATAATAATAACAACAATAACAACAACAATAATAATAATAATAATAATAATAATAATAATAATAACAACAACAACAACAACAACAATAAAAACTGATCAAATACCACGAATGAACATTTGAAGATATTAAATATCTGGTCCATAAAAAGTTTTGCTTAAGAAATCGATTCGCAATTGAATCACCTCATGAGGTTTCATATGCCGTAAATCGAATTGAGCAAATGAAGAATTATTAATAAACGTGTGAAGATATTTAGAACTTGCAACGTAACAACTGTTATAAAAACGACGGGAATCTGACTTAAATAAACGTGAATGCTTTGCTATGCCGTAAATCGAAACAACCAATCATCGTCATCATAATATCGTATGAATCCGAAAAATCAAATGTTGCCTTTCGTTTCCCCGAAACGTTCTAGTCATAATTCTTTCCATAAAGATATTGGGATTACTGATAAGTAACACGTGAAGGTGGATAACATCCTATATGAAAGTGATTCTTGTAGAAAGAATTGGATTCGAACTTGGGACGCCCAAGTCCGTGTCGTCACCTCCCAAAACAACAAATAACTCATATAAACACGTACTATAAGTATGACTACTAACTACTACTTCTAGGACTGTTATCATAAATACTGCTACTAGTACTACTATAGTTACTATAATATAAATGCTGTTATAACTGCTAGTATAACTAGTAATAACTAATACTACTTGACTACCTATTGTGCCTAATGATAACAGGTCTACCTCTGCTATTGACGAGTCCTCATAATAGACGCAGAAGCAAATATCGACACCTATTTTATCACAGGCAGACTGTTATATGAGGACCTGTGCCGATAGATAAAAATTATGTGAACTTGTATGAATTTTAAGAGTGTTTCATAAAGTATATGTCATGCCAACTTGCGGCGAACGAAGATGGACCCAGTGCAGCTAGCATGTTTGATGCAAAGGTCAAAGAGCCAGTTCCCTAGACAAAACACGCTAGAAGCAGGTGACAAATAATTGTATAAAAGAGTTTCACCATTTTTGGGATGAAGCATCCGGCCGAGACGTTCAAACGACGTAGAAATCTTAAAAGAAAGTCTCTTTGCGACTTGTCCGTTGGTCGACCATTTCTTTTAAGGGAAATAAGAAAATTAGATAAAAATTAATTAATTTTAGCCTTTCTTCCAAGAGGAATTCATTTTGGACCCTCCGCCCTTTAACGAAACTCTCTCTCTCCAATAAAATGATTAAAATCATCAACACGCCTCCTCGTATTTCCATGCATGAGTTATTCGCCTGAGTTAAACAACCATTATACAATGCAACAAACAACTATGCACATGGAAAGCGACGATGGAGAGAATGAAGATCAGACCGTATGTAAAAAATAGACTTTTATTTAATTAAATTGTGTCTTCGATCGCTGACCATATTTTCAAACTCTATCTTCTCCGAAACGAAAAGTCGCAAAGCGGCCCTAAGGGCCTCAAATGATTTTTTTTATGGGCCGTTCTTTTATGTGTCTTAAGCCGGTTAAAATAATTTTAAGGGTGAAAAAAAGTGAGTCAAAATTGAAAAAATCGTTATACATTTTGTGCATTCATCTTTCTTTATTTTTAATAAACTCCTTTGCGTGTCACGTTGGTACAGTGGTAACGTCACCAGCTTTGAATGCTAGAGTTTTGCTTTCGGTTTCTAGCTGATGACACTCAAATATTTTTTTTTTTTTACTTTTAAAATTACGACTCTATAGTAATATATGCGAAATCTGGACAAATTAAAATATCATATTTAAGCGTATTTACGACCAGGAAAAGCCGGGCGCCCCGCTCCGCATATATACACACATACACACACACACACACACACACACACACGCATATATATATATATATATATATATATATATATATATATATATATATATACGTTTTATTTTTTATTACCGTATCTTTCTGTTATATTACATTATTGTTTCAGCTACCCGGCCGTTTTTTTTCGGCCGTCTGTCGCTTCCTCAGACTTTTACAGAAAGTCTGAGGAAGCTACAGACGGCAAAAATAAAACAAAAAATAAACGGCCGGGTAGCTGAAACAATAATGTAACTTAACAGAAAGATACGGTAATTAAATATAAAACGCATATTTGCTCTACAACAGTATTGAGCACTTTCTTCAGTTTTTATTAATTACCATTTCTACTAAATATATATATATATATATATATACACAGAGAGAGAGAGAGAGAGAGAGAGAGAGAGAGAGAGATTGCAAGACACAAAGGCTTGACAGCCGATGAACAGAGTTTTGTAACCACACTAAATGCTATTTAAGATTTTATTATGACAGACTAACGGGTAGCTAGTTCTTACAAATGCTTTCTAAAGTTGAAAAGTGCAAAATAAAATAAAAACAAGATAAAAATAAATTAAAAAAACTACGGTTTTCTCCGACTTGTCTCCGTCCGTCTTTGATCAAATGATCAATCGGTTGAATAAATGAATCAATACAAATCATGTATCGAAGTTCGCTTTCTGCAAGGGATTTTTTTATCGGAAAAATGCGATATTAATTGGATCTGTTTAGTAGAATTGGCCAGTCGATTGGGACATTATCGATCCAAAGAAAAAGCGATCGATTCCCTTTTCTATGTTTGGATACATGTAACCGAAACATAAACTGTAGATAAAACCTTGCAACAAAAAAAAGAGTCCGTTTTAAAGTGAGGAGAAAGACGTTTACCTTGTTGTTCTATATTGTAGCACTCTCACGTAGAGATATTACAAGTATTGACGAATTAAAATAAATGCTACTTGGCAGATCTGAAGTATTTGGTGATTGTGGAAGAAATTAGAAGTGCAACTAGTAGTTTTCCTATCCTTGCCATGAACTTGTGATCCGGTGCATTGTCTTGGTGAAAATGTACTTTTTGGCGATTTCATCCTCTAACGGGGTCCTGGATATGACCTTAAACTTTATCCGATGGTGAGGCCCTAGCTTGCGGACTTTGGGGAGTGTGGAGCTAACCTTTAATTGCCATTGCTCCCAGGTCCACTTTGACTCGGAGTGGTAGTACCTGTTATGGTCCCAACTATGGGTTAAATAGAAACTGACTTGAAAAAAAAAACAACAACAAAAAAACCCAAATATATTCTATTAAACGGGAGACTTGATTTCAAATATTTCTCATATGTTACATCTCCCTTATTTTGGAAATAGGGAACAATTATTAATATCTCTAGTATCAAATAACCCATATACACTGTGAAATTTACTTAATGTATGAAAACCAAAGGAGGGGAGATATAACATATGAGAAATATTTGGAATCAAGTCTCCCGTTGCTGTTATTCCAGATCATTTGAAACCATAGCACAAGTTTTAGTCTCCACTCCATCAAGGCCAGAGGTTTTGGGGAGATATCCAATATTCTGTAATTCATATGCAAAACTAGAAAACAAATGCTTATGATTGAAACATTTTATGGCTGTAAAAAGGTACCAAACTTAGGATATGTATTAATCTGTGACATTAAGGGCAATTGGCACATAGTTAACTACACAGGTCAGATCATTAACTTTCCAACGAGTCCCCATTTGGTAAATCCTTATCAATAGTCGCTGCTATTTGGAACTTGTAAAATTGCCCCCAAAAGGTGGTATATATATGTATATATGTATATCTAAGATTATATATATATATATATATATATATATATATATATATATATATATATATATATATATATATATATATAAGAACGTATATTTTCAAACCAATAAAATATGCTCACTAATATATATAAGATTTTCTGAAAATACCAATTCTTCGGCTTTGAACTGATAATTCTTGATGCATTTCTTGAAGATGATCAGGACTCGAATCAACAACCCCCATGCGTAGCTGTAAGGAACTAGAGACACTAGTAACAAGATTAAATAAAATGACACTGCTGACATTCAGACGCATCCACCTTATTCCTTAGACATTAATTCCATCTTACTTCTATATGTTTAACCAGAAAATTCACTTTGCAGTCCGTTATGCATACATAGACACACACATTTATATATGCCCGTTAATAAATCAAGGACATAGAAATATGGTTTAGATAGCAACGACACACGATATACAACATAGGTTAATTTGGTCACGTATATACAACACACGTTTAATTTGACATAAATACAAAAATACACTCACTCAGAGTGAAACTGATATTTCCAGAATGTGTCAGAATTTGAGTTTAGGTTTTTCATTATAACTAACGGAGGCGGGGGGGGGGTCGATAGTAAAATACGCTTAAATATGATATTTTAATTTGTCCAAATTTCGTATATATCATTATAGAGTCATGATTTCAAAATTAAATAAAGGATATAATGTGGTGCCATCATCTAGAATCGAAACTGTAAGAACAAAGCGGTAGTATTTAAAGCTGGTAACGTTACCACTGTACCAACGTGAATCGCACATGAACAGATAAAACATTTAAAGATAAAAAATAAACTAAGGTGAATGTACAAAATGTATAAGGATTTTAAAAATCCTTTTTGTGCCTTTAAAAACTATTAAAATCGGCTAAAGGCCCATAAAAGAATGGTCTACAAAAATCCGATTATTTGAGGTCACTAGCGCCGCTCTACCACGTTTAGTTTTGGAAGAGATAGTTGGAAAATATGAAGACAGACAGAGATACAGACATATAGCCGTTTATATATATTATAGTGGGGTGGTGCGCCCGGCTGTGCCCGGTCGTAAAATACGCTTAAATATGATATTTTAATTTGTTCGGATTTCGTATATATTATTATAAAGACGTGATTTCAAAAGTTAAAAAAAAAAAATGGATGCCATCAGCTAAAATCCAAACAGAAAGCAAACCTGTAGCATTCAAATTTGGTACCGATACCATTGTACCAATGTGGCACGCATATGAACTGATTAAAAATAAACTAAGCTCAATATATAATGATTTTTTTTCAATTTTTACCCATTTTTGACCTCCTAAAAACTAATTTTAACCGGCTAAAGAGTCATAAAAGAACGGTCGATAAAAATCCGATCATTATAGGCCACTAGCGCCGCTCTGCGAATTTTAGTTTCGGAAGTAATAGAGTTTGAAAATATGGAGAGAGAGAGAGAGAGAGAGAGAGAGAGAGAAAGAGAGAGAGAGAGACAGACAACAGACAGACAGACGGACAAACAAACACATTGTTTTTTTATATATTAGATTATTTTAATACGGCACATTAACCTTTTCCCCAAATTAATATCTTAATCATTTATTCGTTGTATTGTCAAAGATCTTCCTGATACTCGTATGTACTCTAGCCTTATCACCGGTCGCACAAAACATACATTGTTGGTTGGTTGTTTTGTTTTACGGCATATCAACCCTTTTCAGGTTATTTAATGCCGAATCTGGTGATTTTGAAGAACGATTTTTTAATGTAGTATATTTGTTTTTTGAGTCGTATTCTATTTAACCCATAGTTGGGATCCTAACAGGTACTACCACTCCGGGTCAGAGTGGACCTGGGAGCAATGCCAATTAAAGGGTGCAAGCTGGGGCCTCACCATCGGATACAGTTTAAGGTCATATCTAGAACCACAAGACATGCATTGTGAATCTTTTAATAATTACTTAAAGTAAGATCAGTGCGTTCTCACCACTTGACTACATCCTAGTCTATGCATCCATAAAGGAGTATCATAGACAATTTCTTCAACGGTGATAGGGAAATCAAGTCCTCACTCTGATCGTGGCTCAGATCCAAGGAAGTTTCTGTTGCAATCTTTTAATAATCTCTCACTTCCCGTATTTTGTCTTTTAATCTTAACATTTCATGAGTAAGGCTTCTGAAAAAGGGGGAGGACTTGCTGTTTTTAGGTTAAAATCGTCTATCCATCTAACACTTATTGTTAACTGGTTTCTAACCTTGAAGTAGTATTTGATCTCCTTAAATAAAGTGGCTTTATGCCTTGTCTGGTACAATTTCCATGAAAGAAAACGTCAAGGTGCTACGTCCATTTACGAAAACTGATGTGACAACAGCGTTAAAGAAGTCGGGATTCGTTTTGTTAACTAATTTTTGATTTCTAAATTGATTCCAACTTGTCAGGTTCAGGTTTTGCTGTTTGCTGATTCGCACGTGTAGTTCAGTCTCTGCAATTTTTTGTTTATTCTGCAAATTTACTGTCAAGAAAGGTAAACTCGTGTGCATGTAAGGAAGAGATATTTGCATACTGTCTCGAGAGAATATGCTTTATTTTACTTCTGGTAAAAAAGGCCCAGGCAATTTACAATTTTCTAAACACTACGCAGTTATGTTCCAAACTTATCTACAAGCTAATATATATATATATATATATATATATATATATATATATATATATATATATATATATATAGTAGTAAGTTATAAAATATATATGGCGTACTACCTAGCTCTACCTACGTATTGAGCACTGTAAGTACTTAAAATTTACGCATAAATCTATACTTTCGTATATTAATTTATGTGATTAAATGAAGTAGTCATATATATTATATATATTATATATGTTATATATGTTATGTATATATATTATATTATATATATTATATTAATATATATATAATAATAATATATTATATTATATATATAGTATATTAATATATATATTAGATATATATTATATATATTATATTAATATATATCATATATATATTATATATATTATATTAATATATATTATATATATTAGATATATATTATATAAATATATATATATTATTTATATTATATATATTATATTAATATATATATATTATATATATTATATATATTATATTAATATATATATATATTATATATTATATATTAATAAATATATTATATATTTATTATATATATTATATTAATATATATATTATATTAATGTATATATATTATATATTATAAATATCATATTTTATTATATTATATATTATATTATATATATTATATATATTATATTATATATCATATTATATAGATTATATATATATATTATATTATATTTATTATATTATATATTATATTATATATTATATAAATTATATATTATATATATCATATTATATATATTATATTATATATATATTCTATTATATATATTATATTATACATATTATATTATATGTATTATATCATGCATATTATATTATATATATTATATTATATATATATTGTACATATTATATATTGCATATATATACAATATATATACAATATATATAATATATATAATATATACATATTACATATATATACAAAATATATAATATATATATAATACATAATATATATATTACATATATATACAATATATATATATATATATATATATATATATATATATATATATACTGAAAAAACCAAGAACAACAAACAGAATATACTTATGCTAGTATATGTACATAGGCGATTACAGAGATGTTAATCATGTTGCTTAATATTTGCGTCTATTCACGTAACTATGATTCTTATTGATATACGTACATTACCATTTTTTTAGTTGGTTTTACATATATTAAACCTTTGGAATAAACTCCTCTAATTATATATATATATATATATATATATATATATATATATATATATATATATATATATATATATATATATATCAGAGAGAGAGAGAGAGAGAGAGAGAGAGAGAGAGAGAGAGAGAGATATGGATAGATAGTTATGGATAAATATAGATTTAAATATAATATGCGGAAATTTCTCCTATCATCTCTTTAGGAGAAAATCGATAGCAAGGGAATCACTATTATCAGTGGAGTTTAGCTTCGCTGATATTATGTACTGTCAGGTCGAGGGGTTTTCAACGAGGAGTCCGTTTGTCCCAACCTTAACTGATATTTTTGTCGGTTACTACGAATCCGTTCTGTTTAATTCTGGAACAATACTCACTACATATTTAAGATATGTTGACACTTTTGCAATGTTTTCATGGCAAAGAAAAGCGTCAGCATTTTTCAATAGGTTGAACTCTTTACATGGAACTCCGAATTATGCTATGGACGGTAAAAAGGACAATTTTCGCCCTTTCTTGGGTGTTCCTGTTGAACGTTCAAGAATGGGGCTTTCTAATTAACATTTATAGGAAGCCGACTTTCACTGACTTGCATGTAAACTTTTTTTTTTTTTACACAGTGATCACCACTTATCAAGGCCCGGAAGCCACTCAGGGATAAGGGTTATTGCAAGTACATTACGTTAGTGCGGAGATTTGATGAAGTGTTTACTTAAGAGGGCGGTTCATTAGGAATTTTTTAACGTTGGACTTGAAGACATCCAAGTTGTAGTCCGGTGGGAAGCAGGCAGACGGAACAGAGTTCCACAGGCGTGCAGTTCTAAGAAAGAACCTTTGTTCATGGAATCCGCGTTTTGACTTAGGCACAGATAAAGAGTGGGGGAAATTTGTCACAGTAGATTCAGCTAGACGGGTGTTTTTCGTGAATGATTGGCGAGGGGAGACCAGAGATTGGAGTTCAGAGGAGCACCTGCCATGGAAATAACGATAAAACAAGGATAGGCTCGCAACGTCTCTTCTGTGGGAGAGAGGTTGCAGGGTAGAGAAAAGGGCATCCCCCACTAAGCCATGAAGTCTATTTTGTACTCTGGTCTTCTTTTGTACCCAAATCACTTAATTAATACACTGGTCTATACAGCTCTCATGATATGATCACCCAACAGATTAGACTCCGAAATTTATAAAATCAGGAAAATATTTATCAATAATGGTTATTCATTGGATCTTATTGAAGACTGCACTGACCATAAGGTTGATGATTTTAAATCTTCTAAAAAGTTTGGGCCTGCGAAGTGCCTGGTTTATTTAAAACTACCGTATATAGGGGATAAGAGTACAAAATTGTATAAACAGATTAGTAGAATATTTATTGCGGACTATTATTCTCATATTTTTTTTAATTAGTTGTTGTTTCACGACGTGGCACGGTTAATAGAGACGTTGAATCTCTACGGTTCCAGATGATGATTGTCTGAAGATAGCGGTTTCAATCCTACCCAAAGCCGGCCAGAGGCTTACTTGGCCAAAAACGTGGTGAAACAACAACAACAACAACAACTACGGATGCAGACGACAACAACTACGGATGGCAGTGATTGCTGAGAATGCAGTTAGGAGATTCGAAGTTCCTATCCGTCACGGTTACCACATGACGAAGGCCGGAGGAATAGTTGGCCTAAACGTCGTTAAACAACAACTAATAAAAAAAAGATGAGAATAATAGTCCGCAATAAATAAATTTATATAAATAATACTCATCTCAATATGGAATTCCATTTAAAATAATAGATTTATAGAAGTGTTTCTAATTGCTTCTACTCTGTTTCTTTGCGTTTGGTATACACTACGAGGCCTGGTTTTCTTTCTTTGCGCAAAGATAGTTTGCGCTACATCCAAAATAGTAAGATTGTTTATCAATATAAATGCCAGTGCGATGCTGGTTATGTGCGAACATCTTTGCATTTGCTAACTCGTATAAAACAGCATTTTCCATCTAAAATTAGACAGGGGAGGGTAGGATCTGGTAGGTACCCATCTTCTGCAGCCTTGGACTCTGCTATTGGCGAGCATTTGGTTGACAACCCATGCTGTGCCGATAAATATAAAATAGAGTGGTTCGAGGTATTACACAGAGCAGACTCCAAAAATCATTTAAAGATTCTGGAGTTTTTCTCTATTGCGGTTCGAAAACCTTTATACCGGAAAAAGAAGACAACAAAAACGTTATTTCTCTTTGGGGAACTTTGACTCCCTGTTTTCTTCGTGTTTTTTGTCCCTTCGTTGTGCCAATTTAAGTTGCTTTTAAACGCTATATATACGGATTTAAATCTTCCATTTTGATCGTTTTTATTTTTAATTCTTGGCATATCTGGATTCCCTTTAGTGCTCTGTAATTTCGTTAATAATATTGCTTCCCTTGCTATCGATTTTCTCCTGAAGAGATGATAGCCAAAAGAGCTCTCGAGAAATTTCCGCATATTTTATTTAAATCTGTGTTCCCCGCCCTCTCTCTCTCTCTCTCTCTCTCTCGCTATATATATATATATATATATATATATATATATATATACATATATATATATATATATATATATATATATATATATTAAATTTCATTCAGAAAAACGTATTTTTTTTCAGAACAGAAATGTATTGTTTGAATAAAGAATACAGTTCAGATTTTTTTTCCCTATACCCATGGATTTTTGATGTAGGCTCATCTCCTCAAAGGAAAAATCATTAGCAAATATTAGATCTAATTCGAAATAATTTTGCTATTTAGCACATACAAATGAAATTATATATAAAAATTAATTACATTTTTGTAGGGGGCACATAGATAAAGAAAATAGATAAAATATAGATACAATGAAAGGCTATGAATTTTATGGTATCTGGGTGTCGTGATAATCCTTTTATAAAGTGGTGTAATGTGGTCAGAAGCCGAGTGTGTTGAATAAATCTACATTGTAGGTAGAGTCAAATTTATTGAAAGGTATTTTTGGTATTTAATGTTAATCCTTTGAGAATTGAAAGGCCGAGATATATTCCTCCTCATTTTTAGTTGGTATAATCCCTGTATGAAGTGTCCGCTGGCAGCTATTTTTCTTTTGTAGATTAAAATTATATATTCCAAACCTCCGTAATATATTTAATAAAAACTCAAGATAGCTGGAGATATTTCAAATCAGATATTTTAAGAGTGGACTTGAAATAGAGATACAATAAGACCACGTTCAAAATATAGTAACGGGAAAATTACAAAATCTCTCACATACAGTATGTTTGGAGCATTTTTTCGTGCCCCTAATTATATATCATATACTTCTTATGAAGAGGAGAAAAGGTGCTGCTTAACATAATAGAAATGCGACGTCTAGCGATAGCTACATTAGAAGCGAAATAATTGTGCAGTGAGAGATAAAATATTGAGACTGTTTAGAGGTGGAAGAAATAATATTTTTTCTACCTAAGTTTTGGTTTCAGTTTCGATTTAAGCTGATGCGCACAAGTCATATGGGTATATATGAATATTATTTTAAACATATAAGAATCAATAGAGAAATTACTCTATAATAATATACAAAAAATCTGCATCAATTAAAATACATATTTAAGTGTATTTTACGACTGAACTACGCCGGCTGTCCTTGCTAACGTGTATAAATACTTTTGCATTTTTAGCAAAAGAGATACAATAATATCAGGGCGTCTCCATTTACGCTGAAGATCCACGGAATTCCAACATTAATATATTACATATGAAATAGTCCGCCGTGGAATTTGGGCCGGTTCCGCGAGTATATACATGTGATATATAAAGAGTGTTTAGAGGAAACAAACTTTAAATCTAAATGATTCACAGAAAATAATTGTTATTATACTAATATGCGGCTAGTACTAATTTTCAAATCTCAAGGCATTGAAGTCGGCTGTATATCAGCAATAATGCGCCGAATGTCGTGTCCAAGTAGTTTATTGTGTCTGATTCATCAGCAGAGCTATATATATATATATATATATATATATATATATATATATATATATATATATATATATATATATATAGTACAAAACCTTGTTGAAATCAAAAGACCTACACTTTTTTCTTTTTTGTAACGTTTGCTTATTCATCTTGGATTTCTTCATTACAGCCGTTTCGTTAATGGGATGGCATTTTTATGAGTTAATGTGTTCATAAAAGTCTCCTATCCTCATCAATTCGTCAGATGTGATTTCCATTCGATGTTACCAACAAAAAGTTAAACCTGGTGTTTACGTTTGCGGATATGAAATTCCATCCCTACGTTGTTACAATTCGGCAATCTTAGCCTGTACTATATATGCTCTGCACCTATAAAGTAGATACATTGAGCTTAACTCGAAATAAACGGTGATTCAGTTTTTATCATAACAGTCTCCACCCGTTAAACGAAAACGGTATACATTGAAATTAACAATATTTCAAAAATAAACTTTTATATATATATATATATATATATATATATATATATATATATATATATATATATGAGATTTCTTATAGCCTGTCTGTTCGTTTCAGTTTTTCTCGAAAATTACTGTGTCGATTGGGCTGAAATCTTAAATACACCTTTGTTATGCTAAGGTGTAGCGAAATAAGTATTATGGTATCCGTTCGATGAGCAACTTGGGATTAATATGGATTAATAGGATTTATTCACCACAATATTACGATTCTTTTAGAAGTTTGGCATATATATGTATATATATATATATATACATATATATACATATATATATATACATATGTATACTATACATATATATACATGTATACATATATATACTATACATATATATACATATATATATATACATATATACACATATATATACATATATACATACATATACATATATATACATATATATGCATACATATACATATATATACATATATATACATACATATACATATATACATATATACACATACATATACATACATATATACATATATATGCATACACATGCATACATGTACATATATATATATATATATATATATATATATATATATATATATATATATACACTAGTAGTCCATGTGCAACGCAGACCAAAATTAAGGTCAAGCGTAAATCTATTTTGTTAGCACTTTTCAGCTTTTGCCAAGCAGACGAATACAGAGGTAACTTTCGTTTTGTTTTGTGACTATGAACGTTTGCGAAATTTTCTTCGAATGTTTCGAGCTCTGCTTAAGGAATTCCTTTTGTCCTATATGTCATAAGTAGCAAAAAATATAACCCAATAATTTAGCATTAACTAGTGGGTCAGTGGGTGTTGGGGGCACACGACTTTATTTGGGCGTAAAATACGCTTAAATGTGATATTTTAATTTGTCCACATTTCGTATCTATTATTGTAGTGTCAGGATTTCAAAAGTAAAGAAAAAGTATTTAGGTGCTATCAGCTAGAATCGAAACCAAAACAGTAGCATTCAAAGCTGGTGACGTTTCCACTGTCACAACGTGACATATAGAGTGATTAAAAATTAAAAATTAAAAATGAACTAAGATGAATATACGAAATGTTTAACGATTTCTCCAATTTTGACCCATTTTGCCCCCTTGAATAATATTTTAACCGGCTAAAAACCCATAAACGAACGGCTAAAAATCCAATCATTTGGGACGCTTAGCACCGCTCTGCGACCTTTGGTTTCGATGGAGATAGACTTTGAAAATATGGAGACAGACAAACAGACAGGCAGACCGACAGACAGACATATAGCTGTTTATGTATTAGATTATTTCATTTTGGTAAACAAAATTACAATTTGTCACTATAATAAATTTACTGTTTCAATCGAAAACGGTTTTATTAAGCGACAGAGGCCTCCGTTTTTCATTAATGCAAGTTTATAATGAAAATAAGAAATTTGTAAGGCTTTAAAAAAGGTCAAAAGAAAAAAAAACTCCCACATTTCTTTTTCTTCATTATAAGACTTCCTTGATGAAGAACGGAAACCTCTGTCGCCTGATAATTTTTTTTAGATTGAAACAGTAAATTTGTTGTAGCAACGACGTAGTAACTTTGATTACCTAAATTGAATAAAATAATATTCTGGTCTTTTTATTGAACACTATCACACTATCAACAACACTGTTACATTCAATGTTTTTTTTTTACGTTTATATATATATATATATATATATATATATATATATATATAGTAACGCTGAGAACTGTCGTCTTTCAATGCTGGCTTAAGGTAGTTGCGTATATAGCTGCACTGATGAGCTGTGATATAGTGAAACAGTATTGTATAGGGATCACTATATATATATATATATATATATATATATATATATATATATATATATAAGAAATCTCACAGGTAAGGAATTCATTTTTATAACATGAATAGGCTAGCCAAATTAAGAATAGGAAACTAGATCGAATATCTGTAACATATTTTTTCTTACGATTAAGAGTGGTGGTGTTTGATCACCATTGCTGGGGAGCCATGATTTAATATACTGTTTTGTTTTTAAACCCCCGAAACAGTGTTTCATGGTAAACAACTGATGATCTCTTAAATTATCATTAGTACTATAGTGAATTCGAGAGAGCAACTTGATGCAGTCATTGCAAATTATTTAATGACTTACTGACTAAATAGTTTTCTAACGAATGATAAAAAGTATAAAAATTAAAAAAGTTTCGTGTATACTTTTAAAGGTTAAAAAACTTCCAAGACTATATATATATATATATATATATATATATATATATATATGCACAATTTTTTTTTTACCTAGGTACTTGAAATATCTCTAGATTAATCTTATATTATTGAACATAGCCTAACTCAACACAGTATATTTTTTATTTTGTTATTTTTTTTTGTAAATCTACATTCCAAGATAACAGCCAGTCTGACAGGAAGAAAAAATCGTTTAGCATTTGGAAACGATCTTAAAACTGTCAAGATAAGTGAACGACCTTTTAATCGGGTAAAATGCAACCTGATTTCCACCTGATAGCCTTCTCTGTGCTTCATTCACAGATATTTCAGAGATGTATGTCGAATACAAAACACAAAACATAAGAAAGGGAATTGCTTGTTTATTACAAGGTAGGCGACCCATTCCAGGAATGAAGGTAGAAGATTAATCATCTTCATCTTCTTTGTGTTCATCTTCATCTTCTTTGTGTTCATCTTCATCTTCTGTTCCTTCTTCTTCTTCTGGGATGCGAGAGAATAAAATAAAATGATTTAAAAATATATTTAAAGCTTCCTCTTCTGAAAACAGTTGCTGCATCATTTTTATTCTCCCTCTCTCTCTCTCTCTCTCTCTCTCTCTCTCTCTCTCTCTCTCTCTCTCTCTGCTATCTCTCTTGTCTTTTCTCCTCTTTTCTTTTTACTGTTCTCTTTTTATTCTAACTGTCCATCCTCACCTACCTTTTCATTTTTCTCTATGTTCTCTACTCTCTATTCTTTCTCTCATTTCTCTTCTTCTTTCTAATCTGTATATCTCTCTCCTCGTCTCTCCTATCTCTCTCATTTTTCTCTTCCATTCTCCCTGCTGTCTACATTTTCTCTCTTCTGTATATCTATTTCCTCCTCACCTCTCCTTACTGGCTCCCTTTCTTTCTCTTTTCTATTCTCTTTCAGACAACAATTGAAGTGAGCACGGAGGTGTTTTTGAGTAACACATCTCAGCCACTCCCATTTCCTCTCTCGCACTCCCTCTCTTCCATAATCGGTGCATTATCTATTGCAAACGACATGCTTGATCATAATAGACAAAAGATAAACACGACCATCCATTAAAAAGAAATGTAAACGTCAACAGTATACGAGCATTAGATCACCACGTGTTGCATATATACACTCATACACACATATATGCAAAAGATACGTTCACAATTCCGGCCCTGTCGGTGGGGCATTAAAATACGCCCCCTGCCCCCCTCTGCAGAGGGTAAAAGTCCCTCAATTGGGGTCCTGGATATGACCTTAAACTATACCTAGTGGTGAGGCCCCAGCTTGTGGGCTTTGGGGGAGTGTGGAGTCACCCTTTAATTGCCATTGCTCCCAGGTCCACTCTGACCCGGAGTGGTAGTACCTGTTAGGGTCCCAACTATGGGTTGAATAGAAACTGACGTGAAAACAACAAATATATTCTATTTAAAAAAAATTTCTTCAAAATCTTTGGATTTGGCATTAAATAACCCGAAAAGGGTTGATATGCCGTAAAACAAAAACAACCAACCAACCAACGTTCACAATTCTTCCACACTAGAGGGATGACAATGGCTAAGTGATAAAAGACACAGACTGAAAACCTGAGTGTGACAAGTTCATATGCAGTTCACTCAACATAAACACTTTCAGTTAGTTATGTTGGCACGAATTCTAATTAGAAAGATATCAGGGAAACGAATGCTAATAATAAACCATCTGATTCATTCGAAATGAATGAAAAAATGATAACGGGGAGGTGACGGTGGCTCAGTGGTTAACAGTACGAACTCATAACCTGTGTGTAACAAGTTCGAATCCAGTTCATTCCATATTTTCACTTGGACGTCGGCAACCTTCACATGATCTTTAAATTGTAAGTAATCGATATCGTCCTGAAAAGGATTCTAACTAGAAAGATATCGTGGAGTATGCAAATAAAATTATCATGAATGATACTACAAAACAAACAACAACAACAACAACAACAACAAAAAACAATCTTCCACACTAGAATAACTAATACCCCAAAACAAGTACATAGCCCTCACCAAAGTATAGGAAATAATGTTGCATATATTTTATGAGTATAATTAAAAAGACATTTACATGACAATGTTTCGACCTTATTATCTCTTCAAGGCAGATGTATTTCCTGCATCGAACTAGACTTATTCATTTAAATATACCAAGTTAATTGCCTGTATGCATCATGAAAGTCGTTCATATAAGATAGGCGTACTGAGGCGATAAATTAAAATGGCGGAATATATCTAAAGCTTGTACCTATTTACTATACCTCCCCACGGGACAGAGTTAGACACCAGGGTCGTTTTTTAACGTGGAGAAAAGGTACAAAAATAAAAAAAATTGTCTCAGTCGTGAAGGACTGATCCTTCACCGAAAGAGAACAAGAAATGGAAGTGCAGCATCTGAAGAACAGATTTTTGTATTTATTTGCTTCCCCACTGAGAAAATTAGGCACAAGCCCGTTTTTTAATGTGGAGGGAGAGGAATGGGGGAGGGAAAAGGGGACCAGCTTCCGATGGGTGCGAAATGGGAGCTGAATAGTGACAATTGGTATGAAGGGTTGCCCCTACATTGACCAAGGCCTTATATGTGGGGTTGGTATTCATTTGCTTCCCCACTGAGCAAATTAGGCACAAGGCCGTTTTTTAATGTGGAGAGAGAGGGAGGGGGGAGGGAAAAGGGAACCAGCTCCCGATGAGTGGGAAATAGGAGCTGGATAGTGACAATTGGCATGAAGGGTTGCCCCTACATTGACCAAGGTCTTATATGTGGAAACTTCACATACCTCTACGCAGTGACTTAGTCCACAGTACATTGTAGTCTACATTGCACCGTAGAGAATCTACTGTTGATCTTATTAATGTATTTTTATATATATAATGGCTTGAATTAATGCTTAAAATGGACAAGTCAAGTATCCTGCTTTACTTGTGCTCTAAACATAAACTTTAATTTCGAACGCGCCTTTGTCATATCAAAGAACCTATTGTTGATTTTATATGCCTGGTCTTTATGCTTCTGCAATGATTATGGCTTGAATGTAAGTTTAAGATGAAAAAGTCAAGTATCATGGTTCAGTTGTGTTTTAAACAGAAACATTCATTTCGAACGCGCGCCTGTCATATCAAAGAACATATTGCTGAATTTTATATGTTGGGCCTTTCGACTTGTGCGGTAATAAAACTTCTCAGATGTGCTTGTAATGTTAGGCTTTGTAACGTGTTAACTTTGGTCAAAATCGCCTGTTCTTTCTTTCATCGGGTTTTTTTTCAATTATCGATTATCGATACTGATCGGAGACATTCCGATACAAAACCTATCAAAGTACACTTCCAGATACATAATATACATTTGTGTGAAGTGTCATAAAAATCAGCCCAGCCGGTTAGGAGTCCATAGGGAACGAACACACACACACACACACTGACATAGTCAATTTTATATAATAGTGGATATTTGTATACACAAATACACACACATTTGAATGCCTACTGGAGAGAAACTTGAATGCCTACTAGACTCTGTCCTCGAGTGTCTAAGGTCTCTCTGTACAGGGGTTTGTCAGAGAAGTAAACCCTGACCAAATATTCAAAATCACCTAGTATTCGCTGCCCAAATAAGATCTATTCACTATGGCTAACTTACATTAGAATTTACAAGGAATGGTGCGCCTTCTCCAAGTGATGTTAACTCGAGTAGCAGCACAAAGCCGGACACTCCACCAGACTAGATTAATTCTTGTCCTGGAATCCAGTAAGACCAATAAACTAAAACGAAAGATACACTACAACATATGAAAATTGTTATTTGGGGAGAGGAAAATTATGTTTTCCATTTCTTTACGAACTCAGTTACTGAGAGATAAAGAACTTTAATGGAACATTCGAATATCTATGTAGCTCATATAGAGTTCAAGTGTTAGCCCCAGGTACTGGGCCCCTTGATTTCTGAGAACTTCGTTTTAAGGAAAATAAAACAATAGAATGAACTACCAAGGTGCGCTCTATTCATTTTCTTTTTTTTTTTTTTGCGAAGAGCTTTGCATTATCTTTAAGGGTGGCTATTGGTTTCCCTTATCCTATTTTTTCGACGCGCAAGAGTGGCCTGCCAATATGAAGTAATCCGTAGACAGATTGTTTCGTGCATCATCGTTTCCTAAGTATGGTTAAACAGGGAAGGGCTTCACGTTAAGATGTGTTTTCTTCTATTAAAGATGGAAGAAAAAAGCTGAAAAGCACTGATAGCAAGTATAAACATTATATACATGACCTTTTATAAACACGTCACGTGATTCGACATCCGGTTGCACCAATTAACCGACATATCGTCTCTGGACGCCGTGTAGTGCTTTCTCTTTAAAATGCAGAGTGAGGATGAGCGAGAAGGGACAAAAAATACCGATGCATCTGAAGATATTGTTTTATAGCAGAAAATTACGAGGCGTTTCAGAGAACGCCGACTACCCGGCTAACTCTGGCTCGCTTCGATCACGGCTGCCATTTTGATAGCGAATTTAAACTACGTACACTTCGTATTTCTCTCTCTCTCTCTCTCTCTCTCTCTCTCTCTCTTTTTCCCCAGATGCTTATCGCCGTAAAGATAGACTTTTATTGAGATGCATTCAATCCGACAATAAATTGCTTCTTCTAATAATTTTTTTTTTTAATACGCGACTTCACACTTGCGCGGGAGACTTCGTCAGTCGGTTAACTGTTCGTTTCATCTTAAAGCATATTTATCGCTAAATACGATGATTAAATGAACGTATTTTAATTTAGATACGTCCAAGAATATACATAAAAGACGCTATCCGCCTGTTGGTCATACGCTTTAAATAATATTCTTTGTCTTCATTCAGGCTTTTCTTTTTTGGTCGTTCTCTAAATAGAGTTTGTGTGTGATATGAGAAAGTAAGTCTGTGTTTCTTACATTAAATATGTGTGTCACGCTTAATGTTGAAATAAGATTTTCGTTGTGTCACGCTTAATGTTGAAATAAGATTTTCGTTGTGTCACGCTTAATGTTGAAATAAGATTTTCGTTGTGTCACGCTTAATGTTGAAATAAGATTTTCGTTGTGTCATGAATTATGTTGAAATTAGATTTTCGTTGTGTCACGAATTATGTTGAAATAAGATTTTCGTTGTGTCATGAATTATGTTGAAATAAGATTTTTGTTGTGTCACGAATTATATTGAAATAAGATTTTCGTTGTGTCACGAATTATATTGAAATAAGATTATCGTTGTGTCACGCTTGATGTTCGAAATAAAATTTTCGTTGTGTCACGCTTAATGCTGAAATAAAATTCTCATTGTGTCAGAATTAATGTTGAAATATCATTTTTAACTATTTCACGATCTATGTTGAAATGGTATCTAGTTGTTCCGGATAACGACAATGTAACTGGACGATTATTATTATGACTATTATTAATATTTAAAAAATTAGAAACAGAAAGAATGTTATCAAGGCGAAAAGCATTTAGAGATAATATTAATGTTAAAAATAGTTTTTAAAAAAATGCAAGCTTTGTGAAAAGGAATGTCAGTTTTCATTACTAACATAAACAAAAATACGTGACGAAGGCGGATCATCCGATTTTTGTCTTTGGTCACGTGGAATTAATGACGTAGCGAGGTAGTTAGAGATACACGTAGAGATTAGTTCGATATCCAACACATCAGCGAACAGACGAGGGTCTCGTGCGCCCAGGTTTGGACTTGACTTCCGTGGAAGTCAAACGGGCGAAGAAACGAAACTTAGACTTGTACGAAGTGTGTCCAACCTCCTAGGAGTGATCCAGCATGGAAATAATTGATTACATCCAAATATAACGCGCATCCTGGCATTTCCCTTTCCGAATATAAAAGCATCTTGTATTTCAGGAAGCAAGAAAGAAACTTTATGAAATTATGTCTTTTTCTAGTGATCCAACTGGTAATGTTATCTGACCCTTTGGTAAAAATTGTCTGTGTAACTTGTCATTGTCAAACCGTTGTACGCACTGTTATAAAAGTATCCACGCACATGAGCACTAGAGACAATGAATAGACGTTATACGCACATTCAAGGAAACAGACGATCACATGTAAAATAAAAAAACGTACATAACGTAAAAGAGTTAAAAGTTAAATTTTGGTACTATTTTTTGGTCGTCGTGGTCCTCCACCTCCCCCGCCATCGTCAGGAGGTGATTTGGTCGCGCGCAGAGAAATACACAAGAAAAAGGGAATCACAATACCACTTTCTATTCCCGCGACCTCTTTTCCATTTTGACAGCCATGGGGTAAGACGCATATTTTGACTCTCTGTAAAACAGAATCCCCCAGCATTCTAGTTAAGAGGTAGTACAGCATTCACGAGTTAAGAGGTACAAGTTCACAAGTTAAAAGTTTAATTTAATAATTGTTTTTTATTCTTTTGTAAAATATTGTAATATATTTATGTGTAAAATGAAATAGTTAAGATTTCACCCGTGTATGTTACAATTGTTACAATTGTGTTGCATGTCGTGTTGTGTCTGCCTTAAATGTCGAAGCGGTACCTGAAAGCGATTCCAGTCAAGGGAACTCCAACCTGAAGAAGATTCCAACTAGAATACCCCAGAATGAAGACATCATCCTGATAGAGAGTGAAGGAGCTAGCCACATCCAACATCCCTGGTATGCTTTTACACTTTCCTCTGGCTTAAAGACGCCTAACCGACAAATCCTATAAACTAGCCCATTTTCACGGTATTGTACCGTTTCCAGGACATTAATATAACACGTGGGTCGGTCATGCCATTCGCCGGCCCATAGTGTTATAAAATAGACGCTATTCATATACACTCACTCTCGCTCTGTAACAAAAATAGCATTTTCTTTGTGTTACGCCTGCGTGTCATATGAAACGTTTCTGTTTTGTGTTACGCTTGAGGTTCAAATTTCATTTTCGTTCTGTTACTCTTAAGTTTAAAATAGCATTCTCGTCGTGTGACGCTTATGGTTAAATATCATTTTTACTGTTTGTAATACTTGTGGTTAAACTCTTGTACCATATCACACGTAGACCCAACCACGTTCTAGCAGAGTGCGTCGCAAGGAACATAAAACAAGCATTAACTCGACTCT
This sequence comes from Euprymna scolopes, assembly GCF_053919585.1. Taxonomy (NCBI): domain Eukaryota; kingdom Metazoa; phylum Mollusca; class Cephalopoda; order Sepiida; family Sepiolidae; genus Euprymna; species Euprymna scolopes. The sequence continues at coordinate 46,767,300 of NC_136514.1, read as the reverse complement.
CTTTTTTTTTTGTAACAACGACATTTATTTCCTGATTCTCCCGCCACGCTTTGACGTCACACACGTCTCTAATGTGCTCGTCTTCTCTAACGTGCTCTCTCCTTTTTATAGTCTTTTTTCTGTTTTCTTTATTGTGACGTCATTTTACATACTGATGGTATTTGCATATAGCTGCCATACGCGCTCTGCTACAATTTATCGGTAGTTATCGGGGGGGGGGTTAATCTGACAGAAAACTTAACTAAGATCACTACCAGACTTATACACTAAAGTTTTGTAAATTTTAAAGAAAATCTCTTCAACCGTTTCGAAGTCTATAAGAAACGAACTAACACATAGAAAGAAAGTTGCATATATATATATATATATATATATATATATATATATATATATATATATATATATATTTATTTATAGTTATATCTCGGAAGTAGAGTGAAAAGCACATCTTATTTTTCTTTTATTAATATTATGTTTTTCCTTGTACGCATTTTTGTGAATTATTCCATGGATTTCTGCCTTTGGATTATTATGGACCATCTTCTTCCAATTACGGGATTTCTTTGGATTTTACTTGTACAAATGGAAATTCTTTTAACTTTCTTGAAGTTTTACATTTGGATTTTACCGTCACTGGATTTTTTATCTTCCAACAGACTATCCATTCATGTGTAATCACCTTTTTCTTTACCATATTCCCTCTGCTTAACTTATTTTGTTTTCAAGTAAGATCTTTGACTTACTTGTTGTTTCATCAAATACTTCTGCATGCAAAATCCGATCCTGCATTTTGCTAATTACATCTAATGACCCTCTGATGAGAAGGAGAGTATTTCTTCGAAACTCCGCGAAATAAGGACTATCCATTTATCTAGTGTTTCCTTTTCAGATTAAATATGTTTTTAACTTATTTCAAAGTGTTTTTTTTTACCTTTTGTATTAACTGTTTGCTCATATATATATATATATATATTTATATATATATATATGTATGTGTGTGTATATATGTATATATATATATTTATATATATATATATATATATAGAGAGAGAGAGGGAGGATTGTTTGAATTTATATATATATATATATATATATATATATATACATATATGGAGAGAGAGAGAGAGAGAAAAAGAGAGAGAGAGAGAGAGAAAGAGAGGGAGGATGGTTTGAATTTTTATTTATTTTTCATTAGCGATTAATTTCTATATTTCGCTCCCTGAGCGTTTTCTCTTATTGTAAGAACGGAGTTATTTGCCCTTTTGTTTACATTTTTCTTCGCCCAAATCTTAGGACGTTTTTACTTTTTTATTTAAATATTAATTATTATTATTAATTAATAATTACTACGTGCATAAAAGTCATCTATATACATGCATGTTTCGGATTTTACTCCTCATCAGTAGAGCTAGACTTTTATTGACAAGGATCGAACGGCTATAAGTCTAGCTCTACTGATGAGGTGTAAACTTCGAAACATGCATGTATATAGATGACTTTTATGCACGTAGCAATTATTAAATAATAATAATAATAATAATAATAATATATATATATATATAAATGGAATTAACTTTATATATAGATTTATATATATATATATATATATATATATATATATGAAGTTAATTCTTTATAGACTCCGAAATGGCTCAACAGATTTTCTTTAAATTTTACAATATTTTAGTGTATAAGTCTGGGAGTGATCTTAGTTAAGTTTTGTCTCAGAATACCCCCGATAATTACCGATAATCGATGATCGAAACCGTTATTTTAATTTATCTATCATTTATAAAGCTATTTTTCCATGTCGTCGCTTAGCAACAATGATAGAACAACGGGCCGTGAAAATTCTACCGTGGGTAAGTTGATAGCGTGTTTTTTTTTATGCGTGATGTGGTCTTTAGGTTCACACACCGTACATAAATTGCTTAATGTTTTTTTTTTTCTTTCATAAAATAAATTTATAAAAGAAACAGTAGATTTCACGGATTTCGATGATAATAAAAAAATATAGGAGTGTGAAATATTCGTTGATAATCATTCACTCCTGGACAAAGTCGAGTCTCCCTGCTAGCACACACACACACACACACACACACACACACACACACACACACACACACACACACACACACACATATATATATATATTTATACATTATGCGTGTGTGTCCGTGTGTGTGCGTGTGCGTGTTTTTGTGCGCATATGCATTTATGTGCGCGCGTGTATGTGCGTGTGTGTGTACGTATGTGTGTGTGCACTGTGCATGTACGCATGTGTGTGTGTGTGCTATGTGTATGTATGTGTATTCCACATCAACGATACAATGGAAGCTGAAATTAACTCGATTCATATAAACTGTCCACAGTAAATTCCATTAACAGAAACAGACATCACTGTTAATTATGCACAAGCATTCATTCTTTCGTATTATTCGTCACAACGGTTCAAGCTTAGCTTTAATATACGAACATCTAAGGGTCGTCAATCCTACGAATACTAACTGAAACCGAATATTACAGATTAGAACATGTATAAGCCGATTATATATACAAGTGCTGAATAAAAAAAACGAATCTAATACAAACACCTATGAGATAAATAACAATTTATGATTGTATTCAAGACACATCGATTCTTCCCATTTTTTGTCAAAAACATCGTTCATGGAATGTGATTGCTAAAGGGCGAAATAAAAAAAAACAAAAGTCACGAGAATGTCACGAATAAACTGAAGATTATCCGTCTATTCGCCATATATTGTGAAAGTAAGGTGTTTATGCCTCTGCTTTATATCTAACTAGCAAGGACACTTGGCATTGCCAAGGATTGAATGATGATTGACGCATATTTCACACTCCTATATTTTTATTGTCATCGAAACCCGTGAAATCGCCCGAAAGGAGGCTTCACATGCCTCCATGCAGTAACTTTGTCTAAAATATAGGGTATTCTACATTGCACTTTAGAGAACCTACCGTTTCTTTTATAAATTTACTTTATATAAACTTTTTTCCAATTAACGAAAAAAAAAAAAGAAAACATTAAGAAATTTACGTGCGGGATTTGAACCTACAGAATATGTCATCCAAAAACAAAACAAAAAAACAAAAAGCAAAACAAAAAACAAAAAACCAACACCAAAACAAAACAAAACAAAAACTAAACAAAACAAAACACGCTTTCAACTTACTTACAGTAGAATTTTCACGGCCCGTTGTTCTATCATTGCTGCTAAGCAACGACATGGAAAATAGCTTTATCGATGATAGATAAATTAAAATAACGGTTTCGATTATCGGTAATTATCGGGGGTATTTTGAGACAAACCTTAACTAAGATAGCTCCAAGACTTATATACTAAAGTTCTGTAAATCTTAAAGAAAATCTGCTCAACCGTTTCGAAATCTACAAGAAACGAACTCACACAAACGACCAGACAAAGTTGCATTTATATAATTGTAGAGATACCGTATATCCTGCAGGTAGATAGAGGTCAAAGCCTGGCTAGTCGAATGGCGTAGGGTGTATCAGATCTGCTATATGAAAGCCGTCTCCAGAAAATCTATTTTGCTACGACTCCGCATCCTCTAAAACGTGATATGTAAACATAATAGGGCAATTTAGCTTGGAGAATTCTTTAGACTTGTTGGTTACCCTTGTGGCATTCATAAACCATCATGATCATGTTGACACGCCAAAAGCAAAAGCAATATGTAAAATAACGACGCCAGGTTGAGACGAGTGTGCGTTTAATATTCAATATGGACATATTATAAACGGAAGAATTTCACATTTGTTACATCATATCTATAATTTTACTTTAAAAATAGAATAACTGATAATCTAATCTTTCATTACAAAAAAATATGGTTGCCAAAAACATAGTTCATGAAAGAGCTTAAAAAGGCCAATCTGGCAAACATTAAAAAGGCCAAATTTTAAAAGCAATATAGCGGCCTCGAAAAATAAATATAAATGATAAAAAAAAATAATAAAAATGACATTTTTTTCTGGTTTTATTTCAGCCTTTTGGTCTAACAATGTATTTTATATAACAATAAATAGTTTTTATATATATTTTTTGTCTGGCAAATAATTTACGCCGCTAAACTATACATTTACCAAAATGTAAAATAAACGCACGCATTAATGTTTATACACGTTATTTTTTAGGTTAACAAAATCGTGAGTTCTCGTAGGACAGTTATCCCTTCTGCCGAAAGATTTGGTGGAGAGAGTATCAGATACTACTTTTTGGGGGCGATTACATTTACATGTTTTTATCTGTTCTTTTATTTTTGAAATTGTTGTGGGTTATCCATGTTACCCATTTTGAAAATGATTAGTATAGCAGACGTGTTTCAAACGGAACGTCGTATAACCCAAGCAACGCCGGGTACCGATGCTAGTATATATATATATATATATATATATATATATATATATATATATATATTATGCGCACATAAATCGGTAGTTTCAATTTATGCGTTTCTCATATTTTTTATGTTTAACAGCTATTCGCAAAAGAAGAAGCTTCACAGCCTGCTGACTTTCCATCTAACTTCTGCGAACTATGATCGTAAAACTCAACAAGCTATGAAATAAAAATGAGATATCACATAACGTGAATACTTATTCTTTTGTATGGAATAATAACAACAACAAATCATGAAATAAATATATTTTAAATTTAGAATTGCGAGGTATTTAAAAAATGGTATAATTATAGGTAGTGCTAAATACTGGTTATAAAAACAGTTTGTAGAGGTTGGCGTGCCTCGCGAACAAGTAAAGTTTTCGCTATAAATGTGTATTGTAGCCTTAAAAAAAACTAACGTTCGTTCTGTCTATTAACTAGTATCTGGTAGGTAGTAGTGGCACGGCGATTGGTATCTTTCTTGATAACGCCCAATACATAATAATCCATCGGGTTAAGATCAGGGATGTTTGGAGGCCAAACATTGGGATTTGTCTAATCGGAAAAACTGGCGAACAACCACTTTTGACTTTTACAAGGGGTGTGACAGGAGGTTGAATCCTGGTGCCATACATACGGCCACCACTTCCAAAACCGCACACTCACCGCACACGTACACTCATATATATATATATATATATATATATATATATATATATATATATATATATACATGTGTGTGTGTGTGTGTGTGTGCGCTTGTGTGTATATATATAAACTTTATTAAGTGTATATGCTTTACAAACATACGTATATATATATATATATATATATATATATATATATATATATATGTACATTAATTTTCCCCACTCTTTATCTGTGCCTAAATCCAAACGTAGATTCCATGAGCAAAGCTTCTTTCTTAGAACTGCACGCCAGTGGAACTCTCTGCCGCTTGCCTGTTTCCCACCTGAATACAACTTAGGCGTCTTCAAGTCCAACATAAACAAACTCCTGACAAACCGCCCCCTTAAGTAAGACACTCTATCAAAACCCCAATACTAATGGTTACTACAATACTATCTCACTGATTACCCCTTAACTCTGAGTGGCCGTCGGGCCTTTATAAGTGGTGATCCCCATGTAAAAAAAATATATACACTATAACTATACATGTTTTACAAACGTATATATATATATATATATATATATATATATATATATATATATATATATATTTGTAAAACGTATATATTTTTATGTGGTTGCGTGTATGTATTTGTGTATATTTGTGTGTGTTTGTATGCATGTATGTATGTATGTATGTGTGTGTTGGGATGGAGAGTGCTCCCGTAAACCGTGGTGAAGGCAACCTTTCTAGGAGAAGCAAATCTCTGATTTAAAAAAACCATAAAGCGGGAGATCAGTACCCGCATTAAAATGGTCCTGTGGCGATGGAAATGTTGTGACGCGTGAAGGCTTGAAATGCTGGAAGCATATAATAATTGATCTCAGTGACCGTCTTCAGTGTCATGTCTGCTTGAGCGTGTGAATTCACCGGTAGGACTAAAAAAAAAAAAAAAAAACGTCATTTTTTTGGCTCATGTCTGAGGGAGTGGTACTCGTCTGACAAGACGTTACAATCATATATATATATATATATATATATATATATATATATATATATATATATATAGTTTTGGAAGTTTTTAACATTTAAAACTATAAAAAAATATTTTTTATCATTCGTTAGAAAACCATCTAGTCAGTAAGTCATTTAATCACCTGCAATCACTGCATCAGATCGCTCTCGAATTTACTATAATACCAATAATTGATTTTTAAGGGATCATCAGTTGCTTATCATGAAACACTGTTTCGCGGATTTAAAAACAAAGCAGCATATTACATCATGGCTCCCCAGCAGTGTTAATCAAACACCACCTACCTTAATCTTAGGAAGAAGACATGTTACAAATATTCGATCTAATTTCCTATTTTTAATTACATTATCTAACCTTTTCATTCTATAAAAATGAATTTCTTACCTGTGTGATTCATCAGTTTCCAAATTATAAATGGATATATTTATTTAATTTACCAGTCTTGTATTTATAAGATTAGGATTAATCCATTTAACTACTTATCACCCCCACTATGATTAGTATTTTGTAATATTTACATTCATATTTATTTAAAATAAAATATATTAAGGTTAAAAATATTTATACATATATACATTTTTTTAATGTAATTATAATTTGGATCCCCTTTATTAATATATTCTGGTTAATTTTAAATGATTCAAAAGAATCAGAATAACGAACAAATGCTTTATTTAACTTTTATATATTTTAGTTTTATCCCCACCTTGTTTTATTCATCCTTATTACTACGTTAGAAACTGGTGGTATAAAATCTATTAATTTTAAAGTAACGCGAGCTATTCTCCAAAAACTCTGACATAATGGTTCCATAAAACATAAAAACAGGGCAGATACTATCTTTATGCGGCATACGTACTATTTGAAAGGGGGAAGCGTTTCTTTTATCAAATATTTCATAAAGAAAAATCCCATCCTCAATTTTTATATCTAAATCCAGAAATGTAGCCTGTTGTCCTCTATGTTCACAATTCAATTCTAACTCCTTTGGATATATAAGATGCTTATTTTTTTCCGAATTCATCATTATCGTTTATACATATAAGGTCATCTATAAATCTCCTACACCCATGAAATTTATGTTTTAGATATATCAGTGTTAATTAGTGATGACACATACACACACACACACACACACACACACACATATATATATATATATATATATATATATATATATATACGTTTCTAAAACATATATACTTATAATGTATATATTCAATAAATGTTTTTGTTTTTAAATTGTAACACATAATTAAGTTCAATAAAAATGGATTTACAACTTCAGAGCATACATATCCGTAGTGAACATTCCAAAGCCTAAGAAGTGTCTATTTATTAAACCTTCATATTTTATTAGTGCTGATAATTAGGGCTATGACAACAGCATATTCTGTTTACTGTTTTGACTGTCGGGTATGTATCCGACACAGTTAGACACAATTAATCAACTGAGAACCGCATCACTCTATATAAAAGCATATAAAATATCAACGGATACAACTCAAGAGTTAAAACAATGAAAAGAATATGCTGTTGTCTTATCCCTACTGATTATGCACACATTAAATATTTTTTTTAAATTTCCCACTTTCACAAATCATGAAAGAAAACACATATATATGTCTGTATATGTGTGCATATGTGTGTGTACGTGTGCGTATGTGTGTGTACGTGTGTGTGTGTGTATGCGTATGCGTGTGTGTGCACGTATGCGTTTGTGTGTGTGCGTATGTGCGTGCGTGTGTGTGCGTGTGTGTGTGTACGTATGTGTGTGTGCGTGTACGCATGTGTGTGCTACGTGTGTGTATGTGTATTCCACATCAACGATACAATGGAAGCTGAAATTAACTCGATTCATATAAACTGTCCACAGTAAATTCCATTAACAGAAACAGACATCACTGTTAATTATGCACAAGCATTCATTCTTTCGTATTATTCGTCACAACGGTTCAAGCTTAGCTTTAATATACGAACATCTAAGGGTCGTCAATCCTACGAATACTAACTGAAACCGAATATTACAGATTAGAACATGTATAAGCCGATTATATATACAAGTGCTGAATAAAAAAAAAAACGAATCTAATACAAACACCTATGAGATAAATAACAATTTATGATTGTATTCAAGACACATCGATTCTTCCCATTTTTTGTCAAAAACAACGTTCATGGAATGTGATTGCTAAAGGGCGAAAAAAAAAAAACAAGAGTCACGAGAATGTCACGAATAAACTGAAGATTATCCGTCTATTCGCCATATACTGTGAAAGTATGGTGTTTATGCCTCTGCTTTATATCTAACTAGCAAGGAGACTTGGCATTGCCAAGGATTGAATGATGATCGACGCATATTTCACACTCCTATATTTTTATTGTCATCGAAATCCGTGGAATCGCCCGGGAGGAAGCTTCACATGCTTCCATGCAGTAACTTTGTCCAAAATATATGTTATTCTACATTGAACTTTAGAGAACCTACTGTTTCTTTTATAAATTTATTTTATATAAACTTTTTTCAGTTAACGAAACAAAAAACATTAAGAAATTTACGTGCGGGGTTTGAACCTACAGACCACATCATGCAAAAAAACAAAAAAAAAACAAAACAAAAAAAAACAACAAAAACAACAACAAAACAAAACAAAAATAAAACAAAACAAAAACTAAACAAAACAAAAAACACGCTATCAACTTACACACGGTAGAATTTTCACAGCCGGTTGTTCTATCATTGTTGCTAAGCGACGACATGGAAAAATAGCTTTATCGATGATAGATACATTAAAATAACGGTTTCGATTATCGATTATCGGTAATTATCGGAGGTATTCTGAGAAAAAAAAACTTAAATAAGATCGCCCCAAGACTTATATATTAAAGTGAACTCACACAAATGCACAGAGAAAGTTGCATTTATATAATTGTAGAGATACCGTATATCCAGCAGGTAGATAGAGGTCTACGCCTGGCTAGTCGAATGGCGTAAGGTGTATCAGATCTGCTATATGAAAGCCGACTCCAGAAAATCTATTTTGTTACGACTCCGCATCCTCTAAAACGTGATATGTGAACATAATAGGGCAATTTAATTCTTAATTTATACATCCGTAAAAATCATGAAAGCGAGATGGAGTAGAAATTCATCAGTTTTTTAGTTAAACAATTAATGCACAAATCAAGCACAAAATGCTAGGACTCACAAACGTAATTCTAGCATATAGGTAGTGTAACAATAAGAAAAGATTAGTTTTATTTATTTTAGTCTGTTTGTTTGTCTGTCCGTGCTAATTTTCCTCAGAAACTACTGTGCCGATTGGATGATATTTTCTATGGACCTTTTGTTATGACACAGTGCAGCGAACTTAGATTTATGGCATCCGTTTGATATACAGTTATGAATCATTAGGGGTGAATACAGATTAGTCACAACAATAGCACATTTACTGTAGACATTTTCTCTGAAACGACTGCGTTGATCTGACTGAAATTTTATATGGACCTTTATTATGATACGGTGCAGAGAACTAAGGTTTATCATATCCGTTTATGTATGTATGGATTTATAGGGGTTAATATGGATTAGTCACAACAATAGCACATTTACTCTAGACGTTTATTTGGAAATGACTGGGCTGATCTGGCTAAAATTGTGTGTGGACCTGTGTTATGAAAAGGTGCAGAGAATTATTTTTTTTGGGTATCCGTTATCTACTCCCACCCCGACTCTGAATTAGTAAAGTATCATTAGGGCCATTAACTTCTATTATGGTTGCTTCTTTTTACCTCTTGTCCTATGTCACTATTTCAGGTTTAACAGCTCTGTTTTCTTGTTGCGTAACTGTAGAAATTGCATAATCATAGTGTGTGCCTTATTTCCAACTGCGTATTAGTGTATTCTGCAATGTCATCTAATATTTGTTATTATCGAGAACGTTTTTTCTTTCCCATATGTTATAGTCTTATTTCTCCAAAATTATTTGGTTTGCAAACAAATGGATATTAGAAGACATTTACCTAAGAGTGACCATTATCCGCTTAGACTGGGCTTTTTTTTTTTTACAAAGTGCAAACGGAGCGGAATTATTTATAATTTTTATGGCGGGTAAATTTTGTTTTAAGATGTGAACTGGCACAGCTGTCCAAGCAATCAACGTTTTCTTAACGCTTTCGTACTTACCAGCCCCAAGCGAGTCATTTGTTTTCTTGGCTGAATGTGTGGCTATTATTGAATTTAGATATGTTATTTTATTTGCATGAAGAAAATCTATGTATTTATCGATTTGTGTATGTTAATATACGCTGCCATTTGTATGGATATATCGGCCGGTTTCTTGTCCGATCTAACAAACGGCCTCGTAAATACAGCTCTGGATAAAAAATTTGCAACCATTAGTCACCACAATTCTGGCTAATACTTCAATGGTATAGGGTTAGGGTTAGGGTTAGGGCTATATAGTGAAATATTAGCCAGAATTGTAATGACGGCTGCAACATAGGCTAAGTTGGACATAATTTCGAAAGACAAGGCAATCAATCTCAGCTCAAAGATAAAACTCATGCGTTCCCTTTGTCCAAACAGTTTTCCTGTATTCTTGTGAAACATGGACCTTACAGCAGAATTAGAGAAGATGATTCTGGCCTCAGAAATGAGATGCTTCAGAAGACTGGTTGGCATCTCTTATAAAGACCACATAACCAACGAGGAAGTCAGAAACAGAACACGGCAAGCCATTGGTCCTTATTAAGTTCTTTTCAGCACAATCAGGAGGCGCAAACTAAAATGGATCCGCCACGTAATAAGAGGAGAAAGGCTTGCCAAGACAGTACTCCACGGAACAGCCAGGAAAGGGAGAAAGAAAGGATGACAGCAAGAAGAAATGGAAAAACATCATCACAGAATGGTCAGGAGTAAAGCTGAGCGAAGCGGTCAAATGTGTAGAAGATAGGCAAGGATGAAGAGGGCTGGTTGACAGGTCATCTGTAGTGCCCCAACGGCAACCGCCATGGGACAGGTGAAGGTAAAGAAGGTGAAGTCACCACTATAGCAAATTTACTCGAGAAGTTTTTTTTTAGACTAGGCTGGTTTGGTTGAAATTTTTATGAATCTTTGTGATGATACGATGCAGCGAATAAAGTATTATGCTATCTGTGTGCTTTTTTTATATTGTTCAGTACGTATTTTATTTTATTTTTTTTGGTCTTTGATGTAATTAATTCTTCTAACCAGTTAGCATTTTTTTAAGGTACTGAACTATCATTTTTTAGGGTACTGAACTATCATTTTTTTAGGGTACTTAACTATCATTTTTTTAGGGTACTGAACTATCATTTTTTTAAGGTACTGAACTATCATTTTTTTAAGGTACTGAACTATCATTTTTTAGGGTACTGAACTATCATTTTTTTAAGGTACTGAACTATCATTTTTTTAAGGTACTGAACTATCATTTTTTTTAGGGTACTGAACTATCATTTTTTTAAGGTACTGAACTATCATTTTTTTTAGGGTACTGAACTATCATTTTTTAAGGTACTGAACTATCATTTTTTTAAGGTACTGAACTATCATTTTTTAGGGTACTGAACTATCATTTTTAAGGTACTGAACTATCATTTTTTTAAGGTACTGAACTATCATTTTTTTAAGGTACTGAACTATCATTTTTTTAGGGTACTGAACTATCATTTTTTTAAGGTACTGAACTATCATTTTTTTAGGGTACTGAACTATAATTTTTTTAGGGTACTGAACTATCATTTTTTTAAGGGTACTGAACTATCATTTTTTTAAGGTACTGAACTATCATTTTTTTAAGGTACTGAACTATCATTTTTTTAGGGTACTGAACTATCATTTTTTTTAGAGTACTGAACTATCATTTTTTTAAGGTACTGAACTATCATTTTTTTAAGGTACTGAACTATCATTTTTTTTAGGGTACTGAACTATCATTTTTTTAGGGTACTGAACTATCATTTTTTTAAGGTACTGAACTATCATTTTTTTAGGGTACTGAACTATCATTTTTTTAGGGTACTGAACTATCATTATTTTAGGGTACTGAACTATCATTTTTTTAAGGGTACTGAACTATCATTTTTTTAAGTTACTGAACTATCATTTTTTTTAGGGTACTGAACTATCATTTTTTGTTCATTGAAAATCTGAGTACCGATTGTAAAATTCTACTGTTATTTTTTTAGCTCTATCACATTAAAATTGTAATGAAAACGATTTGTAAGTAAAAAAATTACTATTTAGAATTATTTACGAATTTTTTTTTTTACACAGGCATCACCACATTATCAAGGCCAAGAGGCCACTCAAGGATAAGGGTTAAAGAGTGTACAGTAGAAACTGGAAAATATAGTAATCATTAGTAATAAAAATTCGGTAAATTTGTTAATTTATATGGAACGGCTCATTAAGAACTTGTTTACGTTAGACTTGAAAACAACCATATTGTAGTCAGCTGGAAAGCAGGAAAACGGAAGACAAATGTGCTTTTTTATATTGTTTACCACGAATTTTATTCGTTTTCAGCATTGTTGCAAATAATGCTTCTATGCGATTAGCATTTTTTAGGGTATTGAAGTACCATCCTTTGGCTATTTATGTACCTTTGGAAAAAAATCACTAATTCACTGACGTCATGAAAAGAAGGCGCATGCCAAGATATACACATGATCCAGATTTTTGACTGGACATTACACAGTCGGGATGGAATCTTTCTCTAACGCGTCTTTTAACAGGAATCGAACCACCATTGGTAAAGCAGCTAAAAGTTAATTCATCGGAGAAAATCATTTCTTGTTAAGTGTTCCACAGCATATTCTTTTATGAATCCAACAGAAATTTATCCCATCTTAAATGTTTCGGATGATGAAAGTGATTTTCCTTTAAAATATATAAAATCCATTTCTTTAAAATGGTTTAGTTAGGTTGTTTTTATTTTACGGCATATCAACCCTTTTCAGGTTATTTAATGCCGAATCCAGTGATTTTGAAGAATATTTTTTAATAGAATATATTTGTTTTTTTTTTTTCAAGTCGGTTTCTATTTAGCTCATAGTTGGGACTCTAACAGGTACTACCACTCCGGATCAGAGTGGGCCTGGGAGCAATGGCAATTAAAGGGGGCTCTACACTCCCTAAAGCCCGGGAGTGGGGCCTCGTCATCGGATATAGTTTAAGGTCATATTGAGGACCCACGTTTCTTTAAAAACATAACAAGATTCGTTTCTGAACAAATAAGATTCAAATTAAAACTGACTCGCATTTTAGTCAAGTAATATTTTCAGAAACAAATATACAATTATCTGATAGCAACATAGCCAGAAACATATGTTGACCGTGTGACATACACATGAAATAACGTTTAAAACTGTCAGTACGCAAGTGAATCCACGCAGCACGTCCGGTAAAAATCAGTAAATAAAAATATATTTATATTTTAACCCAACACATAACATTAAAAAAAATAGTATATTACGTGTTTCCCGGGCCTATGAGATTTCATCAGAACATCAAGTACTATTTAAAGCAGACGAGTGTCGTACATTGTTAATACATATGTATATAATGCAATGTTTATGGGGCAAAATTAAGACTGAAATTAAACAAAAAAAAATCATGTATATAAAAAAACACCACGACGAATCGATGGAGACCATTAGCCAACCCAGTCAAACAAGTCAGAACAAAGGAAACAGAGAATTGACCAGACAATTCTGAAAAACCCATGACATAATATAATCTATGGAAACTATTTGGACTAGCAATATGAACTCCGTGAGAGTGAGGGTGCAGCAAAGAAGAAATTGTAAAGCCCGTTAAGTTGTAGATACTTCATCAAGTACCCTAAAATAACAGATATTCAATGGCCCAAACATGGCAATAATATTCCATACATGGTCTGATAATATCTTGATACTTTTAGTGTATAATCATAATAATAATCTTTATTCTAGAATATTTGTATTGTTTAGATTCATTGAATCCTTGCGGGGCGCAATGGTTAGAGAACATGAAAAAAGTCAATAGTATAAGTTATATTCTCCAGAAGGTTGAATGTTCAATACAGTGTGCGAAAGAATAATGTGTTAGTCCGAAAATGTGAGATGAGGGATATCTGCAGTGTTCGTGTCATGCGGGGTCCAGAGTGCTGGACTGACCATCGGTTGGTCCGTGCAAAGATTAAGTGTGTTGTGAAGACCAAGATGAGGGGAGCTAGTGTGGCTATCTAAAAGCGACTTAGTGTTGCCCATCTAAGGGACAATATTGTGAGGAAGAAACTAATTAAGGAGATGGAAGAGATTGACTGTGAAAACACTTGGCCTGCTTTTAAGGAGTCTATGAGGCATGTGAGAGAGTATTAGGTTATTGTGAGCGTAAACATCAGGATTGGTTCAATGAGAATGATACTGAAATTCAGGCTCTGCTTGATTCAAAAGCCAGAGCATTGCACGCTTATTTCGGGAGTAGTTTGACGGATGGTGAGCAAGATTGATTGAGTGACAAGTTTAAGGCAATCAAGCACGAGGTGCAGAGGAGGTTGCGTAACATGCAGGATGAATGGTGGAGGCAGAAAGCTGAGGAAATAGAACTCGCCTCGGATTCGAACTACACCAAGGTCTTATACAGCCTACTGCGCGTGGTTTACGGACCATCCAGATCATCTATCACTCCTCTGCACTCGAGGGATGGTGGGGATCTTCTTCGAGACCCTACCGACATTCTTCATAGATGGAGGGAGCATTTCGATGACCTCCTGAACAGACCTTATGTTGATCAGGAGTTTGTTAGGTCGATTCTTAGCAATCCGGTCAAGGATATCTCGGCAGAGGTTCCTTCTCTCCAGGAGGTTGAAACAGCTGTCCATAAGCTGAACAATGGAAAGTCTTCTGACCCGAATCGTTTGCATGCGGAGATCTTTAAATATTCTGGACCCAAGATGATGCTTAGTGGAATTGTTACCGACTGCTTGGCGGGATGAGTGTATTCCGCAGGATTGGTGGGATACATTGATGGTAGTGCTATACAAGGGGAAGGGTAGCAGAGATGAATGTGGAAATTATCGGGGCATCTCTTTGCTGTCAGTAGTAGGTAAGGTGCTCTGTAGGATCATGCTAGACAGAATGCTGGAGCATATTGCTGACGATGTTTTGCCTGAGTCACAGTGTGGTTTCAGAAGATGTCGAGGGACAGTGGATATGATTTTTACAGCAAGGCAACTGCAGAAGAAATGTATAGAACAGCAAAAGGGACTGTATCAGGTGTTCATTGATTTAACCAAGGCCTTTGATACAGTCAATAGGGATGCTTTATGGGAGATTTTGAAAAGGCTTGGCTGTCCTGACAAGTTTGTGACCATCTTAAAGCTCTTCCACGATGATATGAAGGCTTTGATCAACGTTGGGGGAAAACTGGCTGATCCCATTTCATTAGAAAATGGTGTTAAGCAGGGAGACATTCCAGCACCCACACTCTTTGCGTTGTATTTCACCATGGTTTTTCGCATGGCATTTGGAGGTTGCTCTGATGGTGTCTATATTCGTTACCAAACTACTGGGGTGTTGTTCAACATTAGGTGCTTCAATTCAAGTACAAATGTACTAACTAACACGATTCGTGACTTGCTCTATGCGGATGACTGTAATCTGGTGGCTCATACGGTGACTGATATATAGCATCTTGTGCATGCCTTTGCGGTTGCCTGCAGCGCATTGGGCCTGACTATCAATCTTAATGTATCAGCCTGCTCCGGGCATGCCATACTATGAGCCATCAGTTTATATCTGTGGGTCAAGGATAGCGGTTGTCTCTAAGTTTGTATACTTGGGTAGCACACTGAGTATGTCTAGTGCCCTGGATGAGGAGGTATCATTACGGATCAGCAGGACAAGTGACGCCTTCGGAAAGTTGGATGGGCGTCTGTGAAGATGTCATGGGATCTTGCTACCAACTAAGATTAAGGGTTATGCCACATGCGTCAGTCAGTGATGTTGAGGTGCTTGAACGGACCCAGTGTTTTAGCATTGAAGCTCACATTATCAAACATAGACTGAGATGGAGTGGACATCTGGTGAGGATGTTAGACAGTCGACTTCCCAGAAGGGAAGACGTCTGGCTCAAAAGCCTGAATTAAGATTCAAAAATTGTTTAAGGTCGACCTTAAAAAAATGTGAGATAGATGAAAGAACCTGGTAGAGTCTTGCTTTGGATCGTGGAGAGTGGAGAAGGACCTTACGGGGAAGTGTGGGCAAGTTTGAGGCGGATCGAACCCAGTATGAGCGGCTGAAGCGCGATATCCGGAAAGGGAGGGTGAAAGGAGCCGTGGATGGGAGGGGGCGCCAAATTGGTCTGGAGTGTGAGGTGTGTGGAAGATTATGTCTGAGCAGGCTGGGCTGATGAGCCTACTCATCGACGCAGTGGGCCACAAAGCAATCTTGAGTTGCCAGAGCTAACCTGTGTCAACTGCGGGTGGACGTACGATACAGCAGGTGGTTTGAAGCGGCACTCGATCATACATAAAAGTGAACATCAAGAACGTGCTGCTAGTGGTGCCAAGGAATGCCAGAGTTAAGCAGGGCTTAAAAGCCACCTTCGTGCGGCCCACCACTGAATATTTTTTGTTTCCGTATAGCTTTTTTTGTGCTATATCAAGTAATGGCAATGTTCGAAAATGAATTTGCTGCCATCATGTATGTATGTATGTATGTATGTATGTATGTATGTATGCCTAAAAATTCCGAGAGAGGCGAGGGATTTTCACGAGATCGTATCGTTTTGAAGCTCGACCTTTCAAATATCGAAAAATTGGCTAAAAACATTAATTCCTCCACCCTGAACTAAGAACATTTCTACATTGAGCGGGTCGCGTTTGTCGCCGATATTTTCAAAATCCATCCTCTCTTTTCAATTGACTAGCCTTAATTTAAATTATCGCCACTTCCGCTCTGACGATGGGCGCAACAGCAAAGACGTCACGTTTTGTTTTTTACGTTGTTTTTCTCCATCGCGGTACGGGTTCGAGCCTGCCTACCTACTACTACTATTTTTGCTCAATACACACCTCCAAACACCAGGGCAACGCCAGGTACCCAGGCTAGTCTATAATATAAATATCACCTGTCTGTTTTAATGTATGTAATTATGCATGTATGTCTACCTTAAACTTTCGACAGAGGCGACGGATTTTCAAGAGATCGGTATTGTTTTGAAGCTCGACCATTCGGAGGACGAATATCGAAAAAATAGCTAATAGCTAAAATCGCTAATTCCTTCAACCCCAACTGGCCAATTTTCTAGAAGGAGGGTCGGTTTTTTACGTCGCCATATTTGCAAGTCATCATATCGGTTTGAATGACTTTACTAATTTTAACGTTCTGGACTTCCGGTCGCGTCATGGAATAGGGATAAGACGTCAGATTTTCTTTCACTTTCTTTTCCGCCTTTGCGTCACGGGTTTGAGCCTGCCTGCCTACTATCACGTTTTTTTTTCGTTTTGCTCAACACACACTTGCAAACACCCGGACAACGCTGGACACTTAGGCTAGTATATATATATATATATATATATATATATATATATAATATTTTTATTTATAGCAACAAATGTTACATAGACACCACATTGTTTTGGACAATTGGTTGGCAAGAACCAAAAGTTCTCATCAGGTGACAGAATAAAGCTAAAATGCCAATCATTAGCTCTATTACGTCGCCTGACGAGGACTTTTGGTTCTTGCCAATCAATTGTACGAAACATTAGCATGTGCAGTGTAGCGAGTATGTAATATTTGTCTATATAAATATAAAATATATTTTGCTCTTTTTTATTGAGCACTCTTAAGAACCACCTTTTAATTCATGAGTTTTACCTCTTGAATTTCAGGTTTTGTGTGTATATATATATATATATATATATATATATATATATATATATATATATATGTGTGTGTGTGTGTGTGTGTGTGTATATATATATATATGTGTGTGTGTGTGTGTGTGTCCTTGGCCTGACGAAGCGATTCCCTTACTGGGTTTTCGCTGAAATATATATGCCTATGTGTAGCCGTTTGTTTGTATACTAAATTAACTTATATATATATAAAAAAAAAATCTTCGTTTCTTTTTCTCTCTTAGTTTCCCCTCTCTGTCCTGCTCTAAGTAAATCTGACGACCTAGTCCACAAATTCCAAAATATCATCATGACAAGTTTCAAGAAAAAATACACGATTAAACCCGGTTCTCCAACTTCCAACGTAGACCCCTACTACCATGTCTCCTTCTCCAACATCAGGGGTCTTCGTTCTAACCTTCCAGAGGTTGAAACCCAATTACAGGAGACTAAACCAGACCTTTTATTTTTAAGTGAAACTGGCATTGGACAGGCTATTTCCCTAGATGAGTTTGCAATTACAGGATACTCTAACTTAACTTCTAAATCAGACCCCCAAGATCGCCATGGGCATGGAATATGTGCCTATATTAAAGATAGCTTTCCATGTGGGAGGGACATCTCCAGGGAAGATCCTAACTTACCCTATATGTGCTTCCGGGTTGCTTTAGCTCACACTACTGCATTTATATTTACTCTCTATCGCCCCCACAACAGCGGAGTTATTATCTTTCAAAGCATATCTGAGAAAATTGACCAAGTCCTTTCTACTTATCCTTCAGCTAACATTCACGTATGTGGAGACTTCAATGTTCACAACGTCGAATGGTTGACCCACTCAAACAAGACGATGATGAGGGGAGGTTCTGTCATGATTTCCCCATTGCCTATGACCTCACTCAGATTGTTCAGGAACCTACCCGTGTGCCCGATAATGACGGCCAGTATGCGAGCCTACTAGACCTTTTTCTCACAACTTGCCCTGAACTATGTTCAGTTTCTGTTCTGTCGCCTCTTGGATCTTCCGACCACTCTGTTGTATCAATTAAGATAAAAATGAAATGTAATAAGTCCCCAAACGTACTTCTTCATCGTACAGTATATCGATACACTAAGGCTGACTGGGATAGCTTCCGTACATTTATATCTGATCTACCTCTGCATTCCATGTTTAAAAAGGATGTGTCCTCTATAGTATATGACTGAGTGGTTAATTGTAGGTATTGACCATTTCATGCCCTCTAAAAAGTTTCAGCAAAAACCTAACAGCCAGCCATGGTTCTCTCCAGAATGTGCTGCTGCCATTGCGCACAGAAATCACTTTTTCCACTGCTTCAAACGTAATAGATGTATGGAAACTAAAGCCGTTTTCAGGACTGCCAGCAACCATTGTAAGAAAGTAATAAGGAACGCAAGAGAGTTGTATGCTCAATCTGTTAAGTCCAAAGTAGCTGAGCAGCGGCTTGGTTCCCACCAGTTTTGGCAAATAGCAAACAGAATCCTGAACAGAAGCGTGTGCTCCATCCCAACTATTAGCAATGGACCTGAGGTAATCTCGTCAGCATCAAACAAAGCCAAACTCTTTGTCAAGAACTTTGCAGCTAATTCTACCCTTTGTGACCAAGACCGCCAACCCCCATTATTTCCTCCTGTATCAGAAAACACGCTATGTGATATTCGTATATCTGTACGTGATGTTGCGAAGCTAATCAAAAACCTTGATTCGAGTAAAGCAACTGGCCCTGACGGTATTCCAATTATAGTACTCAAAAAACTTCAACCTGAACTAGCGCCCATACTTACAAAACTGTTTAAACGTTGTCTTAAGGAGAATAGTTTCCCATGTCCCTGGAAAATCTCATCAGTATGCCCTGTATTCAAGAATTCAGGTGATCGCTCATCCCCCTCTCAGTACAGGCCAATAAGTCTCCTGTGCGTCATGAGTAAGTAGCTAGAATCTGTGCTAAATACAGAAGTAATCAACCATCTCAACAAAAATAACCTTCTTAGTGACACTCAATATGGTTTCCGTTCTGCTAGATCTACAGCCGATGTCCTTACAGTTATATCGCATAGGATTAGCAAATCTCTCGACGGTGGCAATCTTTCTAGGGCAATTGCTCTTGACATATCTAAAGCCTTTGATAGGGTATGGCATAAAGGTTTACTTCATAAGATCGCTAGCTATGGTATAGCTGGAAAAGTCTTCTCAATTATTAAATCATTTCTTTCTGATAGGTTCATAAGAGTAGTAGTTGAGGGGCAAAAATCAGAAGCTCACAGTATTAATGCCGGTGTCCCTCAGGGATCCATCCTGGGCCCAACTCTTTTCCTGATCTACATTAATGATCTTCCAAATCATATCCTTACATCATTTGTAGACATTTATGCTGACGACACTACCATTTATGGTACCACATCTAAGACAGTAAACGACCAAGTTCTCTCCAATTCTCTCTCCTCTGATCTTGAGCACGTAGTACAATGGGGAAAGGAGTGGCTGGTTACTTTTAATGCATCTAAAACCAAGCTTCTCTCTTTACATCATCAACATTCTAATCCACATTTGTCATCAACTGAAATGAATGGCTCTCGTCTTCAGGAGGCCTCAAGTTTTGACAAGCTTCTGGGCTTGACCTTTACTCCTGATCTTAAATGGAACACGTATATCAAATCTGTTGCCAAGGCCGCTGGAAAAATGGTGGGATCTTTCTATTGATCCGGTAGATATCTCACTGCTGATGCTATTCTCTATCTATATAAGAGCCAGGTACGTCCAAGGATGGAATACTGTTGCCACATGTGGGCAGGAGCTGCTAGAAAGGACTTGTCCTGCCTTGATAGAGTTCAAAATAGACTTCGTAGCCTCGTAGGAGATGTCCTTTTCTCCTCCCTGCAACCTCTATCTCACAGAAGAGATGTTGCGAGTTTGTCTCTGATGTATCGTTATTTTCATGGAAAGTGTTCAACTGGGCTTCAATCTATGGTCCCCCCTCGCCAAACTTTCACAAGAAACACTCGTCTAGCTGTAAACACTATCAATAATTTCCCCCACTCTTTATCTGTACCTAAACCTAAACGTAGATTCCATGAACAAAGCTTCTTTCTTAGAACTGCACGCCTGTGGAATTGTCTTCCGTTTTCCTGCTTTCCGGCTGACTACAATATGGTTATGTTCAAGTCTAAAGTTAATAAGTTCTTGATGAGCCGTTCCATATAAGTTATCAAATTTACCAAATTTTCATTACTAATTATTACAATATTGACCAATTTCTACTGTACACTCTTTAACCCTTATCCTTGAGTGGCCTCTGGGCCTTGATAATGTGGTGATGCCTATGTAAAAAAAAAAGTATATATATATATACACACACGTAGTTTTTTTTGTTGATTTTTTTAAGCGATATTGAGGTTAGCGTCTTCACCTTTAAGATCGGATGTATTTTTTAGAAATTGCCCATTTTTTATTTTGGACGTAAACAAATGATATTTTTATTTATTTTTTGAACATTAATCTACGTACATGCATGTTTCGGGTCCCCACCCCTCTTCAGCGTAGCTTGACTGTTATTAGGACTCGAACTCTGGACCTTATGTATTTCAATCCAGCGTCTTATTCATTACGCTATGATGCCATAGACGATTTACTGTTTAGTTTTTATCGTTTATATATTTACTGTTTTAAAAAATAAATAAAAATATTATTTGTTGACGTCCAAAATAAAAAAAGGGCAATTTCTAAAATATAATCCGATTTTCGAGGTGAAGACGCTAACCTAGGCACCGCCAAAACTGGGGGGGGGGGGGCAGGTAAGTACTTTTTGACGGACCGTCTTTTTAAAAATCTACCAAAAATCAGCTAATTATCCGATCAATACGAAATTTTCAGCGATAATTAAGAGAAGAATGGACTTTATAACAGTGTACTTATTTTTCATAAACGATATTTATATATATATTCTTTTTGCTTACAAACCCCCCCTTGTTTTGAAGTGGGAACAAATATGCTTAAAATAATCATCTGAAACTGAACAAAACATATTGTGTTGTTGTAAGGGACAGAATTATAGATTAAAAAAAAAAAAATTGTTTGCATACCTTATTTTGACGTCTGAATATCAGAAGTTCGATTGTGTTTAATTATCCCGCTTCTGAGTTTTGAAGTGTGAAATTCGGTGAATATGTTAAGTAAAATAATTAATTTAAGTTAAGCAAAACAAAAATTTTTTTTTTAATATTTATACGAAAAAAGCCATTTTAAAATTTTTGATAAATAAATTAACAATTTTTTTTAGCGAGCCGAATAATGCATGACCATTATTAAACAGGGCATGCTTTAAAGAATCGATACAAAAAAAAAACAATTCGATAAATATTGTGCCCTTTGTGTTAAAATAGCATCATTTTTTCGATCCCGTTTGAAAAGGTTTACTGCCTTTCGACTACGGTGGACCAAACGCGCTGAAATATTTTTTTTTATTCTGCTTTAAATTGCCCCCCCCCCATTTTGGGGAACCTGGCTCCCACACACATACACATTAAAAACCAAACTCATACAAATAGTCACCCATCTGGTACTGGCCAGCCTCAGCGTTAATAATACATTGAAATTTTCGCTAATGAAAAATAAGTTTTTTTTGGCCTGTTTGGTCTTCCATAGTTTGCTTTTTATCTAATACAAACGTAAACATTGTCGATCTAGACTCTAGATCGACGCGAAGTAACTGGTTGCCTATATGAATAAGTGGAATTATTTGAAAGCCAGGTACTTATATTATAATATTTTTGCATATTCTCATAGAAAATCAACCTAAATCTTAGTTAGACAACAAATAGATAAATGAATTATTTCAAAAACCTTTTTTTTTTTTTTAAATATTTATGTACGTTGTTTGTGCAAGACAAAAAATGTCAATTGTTAACTTTTTGGGAAAATTTAACATTTAAAATTTAATTAAAAATAGTAGAAATGTTTTTACATTATTCTGTTTTCTATATGATAAAATTCAGGGTTTTATCTTTCTGGAAAAAAAAAGTTACTCAGAAATAATGGATTTTAATAAATGTAATTTCGTTTTAAAAAACAACAACAACTTGATTTTTCGGCCATTTCTGACGGTGCCTACGCTAACCTCAATATCGTTTAAAAAGTCAAGAACAAAAAAAAAAAAAAACTACGTAAATATATAAACGATAAAAACTAAACAGTAAATCGTCTATGGCATCATAGCGTAATGAATAAGACGCTGGACTGAAAGACATAAGATCAAGGGTTCGAGTCCTAATAACAGTCAAGCTCCGCCGAAGAGAGGTAGGACCCCGAAACATGCATGTACGTAGATTACTGTTTAATTATATATATATATATATATATATATATATATATATGTGTGTGTGTGTGTGTGAATACTAGCAAGTCACCTGGCGTTGCCCAGTCATAAAATACGCATAAATATTTCATTTTAATTCATATAAAAACTTAAACAAATACCTATACAAGCGAATATTTTTTTTCTAAACAGTTCACTTTTTGTAAGTAAAAAAAAATAAATACTCGAGCCGAGATTGAAACCAAAACCTAAAATCAACGAGTCAAATACGATAATCAATTGGCTAGCGTGACATGTTTTCAAACCTACTTATACTTCAAGAATATGTGAATGTGAACCATTCACGCAAGCGCATTCGTGAAACAGTTAGCAAACAGATAAACTCCGATGACTGCCACGTACCAATTTTTAAACTTTTCTATCTGAGACATTTTTTTATCCGGATGAAAACTAATTAAAATGTTTCCAACATGTCTGAATAACATAATATACCAACTTTAAACCCCATAGATAAATAATCGTTGAGTATATAGGTTGAGAATGTCCTTACACACATTCTCCTTTTTATAGATATACAGATAATGTTGTTGTGTGTGTGTGAATAATTCATACAGAGACCATAATAGACCTATCTTTTTATATATTCATATAGTAAAAAGAAAATATACTTATGGAATGTAAGTGCACGAAAACGTTTAAATTTCATTCTCGAAAAAAAATCTTGATGCTAGTTAATTCTCACATTTAGTCTGACGCTTTCTTTCCGAATTAAAACCTAAAAGTTTCTTCGAAGTTTACTTGAATTACATATTTTTCGTTCTACGCTATAAATTCATATAAGATTTTGCTCTTTGCGTAGGCGTAGATTATTTTATTACTTTCCCAGCCATTATTTTGTTTTCGGAGGAATGGTCTCAATTTTCATCTCACTATCGCACCTGATTAATATCATGAAGTTCACCGATTCCATTGCGTTATACTACGAATTCCAGAGATCTTCTCTTAACAGGTGCGTATTCTTCGCCCACCAGTTTTCTCGCAATTCCATTCAAGATTCGACTAAGTAGAAGTGCTGCTGTTTCACTGTTTGATTCATACGGAATATATATCAACACACGTATATATAAATGCATACACGCATATATATATATATATATATATATATATATACATACATACATACATACATATACATACATAAATGTATATACATAAATATATGAAATAAAATGGAGATGGAAGGACCTGAATACTCAACGTTTCGCCCGATTTATGCGGGCTTCTTCAAGAGGGATGGTCATTACATAAATATATATACATATATAAATATATACATATATATATACACATATACATATACATACGTATACAAATATACATATGCATATATACATACATATACAAATATACATACACATATATACATACATATACAAATATACATATACAAATATATATACATACATACATATATATATATGCATATACATTTATATACATACATATATATATACATACATATACAAATAAACATATACAAATATACATACATATATTTATACATATATATATATATATACATGTATAAACATATACACACATATATATATACATTTATATATACATATACACGTATATATATGTATATATATATATATATATATATATATATATATATATGTATTTGTGTGTGTACGTGTTTACGAATGTGTATATGCATAAATATTAATAATAAAGATAATTACTAGCCTGTCTGAAACCAAAACTATACTATTACTTGCATGGAGGTTTGGTATGTGTTTCTCCAAAACCGAAACTATGCTATTATTATTATTATTATTATTATTATTATTATTATTATTATTATTATTATTAACATTATATATATATATATATATATATATATATATATATATATATATATATAACAACTACTTCGTTTACTCACATAAATTTAATATACGAAAGTATAGATTTATGCGTAAACTTTAAGTATTTACTTCAAAAGTGCTCAATACGTAAGTAGAGCTAGTTAGTAATTTATAAAATATATATGGCGACTAAGCTACACTGAATATTCTGCGTTTCACCTGACGAATTCTACAGTGGATGAAACGCAGAATATTCAGTGTAGCTTAGTCGCCATATATATTTTATAAATTACTATATATATATATATATATATATATATATATATATATATATATATATATATATATAAATCGGGAATCGGAAAAAATAGGAAGTCTCAGAATCGGAAAAAGGTGTGCCTCATTTTTCGATGCCAACAACGATTCTGTTACTTTTTTTATTTGATGTTTGTTCAAAACATAATCTTCCACTGTTTGTATTAATAATAAAAAATAATTATTTATTGATTTTAATCACTAGTAAAACTAACAATCATACATACCACAACCCGTGTATTTTAATTTGAGAAATGTATGCACATTTAACATGTACTTTTACGACTTCGTGAAAAATAACAATTTTAAATATTTACATGTTTATAAAGAATCGAAATCGGAATTGGTAATTATATCGGAATCTGTAATTGCATTCGAATAGAGCAAAATATTGGAATCGTCCAAACACTACTTATATATATATATATATATATATATATATATATACGTTCGATCCCTAGAAACAGTTTAGCTACGCTTACGAGACGTAATATATATATATATATATTATATATATATATATATATATATATATATATATATTACGTCTCGTCAGCGTAGCTAAACTGTTTCTAGGGATCGAACGTCAGACCACGTTTACCAGAGTCCGGTGCCTTAACCGTTAGGCCACGAACCCTAGATAGCTTTCATGTTCATTTTTATCTATCTATATATCTATAAAAACAGAGATGTGTGTGCCACAGACGATTTCTGATTGGTTAATCCAATAATCACATCTAAAAAACTATGGTTCCTACGCTCTTAAATTTACCATAAAATATTATGGCCTTATTTATTGTCCGTCTTGGAAGGGTTTTTTCCCCCTAACTTGCCATTTACAAGTTACAAAATTACGAAACTTCCAACCTCCGACACCACGTCCGCCATTCTGGCGCTAGCCGCACACATGTACACACAACACAAAAACAAACGCTGTCCTACCCAGCACACGCACACACACACACACGTTCACTACCGCCCTCTTTAAAACATGTTCTTTTGAAGAGACGATTTTTTTAAGCTGTTGACACACATGTTTTGAAAATCTAACAAAAATTAATTTTCCTGAAATTTTTCAATATTTAAAAATAAATTATGCCGGCTGATAAAATTTTAAAACTTTTTTAAAGCTAGAAAGATAAAATTTAAAAATACTTATATATATATATATATATATATATATATATATATATATATATATATATATATATATATATATATAAGAAACTAAACTAAAAAAAAACGCGCGTTCACTCGTGGTCTTAAGTTCATTTCGGGTTTGTATTACTGTACACATAGATTCGAAAAAGTTGTCAAAAAACAAATATATAACAAATAAATGTTATCAAAGGCAAGATAAGTTACTTTTCTACCATACTGGATATATTTTTCGTGTTTTTATTCAATGTAACATGTTTATTCAGCTCGAAAACCATACAATGTTTACCGATGTATTGGAAAATTCAAGATGGCGCCTCACTCCCTCTTTAACACGGTAAGTATGGGAAAAGGTGTTATAAATAAAAAACTAGAAAAATACTATTAAAAACCCGCCGAATATATGTCAAGCTATGTCACGGTAACATATATTGAGCGAGTTTTTAACAGTACTTTATCCAGTTTTTTATTTATAACACCTTTTCCCAAACTTACCGTGTTAAAGAGGGAGTCAGACGATCCCTAGAAACAGTTAAGCTACGCTAACGAGAGGTAATTACCCCGAAACACGCGTGTACATAGATTACTGTCTTAAAAATAATAACTATGCCTATATGCATATATGCATATATATATATATATATATATATATATATATATATATATATATATATATATATACATATATATATACACGTATATATACATATATACATACATATATATAGACGTATATATACATATATACATATGATGATTGCAACGTCTTGTCAGACGAGTGACACTCCCTCAGACATTTGAAATCCATGAGCCCAAATGCCTGCGGGAGTATCTATACAAAGATGATATTACAGAGTCTTAGCTTTGTACGACAGCTAAGTCTCTCTCTCGGTTACAAAATGTTGAGATCCAGCAACAAGCAAGAGCAAGATAGCCAGCAACAAATTAAACTGCAGACCAGCTTAATGCGTTTTTTTTAATCAGAGATTTGCTTCTCCTAGAAAGGTTGCCTTCACCACGGCTTACGGGAGCCCTCTCCACCCGCATACACATATACACACACACACACACACACACACACACACACACACACAAATATACACGGTGCTAGTTGGCCGTTGACCCAGAAAAAGAGTTCATTCGCCCTTTGGAAGGTCTTGTTTTTAATCCTTCAGGGAGACTAGCCGCCGTCCTCACAAAACAAGTCTGGTGGCGGAACCAGTTTAGTCGCCGGTGACCCTACCATGAGGCAGGTAGTACTGGGTTACATGGTACCAGTAGCACATATACATATATACATACATATGTACATATATATACACATATATATATTTATATATACATGTATATACATATATATACATATATACAAATATATATACTCATATATATACATATATACACATATATAAATATATACACATATATAAATATATACACCTATATATACATATATATACTCATATATATACATATATACATATATATATACACATATAGACATATATATTCATGTATACATATATACATATATACATATATATACACATATATATACATGTATATACACATATATATACATAAAAATATATTCACATATATACATATATAAATATATATACATGTATATACATATATACATATATGTACATGTATACATATCTATGCATATATATACATATATACATATATATACACATATATATATACATTTATACATATGCATATACATATATATATAGACATATACATATATACACATATATATATACACGTATACATATATACATATATATATATATACATATATATATACAAATGAATATACATATACATACACATATATATACACATATATACACACATATATATACATATATATACACATATATACACACATATATACACATATATACACATATATATACATATATATATACCCATACACACGTATATATATACATATATATACCAATATATACATATATATACATATATACCCATATACACATATGGATACATATATATATACACATATATATACACATATATGCATATATAGATACACATATACATATATAGATACTTATATATACATATATACATATACATATACATAAATATATATATATAAATATTCATATACATATATATGTATATATAAATATACATATATATACATATATATATATATAAATATGCATATATATATATATATAAATGTACATATATATATAAATATACATATATATATACATACATATATGTACATATATTCTTCTTCTTCTTGCTCGTCCGTCGGAATCGACGATGACCAAGGTATCAATCAACTCGGCGTCAGGGGTTTGTGGGTCCTGAGATGGCTGATGAGGCCAATCCGTGCTCGGCAGACTCTTCCACACTCTGGACACGTGAAGGCGGTATCGGCAGGCTGTGAACAGGCAGCTCTCTCCTTCCTCCTCTTGCGCTTCTGCTGGTCGTGTGTCATGCGTTGATTCTCTGCCCTGTCGGCTCCTAGGCTGATGACGCAACGCCAGGCCGAACGTTTAGCAGCGCGACTCTCCCAAGACTGGGGGCTGATGTCAAAGTCTTTTAGGGACGTTCTCAGACAGTCTTTATATCGTTTCTTTTGGCCCCCTGCATTCCGCTTTCCCTGGCTGAGTTCCCCATAGAAAAGTTGTTTGGGGATTCGGCTGTCGTGCATGCGATAGACATGGCCTGCCCACCGGAGCTGGGTTTTGCGGATTATGGTGGTGATGGTATGGAGCCCCGCGCGCTTCAAGACTTCTGTGTCAGGAATTCTGTCTTGCCAGCGGATGTTGAGAAGATTACGGAGGCATCTGAGGTGGAAGCCATTCAACTGTTTTTCATGTCTTTTATATGGCGTCCAAGTTTCGCAGGCGTAGAGTAGGGTTGTCAGGACGACCGCTCGGTATACTTTCAGTTTGGTTGCGAGTGTAATGCCTCTCCTCTTCCACACATTGTCTCTAAGTCTTCCAAATGCACTGCTCGCTGTGGAGATCCTATGGTTAACCTCAATGTCAATGTTGGCGGTGCGGGAGAGGGTGCTGCCAAGGTAGGTGAATTGCTCCACAGCATGGGTCTTCTGTCCTTTGACAATGATGCCGGGTTCGTGGTATGCATCTCTTGGGGCGGGTTGGTACATAACTTCTGTCTTCTTTGTACTGATGGTGAGACTAAAGTTGTCACAACTGGTGGAAAATCCGTCCATTTGACGTTGCATCTCTATCTCATTTGGGGCATTAAGGGCACAGTCATCGGCAAAGAGAAGGTCTCTGATGATGGTTTCCCTCACTTTCGTGACTGCCTGCATTCGCCTGATGTTAAACAATTCCCCATCACATCTGTACTTGATGACAATGCCAGAGTGACTGTCTTTGAAAGCGTCCTGGAGCATGGCAGAGAAAACCATGCTGAAGAGCGTCGGGGCTAAGACACAGCCCTGCTTGACCCCGTTGGTCACAGGGAATGGTTCTGAGGGGTCGCCGTCATCCAGGACACGAGCGGTCATGCCCTCATGGAACTGCCTGACAATGGCGATGAACCTGTCTGGACAACCAAATTTTTTCATGATCCGCCAGAGGCCATTTCGGCAAACAGTGTCGAAGGCCTTGGTCAGGTCGACGAACGTGGTGTAGAGGCCCCGGTGCTGCTCGACACACTTCTCCTGCAGTTGGCGTGCAGCAAAGATCATATCAGTCGTCGCGCGGCCCGCTCGAAAGCCACACTGGCTCTCGGGAAGAAGACCATCTTCAAGGTGCACCAGTAGGCGGTTGAGAAGGACGCGGGCCAGGATTTTCCCGGCGATGGAAAGAAGGGATATTCCGCGGTGGTTGTCACATGACTGACGATTTCCCTTGCGTTTGTAAATGTGAACGATAGTAGCATCACGAAAATCTTGCGGTAATTCTTCACTCTCCCACATGGATTGGAAGAGTTCTGTTAGTCTTAAAAGCAGTGTAGGTCCACCAGCTTTATATACTTCTGCTGGAATTGAGTCGGGGCCGGGGGCCTTCCCAAAGGAAAGTTGCTTGATGGCTTTGCTTACTTCCTCTGATGAGGGTGGGATGTCGAGCTCCTCGTTGATAGGCTCCTGGCGTAGTCGATCGATGGCTTCATCGTTGATGGAAGATGGTCGGTTTAGCACACTGTTAAAGTGCTCCGCCCATCTATCAAGGATCTGCTTTTTGTCATTCAAGACAGTTGTTTCATCGGAGCTAAGCAGGGGGGGGAGCTAGAGGACTGGGGACCGTAGACAGCCCTCAGCACATCGTAAAACTTCCTCATATCCTGGCTATCGGCATGCTCCTGGATCTCATCTGCTTTGGCGCTGAGCCAGGCATCCTGCATGGAGCGGAGTCTGGCCTGCACCTTGCTGCGGATGTTGATGAAGGCAGCTTTCTTTGCAAAACACTTGAGGTCACTCTGATGTGCACGGAGAAGTTGGCGTTTCTCCTCCAGGAGGGGTTGAATCTCAGAGTCATTTTCATCAAACCAGTCTTGGTGCTTCTTTTGCTTGGGTCCAATGATTTCGAGAGCGATGGAGTAGGTGGAGTCTCTGAGGTGTGTCCACTGATCTTCGATAGTGTCCGAGATGGTGAGGGGGACAGATAGCTTGTCTTTGATTGCTTCCTGTAGCTCATGGATGACATCTGGACTTTTAAGTTTTTCCAGGTC